>NW_017732018.1:574974-675905 GCF_001890085.2 Hipposideros armiger | reverse complement strand
AAAGTTTTCCTATAGAGTTGCTCTCTAGCATGGTGGCTTCCCAGGGGAGCCCGGGGAGTCAGATGGGCCTGGGATTGAAACTTAGCTTTGAAACCTAGGAGGACTTACTTATTGGATGACTCCAGACCAGTTACTGAGCTTCCAAGAGCCTTATTTTTCCTGTCTTTAAAGTGGGGATACTAAATCAACCTTAGCAATTGAAAGAATGATGTGAAATTAAATGTATAAAGTACTGAGCACATAGGAAGCATTTAGTAAATAGTAGCTGTGGACTTGGAACCGTCAAGCTGGATACAAGCTTCAGTGTCACACTCTTTCCTCTCACCTAGTCAGGGAGTCCCTTCTCTAATTTCCTTCCACATACCATCATTATGCTAGAAACATAACGGTCCCCGAGAGCTCACTTCTTCAAGATGGCGCTGATGCAGCTCAAATGCTTAGGAAGCTCTTGTGTGTATTGATCTCAAATCTTGCCTGCCTGCAGTAACTTCTAACCTTAGAACCTGGTCCTGTTTTCTGGGTCAACACAGAACAAGTTTGATCTCTCTTCTACATTTCAGACCTTCAAATGTATGAAGAAAATTATCAAATCATACTTAGCCCCCCTTTCCCCAGACTGAATATCTGTGGTGCCTTCAACCACTCCTCCCATACTATAGTCCAAGACCCTCCTGGTTTCCAGACCCTTCGCAGTCCTGGGTGCCTCCCTCCACACATGCACCATTTGGGCAGTGGATCAATCAGGCTCCAGGGAAGCAGTGTCAATAGGTAGGGGTGTGTGTGTGTGTGTGTGTGTGTGTGTGTGTGTATTTTTCTTCTTAAGTAATTTGCTCATGTGATTGCCAGGACTGGCAAGTCCAAAAATCTGTTGGGCAGGCGCTGGCAGGATGGAAACTGAGGCAGGAGTTGGTGCTGCAGTTGAGGCAGTATTTTTCTCTTCATGGAAAACCCGTTTTTGCTCTTAATGCCTTCACTTGACTTCGTAAAGTCCATGCACCCACATTATCAATGACACAATTTTTAAAGTCAACTGATTGTAGATGTTAATCATATCTACAAAATACCTTCACAGCAATATTAAATTAGTATTGGTAAAATTCTGGGTACTATAGTCTAGCCAAGTTGGTATAAAACTATCACAGGCAGTGTATTTAAACTATGAGGCTAGAACTAAGCACAAAATATCTGCCCTGAATAGGGTCCTGCATGTGGATAATGCTAGCTACTTTGATCTGGAAATGAGTTTTGTATTAATGTGGTCTGACATTTTATTAACCTTTAAAGAATATCCAGCCACACCCACTTGTTTGCATTGAACATATATACCACCCTAGCAAGTAGGAGTCCTGAACCCTGCTGGACAGATCCTGGTCCAGGTGGGAGGGTGCCTGACAACAAAGGAAAGCCCCAGATTGGAAGAAGGGGTGGGAAGTGGGAGGGACTTTGTCAAGGATCCTGGAGGGAGGGGAGGAGACAGTTTTCTTTGACATAGTCCTTTGACACACTTTGTTTTCCGTAGCTGTTAACATACTCCTCCCCCATCCCCAGTCCAGCCCTTTTGTTCACATGTCGCTAACTGCCACCTAGAAGTTACTAGTACAGTATTAATTAATAATAACTTATTGTATTATTTCTCCTCCAAGTTATTTACAGCCTAATAGATGACTCTTGAAATTTGAAAATCACGTCATAGAAATATATTTATTGCAGCAGAACTTTAGACTTTAAAGACAGGCAGAGAGGAAGCTTGTTTTGGAAACTGGCACAAGATTCATCAGATGGACCAGCTGTGTCCACCTGTCCGTTCCTGAAATCTGTTCACTCTCCGCGTCACAAGAGGCTGACTTCTCCTAGAACTGCTGACACAGAACAGCCCTCCACAACTGGGCAGCTGTGCTGCCTCTGTCACTGGTTTGCTTTCCTAATTCCCATATTAATATCAGGAGGCACTGAACAGCTGAAGAATCTGTAGCAGGAAACAAAAGACTGGAGCATGTTACTTCGAAAATAGTGTAAGTCTGCAACACCAGTCAGTCAAGTTTACAGATTCTAAGATACTGCCAGGTGGCTGCACAACTTGCTTGAAAATATACATCTAGTATTATAATAGCTTCTGAGAAAACATCAAGGCTTGTGCTGGGCTATGTCCTGGGTTCATTCTGTTCATAAGTGGTATCAGATTGTGGTACAGTGTTTCACAGAGTAGGATATCCATACCATTGGTGACCCATAGGGTAACTTTAGGTGTTACATGGATGATTTTTTTTTTACTCTAGGCTTGTGTGTTTATTTATTTTAGTACATATTTTTATAAAATGTGGTGTAAGGTTATATTTCTTTTAATGAGTATTTAAAAGGTATAGATATTATATATAAAAGTATAGTTATTGCATATTAAGACAATGTTAAGGTAAAAATCTGAGTCTCATTAAAGAAAAATGTTAAAGAAATAATAGTACAGACAATAGGCTGATATGGTAAAAGTTATGACATGAGAATGATTATAATTAGAAAACATGTCCAATGAGAAAAGCTTGGGCTTTATTATCAGAACTTTTTTCACATTTTGGCTCCATGATGGCCTCTTTAATTCTGGTCTTTCTCATCCATAAAATGAAAATAATAAAATTTAACCTTTAGAATAGGCTTGAGGATTAGAGCTAAAAATATGAAGAGCTAGGCACATCATAGGCATGCCATAAATAGAAAATATTGCTTTTAGTATTTTGATCTGTTAGAAGAAAATGGCACACCTATCAAAAAGATGAAAACAAAGCATAGCGATATGGCAATAAGTCACAAAGACAGAAGACTGTTTAAATCCGTGAGCTTACATCAGTGTAATGAAGCAGTAGTTTAGCTGATCCTGTTTAGAGCACTTTATTATCTGACATTAGCTTTAAATATAGAAGCAGAATGAGAAGACAGCAGTCAGGGTGAGGCCAGGCTAGACCCTACAAAAGTAGATTCAATGGTATGGAAAATGTCATGCAAGAGTTTCAGTTAAACGTGCAGAGAGGAAGGACTAACAGCCCTCGGGCCCTGCAGAGGAAAGGGAGAAAGTGACATGGACCCCCTGGTCAAGTGGAAGTACTGAAAGGGGCATGGAAATGCCATTCTGTGTCAAGGATCTCACTTGCATGGGTGTTCGGAGATTTAATAAAATGATAGTGACACTACAGACTGAATCCTTTATTCCCTTCCTCTATTTTGTTGAAGCCTAAAAGAGAACCCTCAGGCCCTGTCGCTAAACTCCTGAACCTCCAAAGCATTTCTTCTCAAGATTTTGTTCACCTTAGTCAACACGTTAATATGCTTTCCTTGCAAGGGAGACAAGGTTCTGGAGTGTGCATGAACCCAAGCTTGCTGTGTGAGTCTGCTAGGGCCGCCATAACAAAGTACCACAGACTGGATGGCTTAGACAACAGAAATGCATTTTCACACTCTTCTGGAGGATAGAGTTCTGGGGTCAAGGTTTCCGCAAGGCTGGTGTCTTCTGAGGCCCCTCTTTGGCTTGTAGATGGCCACTTTCTTCTTGTGTCTTCACTCTGTGTCTGTGTCCAAATGTCCTCTTCTAATAAGGACACCAGTCATATTGGATTAGGGATCTCCCTCATGACCTCATTTTCATATATTTACATGTTCAAGATCCTATCTCCAGATACAGTCATATTCTTGCCACTCAGGATGAGGACTTGGGCATGTGAATTTTCAGGGATGCATCTCAGCCTGTGCACATGTCCATTAATCATTCCTGGAAAGGAAGAATTCACATTGTGACCCACTGATTAGACAACAAGCTTCATCTTCATCTGAATGAAGAATGTCTAATTATCCATATTTTGCAGTGTATCCTAAGGATTAGAGTCAAATAAGCATCCTTTTCTGAAATTTTGAAATTAATAAGATTGATTTCCTTTTAACATATTATGAAGTGATTACAAGAGGCAGCACACTGTGATTAGTATATTAATCACCATTCACACTAATAAGTGCTTTGTAAACACTCGAATATAATATGTTCTTCTTCAGTTTTTCTAGCCCTATTCTACCCCCAAATATGTTATTTTAATACTCCTTTAAGATTGATTTGGATCATGACTCTGCCACTGTCTACTTGAGTGCCCTTGGACAAGTTTGTCCATCTAGGTCTCAGTCCATTCCTGTGTAAAACGGGATGATAATTACCAGATAGGGAGGCTAAGGGATAATAGGAGACAATGGCTCTACAGTGCTTTGTACAATGCCTGGCATGCAGCAGGTGCTCAGGACATGTTACTTTAAGCTCCAAAGCTCATTTGTATATAGGATATATGGGGAAAAACAGGATGGATTCTTAGATGTTGGATTGGGAAGCAGTAAGAAGGATGGGAAGATCCCCTCTAACTCACCCTCTGTCAAGAGCAGAAACTATTCTGTTTTATTCATTCAAATCAACATTCATTTATGAACTCAGCACACACGCACATTGAACTGTAGCAGCCCCAGCACATATAATGCTGTCTTCAAAGAACTGACATAAAAACATGAACTCTTATGACTTCTATCCACATCATTAATTCCTTCAAAAAAGCAAGCAGTGAGGCTGGGGATTCTATGATATGTATCAGAGCAAACAGCATGAAGTAGTAAGTGATCTGGCCAGGATACGCATGCGTTTGAATTCTGATTCAGCTGAAACTGCCCCTTTTGGAAAAACGTTTCCCTTGGATGTAAGAAAGGATGGACATTGAATATTTTCTGGCATTCACAAGCCCTGGCTATAAAAATATATGCTGAAAAGTAGGAAACTGGATGCCTTTTCTTTCCCCTTTTGAGGCTATTATTCATCCTGAATTCTCTACTTTTCTAGGCATTCAATTTGAAATCTTAGAGGCACCTGTAATTTTCTCCATTTTATTATCTATCTCCAATGGTGTCTAATTATTTTTAGATTGCTTCCTCTACATAGTTGCATATCTACTGCACTGACTTTAAGTTCTCACTAACTCTTGGTGAGATTATTGTTTTTATACCTAGTCTCCTTGACTTGACTCTCTTTCCTCTCCAGTCCATCCACTTGCCTCATTAAGTTTCTCAAAATGTAACTCTGCTCAACCCACCACTTGACATAGCAAATATTTAGTCAACAGACTACCTATACCAAATGGTTTAAGCACAACCTAAAACCTGGCTTCATTGTAACTAAACAGAGCCTTACCTCCTCATTTGTGTTTCAAAAGAACTGTAATCTCCAAATCTATTCTGAACTCTGCGCTTAAAAGCTACCCACGTAGCTAAAATTTATTGCGTGCTTGCTAGCTGCTGAGCATTGTGCAGTGTGCTTTATTTTGCATCATCTTTTTAAACCATGATAATAGCTCTATAAGAAATTGCTCATAGAAGGAAAGTGGGTGTTGAGGAGGTTAAAGGACTTTCACAAGGTCACAGACCTAGAAGTGGTGGAGCTGGGTTGCTTTGACCCCAAAGCCATTCTCTGCCCCAATCCCTGTTTATTCAGGCCTGTATGGTGCATTTGAGGCATCTCCTCTAGTAAAATTGTAAGTTCCTTTATTATTGGGACCATGGAAATTTCCACTATATATATTGTTTTATCACTCATACAGTTGAGCATAGTGTTAGCCTCACAGTAGGTACTCAATAAATGTTTGATGAATGAATGGATGGAATGGATGATTTCAGATAAAGCATCAAACAGAAGTAGAAAACAAAGTGATACCTAGTGTACTAACTATATGGAGTTACATAAACAAAAGCTGAGCTAAATTAAATTTCATTTCACAACTACCTTAGCCTACCTAAATGTAGAATAAACAGATTCCGTGAACTCCATGAGTGCATACCCATGAAAGAGTATTGCTCATGTGTGGCCTCCTGCAAGAGGGAATAGAGTTTCATGCAGGCATTCTGCATAACCATAGATACAGAATCTGGCATGTGGGAAATGTCTCAAGCCAGTCAACAAAATCAGGCTGCCACCTTCCTGGGGACCATCTGTTTGCTTAGCAGCCACACAACTGACTGGGTTGTCTTGGGCAAACTTCACCTCTTTCAACCAAGTTCCTCATCTCTAATGCCAAGCGGCTGGTGGAAGTAATAAAAGCTACCATCATTTAGGTGCCAGATACCAGCTAAAGACGTCCATATGCCAACTGTAGATAGCACAGCTAGTATAAAGCAGAGCTAGGATTTAAGCCTGCTAACTGAATTTAAAGTTGTAATGCTACCATTTTAAAACTGCTTCTAGCTCTAAAATTCAATGACTCTTTCATAGGTCCTCTTTAATTCTGAAGTTCTTGAGTTGGCTGGAGGCTCTTCTACTTTAATGTCTGAAGACCCTTCACCCCATTTTGTGATGCTTGGCCAATAATAAGCATTAATAATTTTTGTACTTCTAGCCCTTGGTGGTCTGGCTCACATCTGCTGAGAGCATGCTGGCTGGGGAGTGTGAGGACGCAGAGCAGATACCAGAAAGAAGCTTCTGTTGCCAAGTCCCTATCACCAAGAGGCAATTTGATATGTAAATGGATATTTACAAAATTTTCAAATTGTCGGAAAACCTCTCTGACCTCTAACAGAGCTGAAAAATAACACACATTTGTCAAAATTGGGCAGTGGAATTGTGGGTGGCATCTGTACCTCTTTTATAATATTGTTTCAAGCATATGAGCAAGTTGACGCTTCTCCTCTGCCATCGTGACCTTGGGAGAAGACCTTAAATTCTCAGGGCTACAAACTCTGTGTGTGTACTTAACAGCCAATCTTTTCATTTCTGGAACACTTTCCCTTCAGAATCTTGGTGAGACTAGAGTGCCATGGGAAGCACTTAGATGCATATGATGGGAAATGAGACGGACAGCACTGTATGCATGAGGATAATGAGGAAGGATGAGTTAGCTTGAAAGACCCAGCATTGCACAGCCGTCTTCAGAGGTCATTGTGGCTCAGGCAGCTTCAGCATGAAGCTGACATATGATCCTGAGGTCCTTTCCAGGGTGTTCATTGCAAGATTCTGAACATCTACTGCTAGGCTGGGAGACAACTTGCCTTTTTTCTCTCTGCTCAATTTTTTTTCCCCCATAGCATGGGTCTATAAAAGAGATATACTAGTTTGCTGATAATGAAACTTTATATGGATCACTGGTGCTAAGAAAGTTACTGAGAGACACTTTGGGTAGATGTAAATGCTTTTTTTTTTTTGCAATAGTATTTTTTTGTGTCATGAAAATAGAGCTCCTAATGGTCATCTCAGTCAAAAAGAGAAATAAGCATCTCACATGGACATATGGGAAGTTCATTTTGTGTGCTGAAAATAAGTTATGCTTTGCTTGTGCACTGAAGAATGCAAATGATGGCACCTTGGCTATTTGCAGTCAACTCCTAGATACCTGGATTTATAGGGTGTTTGAGATACTTATATGGTTTTGGGTTCAGATAGTGAATAGAGGTGGAAACAAGCTCTTGGTATGACTTTTATGGCTAAAAATTTCTGTAAAGTATTAGTGATGAGCATTAATTATTTCCTAGTTTCAATATGGAGTATGCATGTCCCCACTCCCATTTGCACACCCCTTGCAGGCATAGCTAATTGAACTTGATGCTCTTCTCTATTGACTTGGGTCAAGACCTCAAAATCCTTTCTCAACACCGCAATTCAGGAAGCACCTACTAGCTATTGAGAATTAGTACCCAAAACCCAATTGCTATTCCAAGATTCATCCCTATTGGATCCAAGAAATAGATAGGAGTACTAAATACAACACTTTTAATTTTGCTTGATTTGTATTAATGAGCTCATATCTCTTTACTGTAGCTTAATTTTAATTGCATCCTTAACAGTTACTTAGGAGACATTAGAGTACGTATCCTTGACCTTCTATTTACTAGCTTTGTGAGCTTGGCCAAGCTTCTTAACTTCTCTCATTCCTCTAGTATGAATGAGGGATAATATGTACAATGAACATATTAACATGGTTTATTAACATGGGGCCAAATTGTGCCCTAATGATTTACTCTCCTGCATGACACAAACCAACTACCAGTGATAACATAAGGCTGCCTTTACACTTTCTCCTTCACCCTGCCCAACTTCTTCCCCTTCTGACTTAGTTATTCCATTGTCAGGAATACATTTGATTAAGATGTGTAGTATAGAAACAGGTAGGACATGCCAGGCTTGAACACTAATGGGGATAAAATTAAATGATAATTAATTTTTTCCTCCTATCCCCTAAATGATGATGAGACTGACATGAACACCAAAACTGTGTTCTACAATAATTCATGGTAACAGAAAAACAAAAACAAACAACCAAAAAAACCAGCCAAAGAGTGTATTGGCCTCAATACTCAGATCACATTTGGTATGTAAAATAAAACTAAACAGTCCCCTACTTCCCTTTCTCTCCTCTTTTGTACAGTATAGTGTGAGTGGGAGAGTCCCCTATGTGGGTATGGGTGAGGCATTGTGCTGAGGGATGGGCACTGGACTTGGGATCAGAATACTATGCTCATGTGTCAGCTCCATAACTGACAACCTGTGTATCTTTACTGCTATGAGCCTCAGCTTCTAGTGTTTAAAATGGAGGAGAATGATAGTATTGACATCACAGCAATGTTGAAACGAGATAGTGAATGTAATTTAGTAATGCATTTAGTAAACTGCAAAGCACTTAAACACATTTTAGAGTTTTGAAAGAGATTGGATGAAGAAGATGTGGTACATGTACACAATGGAATGCTACTCCGCCATAAAAAAGATGAAATACTGCCATTTGCCATAATAGGGATGGATCTTGAGAGTATCAAGCTAAGTGAAATAAGTCAGATGGAAAAGGCCAAGAACCATATGATTTCACTCATGTGGGATATAAAATAAACAAAAAAAAACCAAATGAACAAACAAAACAAACATATAGATATGGACAGCAGAATGATGGTTACCAGAGGAGAAGGGGGTTGGGAGGAGGATGAATAAGGGTAAAGAGGATCAAATATATGGTGACAGGAGACTAGACTTCAGGTGGTGAGCATATACAGCTGTTGTATTATAAAGTTGTCCACCTGAAATTTATATAATGTTATTAACCAATGTTATCCCAATAAACTTAATTTAAAAAGATGCTCAAAGACATGCTGAATGAATGCAAATCAATTAAGTAGTAGAGGCTGAGACAACCAAACTAGTAGATTCTTTATTGTATACTTTATTCAAATAAATCTTACTGTGGAAAGCCAATCATTAAAACAGATTTAAAAAGAAGCTGCCCAGGTTGCAGAGGAGGACACCCAAAGTCCAGCCCAGTCATATCCCCCGTTACCCCTGAAACTTTCTAGGGCCTAGCAGAGACAGTTTTCACAAACATTCGCCAGTTCTAAATCTTTCAATTTTTAGATAGAAAGATAAGCCTATGAATGCAAGGGACTTATTTCTCATGAACGAAAGTCAATATCTTCATTGGCAGTTGTTAGTCAATCAACATGTGAGGCCTTTTCCTATCCCATCATATCAGGTGCCCTCACTACATTATAAATTTACCTGGAGCACTCTTCCATGAAGCCAGTCCAAAGACATTACAAGGGAGACCAGCTGAGACGTGGGCTTTGAGTTCATACTACTTCACTTAATATGGTAGCGACCTACATTCTGTTGCCATGGGCCCATTTGCAGGTAAAGGCAAGTAAATAAATGTCTGAAAAATGAGTGTACAGCAGAGTTGTGGATATACTTAGGTATAGTATGTAATCAGAAGTGTTTCTTATTACACAATAATAATTATATTTCAATAACTCAAGTGATGTTCTTTGTTTTCTGTGGGTTGTTTTACCCCCATTACTGTGGTTTTCATGTTTTTCCTGTCTGACATGGCGGGGACTTTCAGGACTCATCTTCCAGTTCCAGAAGCAACACCATCCCTTATCCCTGCCTTGCGTAAAGTTACAAATTGTACTGTTTTCTATTTACTTTTTAATTTTTCTGTTACCAAGGTGTGTCTGAGACCTACAAGACTCTCACAAAAAATAATTGGCGTATCTCATTTATAGGCATAAATATTAGTTGAGAGTCTCCTATGTCCCACATTCCATGTTCCACACCAGTAAGACAATGATGAAAACATTACAATGCCCATGTAACCATTTCCTACAGGCGCTGTTTCTGACTGTGTGCGTGACACTGAAGGGAGCACTCTGTAGAATAAAAAAAGGCTTTTGAGCATCTCCTTTGTGCCAAGTCCAGTTGTTACTTTACTTTTACATTATTCTATTTAAGCCTCATAATAACCTGGAAGGAGATTTTTTTTTATTCGCTTGTTTTTTATTATGATTGGAACACTTAACATGAGATCTACCCTCTTAACAAATTTTTAAGTGTCTAATACATTATTGTTGACCATAGGTACAATGTTGTATAACAGATCTGAAGGAGGGGTTATAATTTACCCCTGGGTCACTGATGAGGGTACTGAGTCTCAGAGAGTAAAGTAACTTTCCTAAAGTCATGCACTAGAGGAAAGGGAATTTTAACCTAGGCAATTGGGATTCTAGAACCTATACTCTTTTCCATTATACCACTTCTGCCCTCCTCTGCCCTCAAAGACTGGCAGTCCAGCAGGGCCAATACAGCTATACCCATAATGGCCAGGGAAGTGGAACAGGCTGTGTGTCAATCGCTTCAAGGACCTTCTCATTTGGCTGCATCTCCCCTCCTCCCCTCAAACCCAGGCAACACATATGCCTCCTTACTGGCCTGGGCTCCTTGGGGCTACCCTTTTTCCCTTCCTCTCATGAACCAAGCAAGTGTTGGTTAACTTGGTTTCTGCAGAATTATAAAATGATATTTTAGGGACTGACACTCTGATTTTGGCTGATGTGGCTCCCACCGGTACAAGACAGGAGCTATCTTTCTAGAGGAGGATCGAGTTGCTAAGGCAGGTCAGCACAGCCTTGGGTGAGGAAGTCAGGGTGTGCCCCATAATAAAGAAAGATAAGTGGGATAGAGTCATTTATAATAACTGTGAAACATGAGCAAGAATGGGGCCAAAATGTTAGGGCAGCAAAGGTGTGGTGGAGAAAGTGAGGGTCCTCGGCCTGCTCTGGGGGAAGACTCACTTGTCGTATTTCCCTGGAAGTGAAAGATCATGGTGAAGCTATTCTGCAAGACAGAAATGAACAATGTGAGTTTGAAGGGAATGAATAATTCCCCTCTGCTTTCATCTCATAATGGCTAACAGGGGCCAGAATGGAGTCCTAGCTCAAGCTCCTGATGAAAAATCATACGTCTCCATTACATTAGCAATGAGTGATTCCCAGTTGCTTTAGTTATTTAATACCCAAGGAAATCCATCTTGATGTTCCCCTCACAGCAGCATCAAAGTGAGATTTTTCCTTGCTGAGGCAGTCTCAAAACTCAGATACTGTTTTTTGTTGTTTTTTTTTATTGTTAGTTTCAGGTGTACAGAACAATGCAATAGTTACCCTTTTTCACCCTCACCAGGTAACAACCCCCCTCCCCCCATCTATTGCCCTCCCACCCTCATTTTTAAGTCACCTGCAGTTTCTATGCATGGGTGTGATGGTCTACATTTATTCATCCCATTTCCAGTGCAAGGCTCGGATTCTCATCCACACGTAAAACACAGTAGATTCAAATCACAGCGTCAAAGGAAGGGAACGAGACAGTGATCTCCCTGCAACACCCCCCCCCCCAGGCTGGAGCAATAAATAAATTGCCTAGAGAGGAAGCTACAGAACCCGGTGAGAATTCTACTGATTTATATGGTAGAAGAGAACTTCAGGGTTGTTGCTAAAAGCACATACCTCCCAGCATTCACTTCATGGATGGCCAGTGAGTGAAGTGTACCCAAAGACATGAGGATTTGAGACCAGCCAGCCTGCCTCTAAGTGAAGGCTGGTGTTCTGGGCAGTGTAGACTAGTTGCTTGGTTCTCTGACATAGAATGAGGTAGGTAATTCCATAATTAAATGCTCTAAAAAGCTAAAATGTAGCTTTAGTCACCCTTTCATTTAACAAATATATTGAGAACCTATTCTGAGCAGATCCCTAATCTAGGCTGTGTGGGGGATGGGATGATGAAAACTATTTTTGTTTTTTCAAGTGTCAACACTACATTAAACATCTGTACAAGAGTTGCATAATGATATGATCAGAGTAGAAAAGATAGAATCATTCATTCATTCAACAAATAATAAGCACCTACTGTGTGCCAGACACTATACAAAGTGTTTAAGAATCATCTGTGAGAGCGAGTCCCATTATCTGCCCTTATCATGCTTTTGTTCTGGAGGGATGCAGCCAGTAGGCTTGCATTTCAAAGGCAGTGATTTTCTCTGGCGATTGCTTATGCATAGACTTGCAGTTGTATAGCTCTGACTGGGGGACAGATTTAGCCTTTGCTAGCTTCATTGATGGTGAAGGAATGAGTTCTTGCACATGGTGAACCAGAGCCCAGGTCATGTCTCCTCCAAATACTCTTCAAGTGAAATAATTAAATGAGCAAATTTGTTTATCTGATCTCAAGGACAGCCAAAGCTGCAGGAGTTCTTTTCTACCAGGGATGCTACAATCCCTGCACAAAATCAACCTATTCATTGAATGCATTTCAACATTATTTGTGCCGTGCCTAGATTCTTAATGATGTATCCTGACTCTGGGGCATTTCAGTGAAATATTTCATAAGAATTTCAGGAAGAAAATTGTTAAAGTTTTCTTACCTGATGATCAGTTCAGGCTAGAGCATTTGAAAATTTAGAAGAAAAGCAACAAAAAACTATGATCTCACTTATATGTGGAATCTAAAAAACTGAATAAATGAGAAATGTAAACAGAAATAGTCTCAGAGACACAGAGGAAAAACTGAGGGTTACTAGTTGGGAGGGGGTGGGGATGAAGGAGAAGGGGAAGGGATGAGACAATACAAATTGGTAACTAGAATATGGCTTCAGGTATAGAAAAGACAGTCTGGGGAATATAATCAGTAATGTTATAAATGTTTTTTAGGGGGCCAGATAGACTCATGTCTTGTTAGGGAGACCACTTCATAGTGGGTGCAGAGGCCTGACCACCACACTGTATATCTGAAGCTGATGTTGAATAATAATGTATGTCAACTATAATTATATATACATATAGTCACGGGATGTGGAGTAGAGTGTGGGCATGGAGTCAATGGAATTGTAATAGATAAGCATGATATCGGGGGTGGGAGGGCAATACATGGGGGGAGGGGGTTGTTACTTTGTGAGGGGTGAAAAGAATAACTATTGCATTGTTCTGTACACCTGAAACTAATAATAAAAAAACAAAACCAAAAAAATAAACTAGAATAATATGAAAATTAAAGGTCCGTGAATGACTAAAGAGTACCATATTTATACATCTATATGGATATAGATGTATAAAAATAGATATATAAGTATAATACTCTATAGTAATTACAGTAAATAATAATTTCTACTAATCTCTTATGATATTGATTCCAAATTGCCAGGGTGATATCCACATATGAACTCCTTTCTCGGTATAATTTGGGACCCTCTCCATCTATTGGAAAAACATTTTATTAATTTTATTTTACATACACATACACACACACACACATTTTTCTTTCTCTAAAATAGTAGTCGTGAGTAATTCATCTTCATAAAACACTATAAATACAGCTTGTATTTTACCTCCAAGATACTATGACGGGCAGTTCTTAGGGAGTACAAGAGTCAGATTTTTTTGCCCTGAGTGAAACTCATGTGGTATTTAGTGCTTATTACTTTAAACTATTATTTTGAACATTAAGTAAATGTCATGACATTTAAGAAGAAAAAAATGTGCTGCAACTATGAAATACCAAAGACCATATAGAATATTAACTCCATTCCATTCAGATCAGTTTTATTGTGTACCCCCAGGTAGATATCTATTCAATATAAATGTTGCTTTAGCAACATTTTCAAATACACGTTAAATGACAAGGGCCTGAAAGTTGTGTGTGTAATTACTTTTCTTTTTTTCCACCTTCCTTGGATTGCTAAGAAGATCCCTCCAGGAAGAAGTGTCCCATGAAGTGAGCATAGGGAAGAGGGATGGTTGGGGGTAGATGATGGAGCTGGAAACAGGCAACAAATTACTGGGAAGTCTTGGGAGAACGGACTGTGAACAGAGAACAATATTTGGATGCTTGAAATAGAAATGCCTCTTCTCTTGCTGTGTTATGGGCTAGCTAATTTACTTTTTCCATTTCTAAAATACCAAATAGTAAATTGGCCTTTAGTGTCTTATTTAAAAGCTCGCAAAGTATCAAGTTGCAGAGAGACAGTCACACAGTGTTTCCAATTAAATTTCCTCAGAAACACTATTCCTACAGGATGCTCTGCGATAAAACAGTGTTGGGGTCGTATAAGTGTAGGAAATGTCACAGCCTTCAGGCCCTCCTGGAAAGTGGCACATTAGTAAATGGAAAGATCTAGGAAGTGGTACAATAAAGAAGCCTGTTCATTTTTGTTTGTCAGGGTTTCCCCAATTTTATGGACTATTGGCTGTTCATTTTCCTCAGAGCTAATGTTGCACAGTACAATAAGCTCTGTAGGAAGCATCATTGTTAAGTATTCTTCCCTAAGACTTCCTTAGCCTGCACTTAAAATACTTCACAGTTGAAAACAAACTTACATTACTTTCTCAAATTTCTGCTCCAGGAAAACTTGTCTTTGTTTTTCTGTCGTAAAAAATGCCTGATTGGCTTGCTTTATTTTCCATTTGTCCTTTCCCTCGCCTTCTCATTGGCTGCTTCTCGTATGAGACCCACCAATCTTCTCATAGCAAACTACACACAGTTTATTCAATACGCAAATGTTAAGCATGTATAATGTGACAAATTGTTCATTTGGTACTCAGGTGAAAAAGAAAAAAACTTAGAGACCAGCTCACTATCTGTCTTTAAGGAGTTTACAATCTAGCGAGGAGAAGTCATTGTTTACATTATTATAACTTGCCAATGTGTCACATGCCATCAGAAAAGTATAAAAGAGTCAAAATAGGGGAAGATAATATTCAGATGAGGGCTACCTAAGAAGGAGACATAGAGGAACATTGAGATGTTATTCCAGGTTGGGAGAAATCATTAAAAAATAAAATTACAGAAATACTAAAAATAATAATCAAGCTCAGAGACTCGTCAATGAACATCTCTCAGCTTGGCTAGAATATGACAGGGAGCAATATGAGCTAAGCTTGGAAAGGAAGTTAGGAGTCATATAATAATAGACAATCTCATGTGTCAAGCTAATGAATGAGGAATTTTTGTGGAAGGCAGAGGCAGGTATCAGAGAACCAGTGAATGTCTTTGTAATAATTCAATCAAAACATCGAGAAGATTAACTTAGTAGCAATTACTAGGAAAAATTCAAATGAAAGATGACTAGAAGCTAGGTCTCCTGGGAAGTTCGTAGAAATGCCAAGAATATGAGCAGACTCCACAAGACTTGGCAAGCACTCAGTCATGGAGTGAACAGCACACAAGGATGGGCCCGAGTCTCTGAGCTTTCTTTGTCAGAGAGTCTCGAAAGAGAAATAGGAAAACAGAGGAGCAGCTGTTTGGGGGTGGCAAGGACCAGATGCTTGGGTACCTTTAAAGAGTCTATGTCCCATACAGATGGCATTTCTATGCAAGTGATTGGAAACACAAACTTGGGGGCTTAGATAAAATACAAAAATCTAAAAGTCCTGTGACTAAAATTAATGATAGAGATTTAGCAGATCCTTACAGGAGAAAGTACAAAATCAAAATGAAGTGAGTCTTAATTGGGGAACTCTCCAGAAAATGGGATAAAAGGGTCAATGAAAGTGATGAAGATGTGACGTGAGGTACAAAGAGAATCAGGGAAGTACAAAACCACAGAAAACCAGAGAGGAGAAAGTCTCAAGCAGTGCTGTGAAATGGTACAGAGGTAAAGAAGGATCAGGTTTGAGGAAAGACTACTAGATTTGGTGAATCAGAGATCATTACTGAGCTTTGATCATTTCCAAGAGGACAGTGGTTCTGTCTGTGATGGGCACTGGGATCCCTCAGAGGGCTTGTTGAAACTTAAATCTCCGTCAATTTTCCTCTCAAATTACCACCCAGCAAAGATTCTGATTTCACATTGGGTCGTCAGAAAAGTCATGATGCATGTTGGCAACAGATGGCACTAGTTCATTTTTGGAAGTACTAGAGTAGTTCACATCTATGTTATTGCTATGTCATTTGACAGCTGACAGTTCTAGCTTCATTCTAAAAAAAAATCTGAGTGATTTGGTTGAGTGTTGGAGATTTTACAACAAGTTGAAGATGGAAGACCAAACTGTGCATTTTTGCCATATTTTACTGTTTTACTTCCATAAAGGGAAGAATGTGCATCAAGCTTGTGAAAAGTTGCATAAAGTTCACGGCGACAATGCTCTACAAGAATATCAGTGCCAATGATGGTTCACGAAATTCCATGCTGGTGATTTTGATCTCAATGATGTTCCTTGGTCAGGGAGGCCCACCGAGGTTGATGATGACAAAATAAAGGCATTCATCGAGTCGAACCCACGTTACACTACACAAGAGATTGCAGAAACATTGAGCATCCATCATTCAAACATTCATGACCACCTAAAGAAGCTGGGATATGTAAGCAAGCTCCATATTTGGGTTCCGCATGAACTCAAAGAAGTTCATTTGATGGCGCATATAAACATCTGCAATATGCTCATTAAATGTGAGGAAAGCGAACCTTTTTTAAAGCGACTGATAACTGGTGATGAGAAGTGGATTGTTTACAACAATGTGGTGCACAAATGATCTTGGTCCCGACGTCATGATTTGCCTCAAACGACATCGAAAGCAGACACTCATCAGAGGAAGGTTATGCTCTCAGTGTGATGGGATTTTAAAGGTGTCATGTTTTTTGAGCTTCTACCAAGAAACCAAACAATCAATTCGAATGTGTACTGTCAGCAAATGGACAGTTTGATCCATCATCCAGAAACGTCCAGAGCTTGTTAATTGTAAAGGAGTTGTGTTCCATCGCAACAACGTGAGACCACACACAAGTTTGATCACCTTTCAAAAATAATTGAAGCTTGGATGGGATGTGTTGCCACTCCCACCATACTCGCCTGACCTTGCACCATTCGACTTCCACTTGTTTTACTCTCTTCAAAACTCCTTGCATGGTATAACGTTCAATTCAGATGAGGTTGTAAATCAGCACCTTGTTCAGTTTTTCGCAAATAAAGACAGGTCCTTCCATGAATGAGGAATTATGAAGCTCACTGAAAGATAGCAAAGGTTATTGAACAAAACGGGTGATATATCATTGATTGATCTTTGTTCTTTATAAAAATAAATGACCTTTGAAAAACATAGACAAAATACGTCATGACTTTTCTGATGACCCAACAGATCTGCAATGAGGCCAGAAAATTTTCACTTCTAACAGACTCCCAGCTGATGCTAATGTGAATGTTGCTAGTCCCGGAACCACTGTCATAGAGTGATGGAAGATTGTAACAGATGCAGGAAAACAAGGGAATAAATGATAACCTGATGTCTATGCAGCAAATGGAGGCAAGTTCAAATATTTGCTTACCAAAAGAAGATGGGAATTTTTTCTCCCATAGTGGCTGGCACTGTAGCTTATGTATATTATTAGGTACTGAGGGACTATCTACACATTAGAGATAACCAATAGCCATTTCTTTCTCCTTGCTCTAAGAGCTAAGACTTCTTACATGTAGCCTGAACTGTAGTCACCTCTTCTAAATGCCTCTATCTCTTTTCCCCAGACTGCCCCGAAATGTCATCTTATAACCAAAATCTACCAGCTGTGTGGCAATCTCCTTCTCACTACCAAAGTTGGGATAGGGCAAATTTTAGGCTTTCTGCAGAGATTAGCTATTAAAAGGATTAGGAGAATATGTCAAACATCACTTTAGCCTTGAAGATGCAGATGTGTGCATTTTTACATTTATGTGCTGAAAAGCTGAAGATCTGTTTTGCAAAGATATCAACATTTCTATTTTCTCGTAAAACTGCAAGAACTTGGCAGAAAATGTGTGCTTTCCACCAAAGGCAGACATGCTCATGTGTAATCCCAGGAAATATGAATTAATGCAACTCTTGCAGTTTAGAAAAGTCATTTCAACGTCTGAGTGGTGGTTTTCTTCATGACACTATGATTTTATTACCTATAATTTAACACACCATGGTGCTTCCTGATGAACTGTTTATGACCTTTTCATTGTTCCCAACTGGCAGGTATAGAATGTTTATTTAAATTAATTTTTTCTCTCTTATTCAAAATCTTTTTTGAGGACTCTGCTCTTTGCAAAATTGACTCCTAACCTCAGTAAGAAGAGAATGAAAAGTTGCACAAATGTAATCAAGTGCTGTCAGAAGGCTGAAGGCTTCTATTCATGATTAGAAGTCAGCTTCAGGACATCAAAAGGTCATTTAGTTTACATGTAAATATTAGTTTGATACAGGAAATTGAAGGAATGAAAGCTTAAAAACTACTAAGGAATACATTAAGAAGAAAAGAGACCATATAAGAGACTTAGTGTGTTCCTGCCAATAATCATGGGATATTTATTGCATACCTACTATGTGCATAACATATGAAGCAAACAGAAGTATAAGGTACATCCCATTCTTCAAGAAAATACTATCTATTTGGGTAATAAGACAAAATTATATAAAATAGCAACAATGTTTTTTAAAGTGGTCGTTGAAGATCGTGGTACACATTAACTGGGAAATGCCGCATAATGCACACACATTGAAGAACAGCGACATAAATAAGTACAGTAGAGGCTAAGTTAATTAATTGATTTAATGCAGTATATCCTGAATATATTTGACCAAGGTAGTCCCCATTTTTTCCAATAACAACTTCAATATTCTAAGGTACATATTTTAGGAAATGAGTATAGAAAGGACAAAGCCAGAGTTTAACAAACTCTATTAACTTTGGTCCTCAGTTTCCTGAGCTCTAAAATGGGGCTAATAATGGTTATCCCATAGAAGATGTAGGGATTAAAAGAGAGAGAGAGAGAGAGAGAGAGAGAGAGAGAGAGAGAGAGAGAGAGAGAAAGAGAAATTGCAGATATATCTTCATCCTTAAATACTTGGATGTATTTCCCTTGAACAAGGACATTCTCTTTCATAACAACAGTACAGTGTTCTAATTCAGGAAACTAACACAAATACAGTATTACCTAATCTATATACCTTATTCAGATTTTGCTAGATTTTTTCTTCTACCTGGGCAAGTGCCTCCATCTTCCCTTTTCTTTCATGACCTTGACACTTTTGAAGAGTACAGGACAGTTATTTTGTGACCTCTCAATATTTGAGTTTGTCTGATATCTCCTCATGATTACGTTCAAGTTACACATTTTTGCCACAGAAGTGTCTTCGTGTCCTTCCCAGTACGTCATACCTGGATACATCTGATGTCTGTTTGTCATTGATGGTGATGTTAATTTTCATCCCTGGGTTAAGGTGGTACCTACTAGTTATCTCCTGCTCTCCTCTGCTTCACTCTGCAATTATGTAAATATCATGTTACTAATCAAAGTTTATACTAATACTTTTTTTAGCATCATTGATGATTCTTTTTTAATTGATTATAATCATGATGGTAGCCAAATGGTGACTTTTTAAATTCCAAGTCAAAAGCCATTTTTTAAAAAATTGTGTATTCAGAAAGATGCTACTTTATGGGAATGTCTCTAGTTTACAAAATGCCACCCTGAAATAAAAAATGTTTTATATATAGCATGAGAAAACATTGCTAAAACCCAGCTGTGACTGTTAATGTCCTGGAGACAGCACTGCTGAGAAGGGCTGGGAAGCGATATCAGCTTGATGAACAGTTATGTACTTCAAACTTTCTGTTATACAGAAAGCTTTTTTTGCTAATGATTTTTTTAAAACATATTGAGAAATATTATGTGCTTTGGGATAAAACATTTTTATGAAGCATTCCTGCTCTGGCCACCAGGACTTGTTTCTGTTAAAGATATAAAGAACTTTGTCTTTTGCTTTTACGGAAGCAATGAATTTGTTTGTATATGACTGAAAGCAGATTAAGAGCTTTTAAAGCCCTGTTTGAAATAGCCACAGGCTTTCTCTTCCCTACATAGGGACACTGCCTCTCTTTCCCCCTTACTTAAAAATTATCATCCAAAATTAATTCTCGTAAAATTTATGAGATGTGTTGGACAAAGAAAAAAGTTCATTCACTTTGTTGTTTTTATAATTACATTATCAAGTATTAAGATTTCAAACATTGTATTTTGAAATATGACCTTTGTACACCATGAATTAAAAAGTTCAACATTAACTTATTATCACTTATTATGTCCCAGGTACTGGATATGATAATATAATATTCTATATATTCTCAGTTACTCCAAAACCACCCTGTGAGGTATTATCCCCATTTATAGAAAACAAACTGAGACGAAGATAAGCTAAGTGTTCTTCATTTCATTCCCAGGGTTTATGAGTCCTGCATATAAATAATGCGAGTTAGCACCTGTTTTTGTTCACCTGTGTTAATGAGAATAGCACTGAGTCTGAGTTGACCATGCCTAAGGCGTAAGAGGCTTATTAATGTTTTCTACTTATGTGGCATTTCCACACCCAATATGTACGTATTTCTTGAAATAGTACATTCATCCCTGGCAGAATCTAGCTAGAGGGTACAGATGCACCTTTCTGTAAATCCATTGGTATTATTAAAGAACATCTACTGATATTATGATTTAAAACTTTTACTTTTAAAATGTTCTATACATTTTACCCACTTATTAAATATTTGTTGAGCACTTAATATGCCTGACACTGTGCTGGGCTCTTTGCATGTATAACCTTCTGGATGGTAGTTTTGAATTCTGATTCTGCCCCTGAGGAAGCTGATGCTTAGAGATAGAAAGGTTTGCTCAAGACCAAAGCAGCAGAAAGTTCAGGGTCAAGACTAAATTCCATTATTAGTCTCGTTTCAGAGTCCATAATCCATATACCACACTGGCTTTCACAAGGGTGCAGGGATGTGTGGGTAAGGAAAAGACCAGTATGCATGGCTGTAGTAGAGTGTCTTAACAAGAACACGAGATACATTTTCCTGGGTTTCTTTTTTTAAGTTTATTTGAAAATGTTTGTTCCTGATTTATTCGTGGAAGTGTTAAAGATTATACAGGCATGAAAATATTGTAGAGAGAATTTTGAGCTGGGGATTAGGGCCATGATATTAAGAAAAGAGTTGAATAATAATAATACTCTTTTGCCATTACCCAGTGTGCCAGGTCTGCTGAGATCTCCCTAATGGCCTCTTCTAGCAGTTTTCTGCTGTGGGACATAAGTGCAAACTATTTCCTCTGCCTGGAATATTATATTCCTCCATTCTGTGATGGACCACATCCTACTCATCCTTCGCGTCTCAGAAGGCTTTTCCTGACCTGTCCATGTGCCCTCCTAGGCTGTAAGTTCTTTTAGGCCAGGGACCCATCTGAACCCTAGTCCTAACACTATGCCTGGCACATAATAGATAATCAGTAAATAATTGTTAAATAGATGGATGGATGAGTACATGAAAGAAATAGAGGAAAATGAAAGAGAAAAGGGAAGAATTCAAGGGGAGTAAGATCGAGAAAAGAAGGGGATGAGGGATACTGTTAGAGAGAAAGAGACAAGAAGGAAAGGAAAGAGAGAGGGGAAGAAAGAAAGGTAGAGAGAAGAAGAAAGAAAAAAATTCTCAGCCAGTGCATATAATAAACATATTGTAATGTAGAAAATTACTGAACCTAAGGCCACTAGAAATGAGTTCATCTGCCTCTTAATTCACTTGTTCTACCGCATTGAATAAATCATTTCCCCTCTCAGAACCTCTCATTTATTTCCAGTAAAATTGGGATTTGAACTTGAGACAAGAGGCATCTCAAATCTCTTCAAACTCTGTTATTCTCCAGAATTCCAATTGTTAGTGAATAAGCATTCTCAAGTGACTGACATGCACTTCTCCAATTCCCTTCAACTCCCCAAAGAATAGAACAACCGTGGCCTTGAACAATGCAAATCTGTTTGAAAACACTTTATTCTTTGTCACTCCCTCTGTTGCTCCAGCTTTTATCTCACTAAGCTAAGACTGTGAAAAATTAAGTAGGGTCATTAAAATCAACTCTTAGGCCTCTGCTCCCTTGTTATCAGTAAGCACTACTTTATTTTGACTGAAAAAGACAAATAAAACTATTTAAGAGCCTGAGCAGCAAGAACGATAGGCTGTGCCATTTATTTGAATGCATAAGTGTCATTTTCTAAAAGGAATGATGTTGTTATCCAGGTTTTCCTTAATTGGGATTCTCCTGAGGCATCCACGCTTGATGGCACTGTGAGTGGGCAAGAGGGGAGAATAGCAAAAGCGCTTGTATTATACAACTAGTGGGCTCTTCTATATTACTGATTAGATCTATGTGATACATTTCACTTCTGCATCTGCCTACCTCATTATACCAGTGTTCGGCAGGCTGTGAGCTGAGAAATGAAATAAACCACACAGTGAACTACAATAGTAAGACTTGAATAAACAAGAAGTGCAGTCTTATAACTCCATAATGGAAGAGTTGTGCTGAGTGGATGGGCACGGGCCTCTTTTCTGCACACACATACTCACACACATACACATGTATGTATAAGCTTGTCCCATTTGAAGCTGTGCATTACAAACACACACACACACACACACACACACACACACACACATCTTCATGAACACATGAAAACCCATCAAGTTTTTAGGAAACTCTTGGATTCCATCCAGTAAAGCTAAATCCAATCAAAACACTGGATTTGTGTTATATATTCAAACTTTAAATGTTGTATTTCCTGGGATGCCAAGACTTGCTTGAGGTTTAAGGGGTAGCTACCAATTGATTAAACCAGGCTAGTGTCTTATACCTAAGTATCCAAGTATCAAAAATCTCCGCACTGTTATAAATTGGAAATAATTATAATAAGAATTGATCAAGGCTGGATCATCAAGATAGAGTTAATTCTTAATTAACACCCCTAAGAAAAAAGAAAATAAATCTGGAGATTAGATGTAATGCAGTATACCTTTACATAGGGGATGCTTTTTAAAGTTTGAGTTATTGCTGATGCTTCTCCCTTGCTACTGTTACTGGTCATGAGCTGTTGGAGTGTAAGCAACTGTATCTCATATGTTTTAGTATCTGAGTCATAGCTTCCTGTATCATAGATGCTTAGTAAATGTTTCTAATCATGTTGTAGTGGATTGTCTGGAATTTTGCATAATTTAAAAAAGAGCAATTTGTGTTTGTCTTTGAAATGTGTATTTTACTCATATTTGAATGTCTATTGCTTTTCAACTCCCACTGAACTGACTAGTGATATCCCCAAGGCACAAAGACGTTGCCTAGTTCCCCACGCCACCATTCTTACAAGTTGCTTGCTAATGGTGTGCACCTACTTTTCATCAGACTAATGCAAACTTAGCCTTTTTTTCAAATTTTCTCTTAACTTGGGCAAGCGGCCAAAAGCTTCTTTTTCCAAGAGATTGGCTCAGGCGAAGTAAATTGAGGGAGTTCCCTCATGCATTTACCTATTCCTTGAAAAATATTGTGCCAACAAATGTGTAATGAAACCTTTTCACTGTTAGCTTTTCAATTAATGCCCAGCAAGTGAAAATGAATTAAATGAGTTTGGGTCCATGGGGAAACCAGAAGTCAGTGTAGAGTCCAGGGGTCGGCAAACTGCGGCTCGCAAGCCATATGCGGCTCTTTGGGTACATTCCGTAGCAAAAGTTTGCCGATCCCTGGAAGAGCCAATCCTGTCCCTCTCAACAATTTAAAAATTATTCAAGAACCATAAATATATTTTACATAATCACCATTATGTGAATAATATCCTTTAAAATTTTTATAAATGAAACTGTGATAGTTTTATTTTTGTTTTCAGTTTTACTTCAGAGACACATGCTCACGAGCTGCAGTTCCGTCTCAAAAGTTTGCCGACCCCTGGTGTAGACAATATATCCACAAATAAGTGAAATTTGGCTGCACTGAGTTTACATGGTCTTACTTAAAACCATGCCAAAGTGCCTGAGACATAAGTGCATTCTCAAGAAAATTGAAGAGGCATAATTGAAAGAGATGTGACCTGGAGGTCCATGCACCATGCATCCTAATTAAGCAAAGCAGCCACTGAAATTGCTTTCTGTCATCTGGATAAGAAGCAATTACAGTTACATTTCAGGTTACTGGTTTGGTTAGGGAATAAGGTATTGTATTTGGCTGACTCCTCCAATTCACTGAGGGTTAATAAATTGTGCATAGTTGTGAAAATGTATTGTGGCAAAGAATGAAATCTCTTAACTGCTTAGAAGATGGAGGCTTTACAAATGGAATCTGAAAGCTTCCCAGATCATAACATTAGGGTTGGTGATCGTTTTTGTTTTATCTCTTATTAATTATGGAAAAAATACCCCAAAATAGGTTTTTTAAAAGCCATATTTGTATCAAGTTGAGTTTTAACATTTTTAAAAATAAATTCAGTTAAAATAAATTTCTTTATAAAACATCTTCTACTTATCTCTATTTAATAAACACTACAATATAATTTATGACCCAACCTCAACTTGATGGTGAGTTCTTCAAGCACATTTTCTTTGAGTGGTCCTAATTATAAGAGGCCCCCGTAAAGTCTGATGAAGGAGTAAAGTTTTGTATTGTATTTATATGTAATATATGAATTGGTACATTTGTCTCCTCATGCCTGCTCTTGAAATATACTATATCTCTATAACTAGTTTCTGGCTTTTTGTTGTTGTAAGAAGATTTTCTGGAAAGATTGCAGAGTTTGCATTCATTGGTCTTTTTGGTAGTTCCACCTTTTTCTTACTGATCACTCTATACTCTAAGAATTGCTGGATACTTGATGGGTGCAGTTAGCTGAATGGTTGTTAACCAAGTTTTTACTAGTCAAGAAAAACAAAATGAGCTTAAATGGAAAAGCTTTTAGGATAATTCTAATTAACTACAACAAAAGGGTTGCCCAACTAAAGGAAAGAATTGGGCTGGAATTACCAAAAGGTTGAGGTTAGTCTGCTGGTGCCAACATTCTTGCTGTAAAAAATGAATAAGTGCAAAGTAATAGTGTTGAGATTTTTGTAGCTGCTAAACCATATGTTGACCATTATTTTTCAATCCATGAGTGAACTAGTGCAAGATTTAAAGTCATTTTAATTAAATTTCCAGAAATTGAGTTACTAGAATGTGTGCATGCACACACATATACAGACACACACTGAGTGGTATGCTGATATATTTGACAACACAACAGCTCTCTAAAAAAATAATAATACAATGCCCTGTTTTGTAGCATTGTTGATTTCCATGGTGTAAAGTCTTTCATCATAGCCAATTTCAAACTATGAAGGCGATGTTACTGAGCGCAGAATTGGGAAGAGAGATGCACAATCAGCCCTCCCACTGAGGCAAACCACTGTGCACCTCACCCCCATATACCATTTAACCTCTAATATCTCTGATATTGAATCCTGTGAGTCATACACAGAGGTGACCCAAAACCCAGTGTCAAATTATCTAAACTGGTAGAATGAAATATTCATTTTTCATTTCTCCATGTTTTTGTCAACTAAATAGAACAGTGATGCTTGCCGCTTCTTGGGAGAAAGTTCAATTTAGTAAAACACATTCCATTGATAAATGATATCTATAAGTATGAAGTCTTCACCAAATCTTATTTCATTTTACCAATGACCCAGGCTTACTGACCAAGCTGAGTGCTGCCTGAATCTCTGCTATTCCAAGCAAAACTGAGGAATGGCCACCATGAGAACCAGAAAGGGCACCTTCAAAGTACTGGCTTTGAAATATTGAAGTCAGCTGTTTCCCTGGGACCTTGCTCTCTATACAACTTGCTTCTTATGACACCTCATTCTGGCTATCTGGCTTCTCAAACAGGTTAGGACCCCCGCTCTTTATTTTCTGTGTTCCCTCTTACGTCAAACACTGCAGTCTCCACCCTGCTTGAAAGGGAGTGATGGCTCATAAGTGGAATATTGCATGGGTGCCAAAAGAGTTACATGGAAATAGGAGCTGGTTGTTTAATTCTGCTTATAATAAATAATTGGCACTAAGTAAAGAAGGAAGCTTTAATCAAGGTAAATGGGACTATGATGAATAGATAGCAAAAAGGAGTCCAGGAAATAATAGAGTATAATTTTTAAAAAATCATATTTAATCCAAATATGTAAAATGCTTCTGAGAGGGAGGAAGGTTACTTCCTTACAGATTCTGGCAAATAAGTTAATGAATATATACTGGGAACTTGATGGTATGAATAGGCATATACCATACAATATAATACACCAACGGGCACGATTCTGGCACTCTAGAATTGTCTATGTTTAATCAGCAAATCTTTTCCAAAATCTACACAATTCAGTCTTTATTGAAGTCAAATAAAAACTTAGATGTACATTCCTCCCTGATGGAATTTTATAATACAACATTGATGGCTGAGCAATCCAGCATGCCTTTCCTTGTAAAGAAATTAAATACTTCATTACATCAAAATCCCCTGGCAAAATGCTAAAGCTAATAGTAGGAATCATCATGGTAAAACTGCCATAAAGCAAATTTAAAGAACACATCCTCAGTGGTGTGGTAGGAAAAAATAAATGTCTACATTGTCAGGCTGGAGGTTAATTGGACCCAGGAGATTGCTTTTTCAATCTAGTGATCCAGATTTCTTCATTATACATTCTTTTATATCATCCCTAGTTAATAAAATGTTATTATATTTATGTAGACTTAGAATGACTATTTACTTATCCTAGCCCTCACTTCTGCAATCTTTCCTCTTTTTTTTTTCTATTGGTTTGTTTCACTTTCTGCAATATTCAGACTCTATTTCTGTAATATGTTGGAATTAAATTGGTAGAGTTATAACTTGATATCTATTTTTTTAAAACCCTGATATTAGTAAATACATCAAGGATGAATCCCAGTATTTTCTGTTTAGGTCAATCAATAAGCACAAAGTGTCATTTTTGAGTAGTTTTCAAATTATGGTTCATGCGTTTTATGAAAGAGTCAGTGGCCTAACACAACAAGGATGGGATTGGCCTATTATCTCCAGCCTTGAGCTTCAGGTTGAGATTTTTACATATTGAAAAGGGAAAGTGTAAATCTCCCATGATATCAGAAATTGTAAATCCCAAGGCCCTAGTGGGATATAACTTGGCATGGCATTTTTAGATATTACTAAAAATATCAACAACCACAAAAATAATAATAGTGGTTATGCTTTTTAAAGTACCTACTTTGTGCCAGGTATCTGACTTTCTTAAGTACCAGTATATGCTGAGTATACACTAGGTATTTCATATATATTGCATCCATTCTTGATAGCAACTTGTTTTTATAAAAGAAGAAATTGAAGCTTAAAAAAGTTTAGAGAAAAACAGGCGGTAGAACCAATATTCAAATTCAAATCAAGCTGACCATAATTCTGCTCTTGTACTACCACGGCCATCTGATTTTTAGCTCTGAAAGGTCAGAGACCATGTTGTTCATGCTCATCTTTCTATTTCTAGCAACTAATAATTTGCTTGGCATTCTGTGTACGTGTGAGTTGAAAGAATAAATGAGCATCTCCCCTAAGGCCTTGTTAACTGTCTTGTTTTTTTCATCTGCAAAGTGAGAATTATAATGTTAATGTTTTTGTTAAACTTTGAGACATTTAATGAGGCCATATGACTTAATGTGGTTGCAATAGTTTAATTCCTTAGCATGCAGCAGTAGAGAGTAGTAGGATTCCCAGATGTAACCTACGAAAGACTGCAGAGATGCTTAAATAAATCCAAAAATTCCATTAGTTCAACAATTTAACATTTGACTCAAATAACTGTTGGTGACCAATAAATACCTGTGACTATGTAATTTCTTTTTAAATGTTTCATGTAACTCTCAGCATAATATATGCAAGAATTAAAATCTCTAGGAGAAATAGCTTCATAATCATTCAATCTTTGTAACCCAGATAGAACTGCCAAATAGTATTGAGTACATCCTGAGTGTTGAATTCATGAATGTTCTATTACAACTTAATATACAGAGGGTGCCAAAAACATGTATACACATTTTAAGAAAGGAAAAAAAACTTTATTAATTTTATAATAAAAGATGAATACAAGTCATGTTTGACTTCTGCAATTATAAGAGGTGCTCAAAGTGGTTACCATCAGTGTCCATACACTTCTGATTATGGTGAACTACTGCTTGAGCATAGATAAAATCTCTTAAAACGTGTATACCTTTTTTTGGAATCCCTGGTATTTATTATTTATGCCCATGCTAGCATTGCTATGGTAGATTCCAACATGAATAATCTTGTTTATACTAAAATAATGTTTTGTGTTCTTAAAATGTCATTTATCCTGATTAGTCAAGGAGAAACTGCATGTCATTTTAGCAATCGTTAAACTTCATTAAAATTTAGGATTCTGTAATAAGGGAAAAATAGAGCTCCTCTTACCAAATACAGTGTCTCTGTCATCTCTAAAAACAAAGGATGGCAATTTATTTTTAAATAATTTTAATAATTATTCCTAACTTTAAAAGTAACATATGTTCATTGAACAAACTTTAGAAAATATACTCAAAAATAAATATGTCTTCTGAGTCTAAGATAACCACAAGGAACATTCATTAACATTTGTTTGTGCGTGCTAAGAGACTTTATACTTTATTTACAGACATGTGAGTCAGTAGAAAGAGAATGTGAATCAGACGTTCTTGTCTTTATCGAAGAAAGCTTCAGCATGTAATTTCAGGTATTTGGACCCCTGACATAGCTCCTTTTAGCTAAGAGATCAGCCTATATCCTTGTACATGACTCAAATGGTAAGAACAGACCGCCAAAGCAATGTCATAACCCTAATTCTACTCTAACTTTCCTACTAAATGTTATTTCCTGAATTCTAGTTATCTATCTGACTATTGTTTATTATCAACATCTATAATATTCACATTTGAACTCATATCTATATAAGGATCTGGGGTGACATAAAATGGTTTTTTGCTGAAGGTCTCTCATAAGACATCATTGCATACCTGGATTCGTAAAGACTTTATAATACCTGAATGACTCTTCTCAAGAACACATGCATTGAAGAAGGTAAAGGGGGTCAAATATATGGTGATGGAAGAAGAACTGACTTTGGAGACTGAACACATAATGTGGTATATAGATGATGTATTACAGAATCGTACATTTGAAAGCTATGTAGTTTTACTCACGGTTGTCACCCCAATAAATTTTAATTAAAAAAATACATGCATTGAAAAATAGATTGACTTTCTTCTTTCTGTCATAAGCTTAGATCATCTAAACTTCATTATGGCATATCTCTTCTTTATCATATCTTAATATAGTAGTTGAATTTGGAATGGGTAAATCTGGAACTTTATGTTAATACAGTATTTACATCTTAATTTGGTGTCCTTTTATATTTTGGTCATCTTTCAATATGTAGCTTTTAATCAATACTGAATTTTGTATATCTTTGGTGCTAGAAACCTGTGAACACATAGAACATATGAAACAGCCCCGCTTATTAATATTGAGCTGGTTTCTATTAGTCTTTAATTTTTTAACTCTCTCTTGATAGGAATACTTTGGCCTTATTGTGGGTCAGGAGTTCTTTAACCGAAATTCTCAGACCCACAAAGGGTTCAAGGTTTGAATTCATAAGGTCTGTGAGCTTGGATAGGAAAAACATATACATCTTCATATTCACTACCCTCTAGCTGAAATTTAGCAGTTTCTTCAATTATAAATGTAGAAAACAAACCATAGTAGTGTTAGCAATATCTGTGACTTTGTCACCAATGAAAATCACAGGTATTTTCATATCACTTTACAATCATTATAGGTATCTTAAAATATCATTACATTCATTACTACTTTGAAATTATGGCAGGTATTAGACCTGCTATATCTTGATATTTATTTATTAAGAAAGGCTTTCATATTTTATTCTATCACCAATTTTTGGTTTTAACATTTAAACAATAATTTTTAATATTTTAATATAATAGGTTTTCTTTGTAAATAGACGTTGTTGATTTTGTGCATTAAACCTGTGTTGAGAATAAGACTATCACCCACCTGTTAATTTTAGTCTCCCCCCACCAAATTAGGATAATATACCAACACATAAAAATAGTGATGTCACAAATTAAAACATTAAGAACTGTTTAAGAATAAGACTCAATGACCTTTAAAATCTAATTTAATAGATTTTTATTTAAGATGTATATTTTTAAAATGCATATTTCAAACAATACTAATTACAACCTATTTTTTTTTTATTCCTAGATAGGTACTGGCCATATTTCCCACTCAGAAATAACTATTGATATTTGATGTATGTTTTTTCAGTCTTTTTCTTAGGCACATGGTTATATTTTTTAAATTGGGATGATACTATGCATAGAGTTTTATAACCTGCTTTTTTGTTAACAATATACCAGAAAGATCCTACCTTATCATTAAATATTTTTTACACATTTTCTTGATGGCTACATAATATGTCTTGTATTATTGTGCCATATAGAGCCAATCTTTCTTGAACTTAGACTTCAAAATATCTTTTTTATTAGTTTTTATACTTAAAAAAGAAAGGTGATTATAGAACTTAGAAGAATTGGATAGAGAATCAACTTCAAAACAAACAAAAGGACATGATTAAAAGATAGATGGAGAAGAGTAAACAAGGGTGATCCCAAATGATCTAGAAGAGGAAATTTCCAATGTTTCTATTTATAAATGAAGCTTATCTCATCCAGGGAATGAGATGCCAGATTAACAAAGATCATTTTAAAAAGTCCTAGAAAGATGTGGCAGATGTACTTTTTCATAAGGAAAGTTAATAAATTTTCAAAAAACGGTTCTAGAAAGAACAGAAGCCATTGTTGACTCTTTCCCAAAGTATCGTGTTTTGTAGCCAGAGATGATTCCCCTTTGCCACCCATTCCCACCCCTGCAAAGTTGATCATCTTCAAGAAGGGTTCCAACAAATAAGAAAATCTTGCTATTAATATGTCCGATCGTTACATACTGTTGCCGGAGGTATGTTGCTGGTTCCTGTATTTTCACAGAAAGAATAAAGAATATGGAGGATGTTCACTGAGCTAAAATGACCAAGGAATGGATGTGTGCCTTGATTGGAGAAGGCGAGGACTGAACAAACCCAAGGCCTATAGAATTTTGAAGAATATAAATAAGATGGAGATGGGTCTATTAACCAAATTCTGGAACATAGAATTCTTGAAGGGGTTGGATTTAAGAAATTCAGATAAATGATAGAATTACCACACATAGCATGCAATAAACATACAGAACCACTCATCTTCAAAGGTGACATTTGTCAATATAGACCCAAAAGGGGTCTCAAAACAGTCAAGTTGTATGAATGGTAGCTTTTTAAGGGGATTTCATTAAGGTGAAGTAGAAATGATAAACCTACATTCCTAAACTCCTGAAGTTACTGACAGAGAGGGGGACTCTTGCCTATGATGAAATATCCTTTAGTGACGTTAGCAGGAGCCACACAATGGGCTGAATTCTACTGTTCCCACTGTGTGGCTTTTGTGTATTTCTATGGCTGCATGATGTGTATGGTATGCCAGCAGTGATGGCTGCTAAGTCAGTGTTTGTGCTTATTAAAGAAGAAATATGCCTGTGCTACCAATAGGGTATTTTTTTTAGAAGAGGTCGTATTATAGAAAATATGAGTCTCATATTGTTCATGCCCATAAATTTAAGAAATATTTATTCCTTTTCCACAAATCATGTATTCTTGCCAGTGAAACGCAGGCTCTCAGAGAGTGGAATTCTCATGGCTGTCACTCTGTAAGCTTCCGGGCTCCTTCAACAGCTACGTCTGCACCACTCTGACAAGCAGAGCAAGTCTATCTGTAAGGGATTTAGAACCGACAGCTTCAGTCTAGATCATTACTGCCTGTCAATCTTCATCAGTCAAGAGGGTTGCAAAATAAGGAAAAAAATTATCAGCAGGGCTGGAAAATGATGATTATAGCTTCTCTTTTGGAAATGAATATAACATTCACCTAAGAAGTGCATTGTGCTTTGGCGGAGAATAAATAGGTTGTGTGGTGCCGAGAGTGTGAAGAAACTACAGAATTACTCTCATTTGTGCTGGATTCACAAAACAAAGATATGTTGGAAATCAGAGCCAGGAAAAGGGGGAGAGGTTTGAGTGAGACGTAGTGATGAGCCAGTTTCTTTCCTCTCCAAGTCACACTGTGTGTGCCTGGGTGGGTAAGCAGCCACCTACACAACACTCTGCTTCCTTGGCCTCTGCTTAAATGACTGGAAATCGGAGACAAAGAGGTATCAATTCTCCCAGACACTGTGGGATGAACTCAGAAAGTAGAAGCATCAAAACACAATACATAATAAGGATAAATAAGAAAATTATAGCCTATGTTGTCATATATAATAAATGTCCTGCTATCAGATAATGATACAGTAAGCTGAAACTGAATGCCAGGCACTTTCCTAAGATTTTTTTATATGCATTAACTTATTTAGCCCTTATAATAACCTTATGAGATTCATGTATTCTGAGGAACCTGAGGCATAGAGAAGTTTCAATAAATTGCCCAGGGTCATACTGCTAATAATTGGATCTCAGGAAGTCAATGTTTTAGCTCCCACTCAACAATTACACTCTACTGTATACTGTGATAATGTATTTTGTTCAAGAAGGTACCATGATATACTTTCCCTGGATTTTCATTCCTGGGGAGGTAGGAGCTTGCCAACTCTTCATTTAAATTTGCTTCAGTTTTACTCAGTATTTCTGTCTCACTGATATTATTGTATCCAATTTGTTCTTTTCCAGGACCTGATAATGGCTCAGTTTTTAATATTCTGCCTCTGTCCTAATGTATGTGTGTGTGTATCTAGATCTATATTTCTCTGTGTGTGTGTGTATATATATATATATATATATGATATGTATTATATATATATATACACAGTTATAGTCTTAAGTTTATTGAAGAGACTTTTGTGTTTATTTACTTAACCTTTTTTGAGATAAATGTAAATTTATGTACAGTTGTGAAAAAAATACAGAGATATCCTGTATCCTTTACTCAGTTTCCCCCAACAGTAACATCTTACAAAACCGTAATATGTCACAACCAGGATATTGACTTTGGACAACCCATTAATCTAACTTGGATTTCCCAAGTGTTACTTGTACTCATTTGGTGTGTATTTAGTTCTATGCAATTTTATTACATGTGTGTATTACTGTGTCTGCACCACAGTCAAGATACAGAGGAGTTCAGTCACCACAAGGACCCTTTGTGTTGTCCTTTTAGTAACCACACCGACTCCCTCCCACATCTTTCCTTCCCTGTCCCTAACCCCTGGCAATCACTAGCCTGTCCCCACTTCTAAAATTGTGTCCTCCAAAATGTTAAATAGAAATGAAACCATTCAGTATGTAACTTTGGGGGATTAGCTTTTTTCATTCAGCATAATCCCCTGGAGATTCTTGCAAGTTGTACACATATCAAAAATGCATTCCTTTTTATTGTTGGGTAGTATTTCATAGCTGGTTTCACAATTCACCCATTGAAGGACTCCTGGGTTGTTTTCACTTGGGGGCTGTTATGAATAAGGGCGCTATGAATATTCACGTAGAGGTTTTTGTGTTAATGTAAATTTTCATTTCTCTAGGATAAATGCCCAAGAGCATAGTTGTTGGGTTACATAATAGTTGATGTTTAGTTCTAAGAGAAGCTGCCAAACTGTTTTCCAGAATGACTGTATCATTTCATATTCCTGCCAGCAATACACTAGTGATCTAGGTTTCTCCTCATCCTCACCAGCATTTAGTACTGTCACTATTTTTTTATTTTAACCATTCTGATAGGTCCATAGTGATAGCTCACCTGGTTTTCATTTGCATTTTTCTGTGTAATGATGTCGAACATCTTTTTATGTGCTTATTTGCCATCCTTATTTTCTCTTCTGTGAAATGCCTGTTCATGTCTTTTACCTCTATTTTAAATGGATTATTTGTTTATTTTACCATTAAGTTTAATAGTTCTTTACAGATTCTGGGTAATAGTCTTTGGCTGGATATGAGGTTTGCAAATATTCTCTCCAGTTTTTAACTTTTTGTTGTTGTTTTGTTGTTACAGGGTCTTTTGCAGAACACTTTTTTTTAATTTTGATAAGGTTCAAATGATCAAATTCTCCTTTTATGGAGAAAGCTTATCGTGTCAAGATGAGGAATTCTTTGCTACCTCTAGATTTCAAAGATTTTTCTCAGGTTTCTTTTGTAAAATTTTTATACTTTTATGTTTTACATTTAAGTCTCCAATCTATTTTTGAGTTAAGTTTTGTAGAGGATGTTAAGTTTAGGTCAAGGCTCATGTATTTCATTATTTATTTTGTCTGTGGATTCCAATTGTTCTAATTTAGTGCAAAAACTATCCTTCCTAATAAAAAGCTGTTGCACCCTTGTCAAAAATAAGTTGGACATATTTGTGTGGATCAATTGCTGGGTTCCCTATTCAGTTCCCCTAATCCATGTGCACAGTCCTCTACTGACAACATACTGTCTTGATTAATGAACCTATACAGTAAGACTTGATTTGGAATAGAGTGATTTCTCCTACTTAATTTTTTTCAAGTTTGCTTTAACTTTTATATTAATTTATAATGTAAATTTATAATGAAAAGCAATAGTCTGTGCTTCCCTTACTCTCCTGGAGGTAAAAAGTGACAACTAGTTGCACTTGAGTTTCTTACATTTGTTGACTCTTTTATCTCTAAATAATATGCTTATATTGCTATTTCTTCCTTTATCAACTTTTGATGTTATGCGTTTGCTTTCTGCTGTAATATAGGGTGTTAGCTCCCATAAATCTACCCTCTCATCCTCTCACTTCTTCCTTCACCTGTGGCTAAACCACTGTTTTTTTAGTTTGTTCACTGGTCACCTTCAAAACACATGCTTGAACCTTCATCTCTTGACTCACCACTTTGTAAGATGACTTTATTTCTCCTCCAACTCTTTCACCTCAAATTCTTTGTCTTAACTATTTTCAAGCTTTTCAAGATTTACAGTCTGTTTTATAATGATAATTTTCTTGTTTGTTAGCAGTTCAATTTGAAAAGTTGAAAATCATTCAACATTACTAGCTTTTAAAACTAAATATTAATTATAAATTTCTATACTGTGCCAAACAACAACCCAGGTGCCATTCCAACACAAATGTTCCTAATACCAAGTGAAATAGACTGTCCCCACCAATTGATCAAAATGATGTCACATTTTAGATTACTTCACACTTGAACAATACATTTCTTGATTTCTTGATTTCTTGAGTTGCATATTGTCATTCTTTTAGAATTAAATTTTTTAATTGAAGTATATGCATAGATAAAAAGCACAAACCTGCAATAGCCAGATAAAATTTTACAATAAATAGAACATTACCAGCACCCTCCAAAACCTCATATGCACCACCCCAATCACTACTTGTCCTTCTCCAAAAGTAACCATTATCCTGATTTCAAACACTAATTATATTTGTTGTACCTGATTTTGAATTTTATATAAATTGAGAGATATAGTATTGATCTTTTGGTCTGGCTTCTTTTATTATACTTTACATTAGGTTTGTGAGAGACATCCATGTGGTTACATTCAGCACTAATTCTTTGATTTTTGTTGTTGCAGAATAATTTTTATATTAAAATACTACAATTCTTTAGTCCAATGCTTGGACATGGTTTTTTTTCCCTTTTTTCTTTTTCCTGCTTGTCTATTATGAATATGTTGTTATAAAAAGTTTTAACCTGTCTTTGGGTATACATACATATAAACTTCCTGTTGGGCATATGTTAAGAGTACAATTGCTGTGTTATAGAATATGAGTATTTTCAAGTTTAGTAGATATAGCTAAACAGTATTCCTAAATTTTGCTAATTCATAGTCTCACTAACATGTCTGAGAATTCTACTTGATCAATTTTTACACCAAAACGCAACCTTATTAGTTATAATTTTACCTAGTTTGATGAGTTGTGTTGTGTTTTGTTTTGTTTTAAATCTCATTGTGGTTTCATCTGCACTTTCCTGATGACTAGCAAAGTTGAGTGCTTTTTCAGATGTTTCTCAGCTAATTCTTGATATATTCTAAATGTGAATCCATTTTTGTTTACATGTATTGCAAAAAAATCATTCCATTCTATGACTTACCTTTCATTTTGTAAAAATTGTCTGGATAAACAGAAATTCTTAATGTCCAATTTATCAATGTTTTCTGTTTTTAGTGTTTTATTATTTTTTACCCCATCTAAAACACATTTGCCTATCCCAGGATGATAGAAACATTGCCTAATAGCGTCATCTAGAAACTTTATTGCATTAACTCATGTTTAGAATGACTGCTCACATGAAATTAGTTATACTGTATGGTGTTAAGTAGGAGTCTTATTTTTCCCATATGAATATCCAAATAATTTTTTTCCATTTATTTAAAAGATTATCCCTTTCTCAAAGTTCTGCAGTGAAACCTTACTCATAAATTAGGTGTTCATATATGTGTGGATCTGTTTCTGCTCTCCGTATTCTGTTACATTGTTTTATTTGCCTATCTTTGCACCAACACACACTCTAACTCTATACTAATTCTTGAAATGCAGTTATGTCAGCCTTCCAGTTTATAATTGTTTTGGCTATTCTTGGCCCTTTTTATTTTCATATAAATTCTAGAATCAGATTGCCATTAAAAAATTCCCCTGAGATTTTGATGCAAATTGCAAAAAAATTATAGATCAATTTGCAGAGCTATAACATCTTTACAATATTTTTCAGTATATCAATATTCCAACCCATGGATCTGGTATATATTCCTCTAATTATTTAATTCTTTAAAAACCTGTCAATATTTTTTTAGTTTTCTAGATACTGGCACTTCTTTCACTTCTTTTGTTAAAATCATTACTAAGTATTTGAAAATTGTTTATGTAAACAGAAGCTTTTCAAAATTTAATTTTGTAACTGTTGGTGATACATAGAAATAAGTTGATTTTTATATATTGACATTTTAGTCAATGACCTTAATATTTTTTAATTCTAATAACGTACTTGTAGATCCTTTTGTTTTTGCTATAATTTCTTGTAGTTTTAGTCATATGACACTTTCATTTGTTTCTTTCCAATATTCTTTTAAATTTCTTTTCTTGCTTTAGTGCATTGGCCAGGACCACCAATAAAACATTGAATAGAAATGATAATAAGAGGTATCTCTGTATTGTTCTAGGACTCTGGAGGGAAACTTTCAGTATTTACTAAAAAGGAATAATATTTACCATAGGTTTTTTGTTTTGTTTTTTTAAGATTTTTTCATTGGGGAATTGGGGGATGGGAACAGTGCTGGGGAACCGGGGAAAGGGGAACAGACAAGCTGCTGTCCCTTTGTTCCCCAGTCCAGCTGTGGAGGACGGTTGTTTCACTGGCCCAAGTTGGCACCATCATTGCACTCTTCCCGGGCGAGGCACATCAAGTCGCCAGCTTCTGGACGGCCGCTCACTGCAGCTGCTGGCTACACACAGTAACCCATGGCACCATTACAGCAGGGCCTGCAGCCCACGCCATCGCCGGCGACTCACAGCAGCCCAGCTCCAGGTTGAGCTGCCGTTCAGCATCTTAGCTGCAGAGGGCAGTGTCACCGGCCCTCACATGTGGGACTCAAACCAGGGCCCTCCGGTGCCCTAAGCCAGCTCCCATCCAACGCGCCACTCGGCAGGGCCACCATAGGTTTTTTTTTTTGTAGATACACTTTATCCTATTAAAGAAATACTGTTTTATTCCTAGTTCTTTATATGAATTTTTTTTTTTTAGTTGAGCCATGTTGACACCTGTTGGCAGCTCAGCGGTAGCTCAGCTCGGGCCGGGAATCGAACTGCTGTTGCTCAGAGCTCAAACTCTTCAGCGAGCTCTTAACCAACTGAGCCACTCGGCCAGCCCTTTATATGAATTTGTGAGATAATCATGTGAATTTTATTACCCTTACCATTTTAGTTAATGTGGTGAATTAACTGAATTTTGAATGTTAAATTACCCTTACATCTCTGAAATTAACCTGACTTGGTTGTAATATAGCATCATTCTTATATATTACTGGCTTTGATTTACTTAAATTTTTTTAGTATTTTTTTAATCTACGATTTTGAAAGCTATTGGCTTATAATTTATCTTTTTGATAAGGTTCTTTTCAGTATTCAGTGTCAAGGTTTTGTTGGCCTCATAGTAATTTGGAAGATGTGCTCCCTATTTCTGTCCTTCAGAAGAAGGAAAAATTAACATTTAATAAATAATAACTAAGAAAATGCTGAAAATGCAGAAAAGCATACCCTACCAGATATGAAAGCAAACTCTAAAGCACCTGTATTAAAAATGGTGTGGGACTGGCATGCGAATTAGTAGATAAATCAAAGAGTGGAATAGAAAAGCAAACAACAAACTTAGGAACATATAAAAATGTAGTATATGAAACAGTGGCATCTCTAACCACTGGGGTAAAGATATCCTTTTAACAAATAGTGTTGAAAACCTGATACCTATTGGGAAAACAAAAATATTGAGTCTATGCCTCATACCATGTAGCAGAATAAATTTTAAATGGGTCAATGATGAAGTGTCAAAAATGAAGCCATACAAATACGAGAAGAAAACATAGGTGAATTCTTGTATGAATCCTATATGAAAAAAGCCTTTTAGTCATGACTTAAATTAGATGCAATTAAATACACATTTATAAATTTCATTGGTAAAAATAGAAAGAAATAGAAGTTTGAAATCGAATAAAAAATTTGGAGATAACACCTGCAAATATAACAAAGATTAGGGACTAATCTTCCTTATATATAAAGAACTTTTTAAAAATGATAGGAAGGTAAATAACCAAAACCTAATAATAAATGGGCAAAAGACATGGTTTTAATAGTCTTTAAATAAAAAGATACCAAACTTTATTCAAAATAACAATGTAAACCAAACTACAGTGAGATACATTTCTCATCCATCAGATAGGTAAAAATTCAAAAGATTGACAACACATTGTATTAACGAGTCTATAGAGAAACAGGAAATATCCTACAGTGCTGGTGAAAATACAAATGGTTCCATTTGTACCTGTGGAGGAGAGTTTATTAGTATCTAATAAAAATAAGTATTCATTTACTCTTTGACCCGAAGGTGTTAATTCTAGTAATTTACCCTGAAATTATACCTTAACAAGTATGAAAAAAACTATGTACAGAAAGTTATTTATTGCACCATTATCTGTTGTAGTGAAAGACTGGAAATAACCTAAATGTCCACCCATAGAAGAATGTTTGGATGACTTTTGCACAATAAAGTACTGTGAGGATGACACACGGAGAATAAGGAAAATGTCCTTGAACTATTGTGGAGTGATTTCTACCGTATACTGTCAAATGAAAAAAAGCAAGGTTCAAAGGTTTCGAGTGTGTAGACTAAATCTAATCTTGAAGCTACAATCAGACAAATTAGATTGTGGAAAATCAGCCAAGATACCTGATCCCAAGACTCTTTAAAATGTCAGTGTCATGAATGACTGGAAAAAAATTAATATAAAAGATAGTGGGCCTGTTCTAGATTAAAAGAGACTAGAGAGAATTGACAACCAAATACAGTAAGTAATCCTTGATTGAGTCCTGGACCTAACAACAAAATAAATTATTAAAGACATTTTAGGAAAAGTTGAATATGGACTGTATATTAAATTATATTTTTCCATGTTAAGCTTGTTTGTGATATTGGTATTGCATGTAGTATAGAGGATGCTCTTGTTCTTAGGAGATAACATGCTTAAGTAGTTAGGGATGAAGTGCCATGATATCTGCAACTTGTATTTAAATAATAAAGGATTTCTGTAGGTCGAGGATCTAGCTGAAGGTACACAAGTGCACATTGTACTATTATTTCAATGCAAAAAAATTTGAAATTATTCAAATTAAAGTTGAGGGACAAAGGGGATGTCCAGGATAAAAGACAATTTAAATTAGAGCTATGCCTTTTACTTATTTTGTAATTCATCAGAATTTGGGCTTGCATTTTAATGTTAAAAAAGTAATGAATTGGCCATTGAATTCATTGAATACCTGTTATATTTGAGGTGTGGTAGAGAACAGAATCTAGTGGGGTTACTAGACATTAGACATGTATAGTGGAAGGGAAAAGGAGTCAAAGGAGAAAAATGATCAACACTCTGGATGAAATTTTAGTGAAAACATCAATGTAGAATAATGGTGCATCTAAACGGTTGGTCTTTCATTTCCTCTGAGAGCTCTCATTAAAAAGAAATGTGGTCCCTTGTGTTAAATATTTTCCTGGAGACTGACATTCCTCTTTAAAGTTCAGAAGCTAAAACCACTACTCCAGTTTCATTCCAGAGAGGTGCTTCTAGAAACTGATGATTGCTTATAGCATATAATACATTAAATGACCTAGTACAAGGTGTGATTGAAAAATACAGTGAATGTTTAAATAAAAAAAATTATTACGGCAAAAGACACATTGCCATTAACCCCCCTCAAAATACTCCCCCTTGCTTCTAACACACTTATCCCATCATTCTTGCCACTTTTTGAAGCAGTTCTGGAAATCATCCTTCAAGAGTATCTTAACTTAATCCTCCATCATGACAACACTCCGTGTCACACATTGCTTCTGGTCTGGCAATTTCTGTCAAGTAAAAATATTACGGTGTGTTCTCATCCACCTTATTCATCAGATCTGGCATTGTGTGACTCCTGGCTCTTCCCCAAAGTCAAAATAACCACGAAAGGAAAACGTTTTGAATAGATTCAGGACATCAAAGTAGACACGACAGTGCAACTAAAGACACTCATGAAAGAGGATTTCCAGAACTGCTTCAGAAAGTGGCAAGAATGATGGGATAAGTGTGTTCAAAGTGAGGGGGATCTTTTGAGAGGGATTAATGGTAATGTGTCTTTTACTGTAATAAATTTTTTTTAATTTAAACATTCACCATATTTTATGATCACACCACATATGGAGTTAGGGAATGCTTCTTTGATGAAGTGATGTCAAAGATGAATACTGAAGGATTGGTAAGAGTTAACTAGGCAAATAAGGTGGTTGAATGTATTCTAAACACAGGGAACAGCATGTGCAAAGAACAAAAGTAAGAGGCTAACATGACATATTTGGGAACTAAGAGAATGCCTGTATGGCTGGAGCACAGAAAGGGAAAGATGAATAGTAAGAGTCAAAGATGCAAATTTTTCCCATTTGCTATGCTCCTCTATCTGTAGTGGCATGTCAACCGCCAGGGGGAACCCCAAAACCCGATACCTGTTCTTTGTCCTTCATGCCATCCCAAAGGTATTGTCTTTGCTCCCTAAGGTTGTACAGAATCTTCCTGGGTGGCTTTTACCTCTTTCACATATGCCCCTGAAGCAAAGGCAAAACAAGAGTGATTAAGTTACAAGTTATTGCCACCACCCAATAGAAGCCATGTGTCTCATACTCCCTCTTGGACTAGACATCCAAATAGCTGCCTGGACACATGTGGATCAACAGTGCTGTGCTTTTGTTAGAATGATTTTTTGCTTTGGATTTCATCAAAAAGGCTAATACTTCATTCAGGGTTAGGGACTTGCTCTTTTCACAGAAAAAAGAAAGAAGGGAGTGTTTGGTTTTATTTTTCACAATGCCTCTATTGTTCCGGGCTTTGTTTTCTTAATGAACTTTGTAAGATACCAAGGCGTTTAGAAGTGATTCAGCAAGTCTGTTCAGAATGCTTTTGAATCAGTGGGCATATTGTAACTCCTGATACTGGAACTATGAGGTACCAGAAATCTTAGGTTTGCTGAATACATTAAAGCTCAAAATGACCTTAATAAAAAGAACAAACATGTAAACACTAAGGAATAATAATGTCGCCTGTATGTCTTTTTCTATATCTCTGTATTTGTTAGTTATCCCAGGGTTTATAAATTGTATCAGAAGGCATAGTGACTACTGAATTGCTTATAGATGTAACCTCCATATTGTGCTTGCTGTTGAGGAGACCACACCCCCTACCTCACTCCACTTCCCAAGACTGGAGTGACCTGAAACTGGCCTTGGGTCCCAAAAGCACAAAATAATCAGAACTCACTCAATCACTCATCCACCAATCACCACTAAAATACATTTTATACCAATCTTTCATCTGTTAGAATAGAAGGCAATTAGGTAAATTTGAGCAAATTTAGCAGACAAATTCTCATTTTGTATTCTGCATGTAATTTGTTGAGACCCTTCTAAGAAGAAAAGGTGTTGTGTTTGTTATCTAGCCGGCCTTGTGTTTATAGGAACAAAATTTGTTAGACTAGTATCAGTTTCTTCTATGAAAGTAACAGAACTAATAGAAGATGGGATGATTACGATTTATCTTAATTCTGTGAAGATTTTTATTCTATGCATACTAACACAAAAATTGGAAAAACAATCCAGCTTACTTTCTAGAGCATGTCAACCCTTTAGACTAAATAGCAGATGTACATGTGATTGTCAGCTTCTTATTAACTATGTGATGAGTCTTGGCTAATGAAGGAACGGGGAAGATACTTTTCCTTTGTGATGACCGATGATTGTTATTTAATCAGCAAACTGTGTTTAATTAACTCTAAAGGTAATAAAACTAGATAAGTTTGACTATTAACTGCCAGAGAAAAGTCAAGTAAATTAAAGAGCAAGATTTAACCTTCTCTAGATCCCAACTACATTGACAAAACTTTCTTTCATTGTCGTATACACTTTAAAATTTATTTTTCTTCAATGCCACACTTCAGGGGATTATTTTTTGCACCAGGAAACCTTGGTCATGGATTTGAAAACCAATTTGGCACTTTCTTATTTGATTTCCAAATCTTAGCAGCACTTTGGAAATACTAAAGAAAAAAATAATAACTAAAATGAGATGGAATTCAACACTTCAACTTCAGTGTTCAGCCAAACAGAATCTTAAGGCTCTGAATTGTAAACTCATTCCATTTGACTTGATTTTAGGGTTACATTGAGCCAAAACTAACTTATGTGTCTTGAATTCACTGCTTTGAACTGCAAAGTAAACTGTTTACTTGCTCCCAATGGGAATACATTATGCTGAAAGATTGCTTCCTGTTTGTCCTAGAGGGGTTTCCCTTCCCTGAAAGAAGTCATAATTTGGGTCAGCTGTCTCTGCAGGAGCCATCTCTGACAGCTTTCTCAGGATAAGTGAGATCAGAAAAACACTAGGCTGTTGCAATCTATGAATCTAAAGGCTGGGCACAGCCCCTCCTTTTGCAGAGGGCTCTAACTTTGAAAACAGCCTGAATGTTGAAGTCAGAAAAAGAACACGTTTTCCCCCAGAGTGACTGCTGGGGAGTGACTCCTGCTGAACCTCACTGTGGCTTGTTTGAGATGCTCCTAAAAGCCATTGGAATATTACCCTGTGTGGATATTTGATGGACTGTAGGAGGAGTGCCCAAAAAGAGTTGTACCTTTTTTTTTGCTGTGACATTGGAAGATGCTAGAGAACAAAAATAATCCTAGATCAACATATGAGTCAAATGCTGTATTTATCCATTCTGCAGTTAGGGAACAAAACTTAAAATGCCACCTTGCCCAAAATAGCAGACAATTAAAGTATGCCGAAGCTATGATACTATGTGTGGTAGCCAAGTGGTCTTAAGAAGCATCATTATGGAGGAATAATTATACTGGAGCTTTCAGGCTTTCCTCTCCCTTGATGTTACCTACTGAACTTTTTACCCTTTGGCATTTGAAAAGCAGTGGAAGTTTCTTTCTTATCCTCACGATTCATCCAGGATAACACCACCACTTCTGCTTATTATTTCTGATCACTCTCAGATCATGGAAGTATACTGTCCTCGCTCTAACCATGATGCTGAATTCGAGCGCAAGCCATTGCCTGAAGGAATTCAAATGAGAAAACGTGGCCATCCAAAGACTACTCCATTCACACAGCTGGAAAAATCAATTTGACTGAACTCACACATGCAATCTACTTCAGGTGTGCTGGACAGCATATTACTCGGTCAATGACTTCATAATTCTTTCTTTCTAGTGAGGTCCTGTGGGAGATAAGCCAGATCCTCTGACTCATCTTCACTGAGTGCTTTCATTCTAGCATGCTGCCTTCCCTAAAAGGCAACTGGAATTGAAGAAAAATGAAAAACTCATCTTGAGGTGAAATGGGAAGGGACCAAGAAACTTAAAGCAGGTAGTGATTATCAGGCAGACATAGGGGTTTTGTTAGAACCATGCCTTGGAAATTTGTCCACACTCCACCCAAGTGCTGTATATATAGCAAGTCTGTAACAAGACATTATGGAAAGTATGAAAATTATGAGTCTTCTGTAGAGGAGGGGATAAGAGGGTAGAAAGTAAAAGTTGAAGAGCAGATAAAGACCATTATTTTAAAATAAGTGGAAATGCAGTTGTAGAACTTGTAAACCACACTAATGAAATTATATATGTCGCAGTGTTGTAATATGAGTTATACCAGTAACTGACACTCCCTTCTCATGGGAATAATGTAAATGGGGATGGGGTGGGGAGAGAGAGAGAAAGGGAGGGAGGCGTACATACTAGAAAACATCTAAAGAATAGCCATAGTGGTACAAATAAAATTCAGTAAAAGAGGTTACACCAGGATAAGGAAAAAAACCTAAAATTAAGAAATACAACTGAAGCACAATATATGGCATATATAAATAGAGAATAAAATTAAAATCAGAATTTTTCAGCTATAGCCATAACCCAAGAACAATAGCAACAGGCTTGAAGGCATATGGACAAGGCATTTCTTGTTACTATGTGGGCTGTGTGCTGTGGGATGTGGGATATTTTATTGTGAGGCTTTGAGAGATCTTGTTAGGCACTTGAAAGTGGGTTTCATGCACGTGTTGAGAGTTTATACATTACTATCAATTCAGAGAAGGTCGATACACAAGCAGATCAGGAAGGACACAGCAGTTCATCTAAGAAATGAAAAAACTGGTGACATTTGTAGTAGAAATTCACAGTGAAATAAAATTAACATTGATAGCCAGGAACCTTGACTACTGAAGATTCTGTCATATTAAGTACAGAGTTATGAAGATCATCTGGAACTCTACATCAATCATATGTGCCCCGCCTGCACAAGAAGTCAGTCTTCCTACTTGAGGTGAAGGTGAAAGAGTGGGGATTCCTCTACCCTGATTCACTAGATTCCAAAATAAATTGGAAACGATAATCTGGGAAAGAATGTGGAAAAGTCAGATTTTGAAAAAGTGGAAGGAGATCAAAGGAAGCGTTGATTGAGATTAACAAATATAAAAATATGACACAGGAGAGAAAAAAGAAAAGAAAAAGGACCGTTACTGAAGCTATAAAACAGTTTTAAGGTCTGTTGTTGGAAAGCCTGTTGTCTGTCTAGCCCTCTATGGTAAAAACAACCATACTCAATAGAGCATTATAGAGAATTAGGGTAAAAAACCCTAATACTACCCACAGGAGAAAAAAAACAGGAGTCATAAACCATTATTAAAGGCATATTCGTGACTGATTAGAAGTTTGCTCTCATTTGAGAAAAAGAATGACAAGCCTTCCGAACAGTCCTGAGACTCAAAAAAGTGTTGTCCACGTCTACCTAGTCACAGATACCAAATGTCATCAGAAGAAATGGAATCAATATTTCCAGCTGTTTTGAAATACTACCTATCAAATGTTAAATCTTTGTAGGAAATTTAACCAGATAGTTACCAAACCCAACAAAGAACACTTGAAGCTATTGTTAAAGTGGAAAAAGAGTAATTACAAATAAACTATTAACTCAGGTAGTGTTCAGTATACTAGAAATGGCCTAGTGAGCCAAACTAAATGTGAGAAATTAGTAGGATTTAATACTGTAACTCAGCCAGTAATTCACTGTTAACCTTGGATACAATCTGAATACCGTGGCCATGGATGTAAATGTAAGGTGGGACCATATACCCAGGGTGCCAAAAGAATGTATACAAATAGACACTTTGGTCAATGTTGCTCAAGCAGTAGTTCGCTATAATCAATGGTGTCTGGACACTGATGGTAACCACTTTGAGCACCTCTGGTAATTGCAGAAGTCAAACATGACTTGTATTCATTTTTTATCAGCATATATTGAGTATTACAATTTTAATAGTTTTTTCCTTTCTTAAAATGCATATACATTTTTTAGCACACTCTATTTATGATCCTAGTTTGCTCAATACTTCATAAGCCAAATTAATAATGCTCTTGGGTATCTTGTTCACTTCAGTATTTATTTAGAGTAGACATAAATGGCCCAAATCCATTGGTGTCATTATAGATCAGGGAATAAGAGGAGAGCATACGTTAATCAGATTCCCCATGAGCTCCAACAATATTGGACCCATGCACTTCACTACCTAAGACTCCACCTTCTAGCTAGACTGCAAAAGATGAGTTCATGTCTATAGATCAAAGTCCTTAACCCTTTAAAATGATAGGCAGAATTATGTTTCTATGGCTATATGATCAGGGGTTTTTTGTTTTGTTTTGTTTTTTTCTTTTTTTTTTTTAGCTGAGCCATCCTGCTACCTATTGGCAGCTTAGAGGCAGCTCAGCTTGGGCCGGGCATCGAACCACTGTTGCTCAGAGCTCAAACTCTTGAGCGAGCTCTTAACCAACTGAGCCACTCGGCTGGCCCCTGATCAGTTTTTTTAAGGAGAGGATACCATTGGCCATTCGTCTGGAAAGGTTAAGAAAGACCTTTCATTAATTGAACAACATAGTGCCTTCAATGTGTGAGACACTAGATTTTGGGATTATAAAAGCAAGTGAAACAATAATTGCCCTTAAGCAGTTCTCAGTCCCCTGAGGTAAACAAGCCCCAGCCAATTTAAAAAATGCATTCTACGTTATAGTCAAGAGACACACAGAGCTAATGGATCCAGGGAATTATAGAGGAAAAAATGACCAGAATAAAGTTCCTTCCTGAAATTGAAATGGTGGCAGTTAGGGACCAAAGTTGGGACAGACAGCAAGACAGGACAATTATGTAAATAAGTCCAGAAACATATGCATGTGTGAGAATTGGTATGCATGAGGGCAGATAGCAGCTGTTTTTTTCAGGGCCCTATTTTGAGTGATTGATTTTTAAGAGCCTGGAATGCTGAGTTTATTTCCCATCTTGCCCACACATCTGGAAAGACGCTAGGAACCCCTGACTTGGCTAATTAAAACAAATGGCTCTTGTTGCAGCATTATGAATGGCTGGGCAAGCAATATCTCACTCTTCTTTAGCAGGTTCTGCCACAGACTAATGAAAGAAAAATGCCAAAATGCCTACCGGATGCCTTTCCTAATTGACGCAAGGACACTTGATGTGCAGGGATGACAAATGCCAAAAGCAAAGCAGGTGTAAAGAGAAATGGATCTAGTGTGTTGGGTTTGAAGATAATATTGATGAGTTTTTTTAAAAAAGTATTATCTAATATGCATCTAATAGTCAAAAGCAAGTGAGTCATCTCCCACTTCTCATCTGCCCTGACCTAGGGAAAATTTGCTTAAGCTGTTGATTTAAACAGCATTTTAAAATAAATCTTTTTAGGAAATCTTAATGAGGACAGTTCAAAGAGAGTTAATTAGATTCTCTGAACTTAGAATGTTCATATGTTTAAAAAATGGTCAGCATCTGTGTGTTGCACTGTAAAGACCCCTAGACTAATTTTCAGCCTAGTGGAAGGCAGGAAAATACTTATTAGATTACACACACACACACACACACACACACACACACACACACGGGAGTAGGTACCATGGAAACCTACATGCTCTGATTTCTGCAAAATTCCCCTGCATGTGCTCTGGTGGTTGTTCATTAGGAGTGTCCACATGGATCTGATGAAACACCTGTACAAATAGACAGTGAAATGGAAACCACGCTCTGCATAAAATAAGGAAAGGCATTTTGGAGATGAACATATTGGGCTGGGTCCATGTTTCTAATTGATCATTAGGGATAAGTAAATTGTCTGCCATCTCTTTGTTCCTCGCATCCAAAATGGCTGGAGGTTTATTAAATAGAATATACAGCAAAAGCAGAGTCAGCAGGAATGGAGCTAAGTATCCCTCTGCCCCCTGTTTTTAACTGCTGGTTGGGAAAGAGCAGTGCTTGGTGCCTTGCTGGTGAGCCCTGGATGCTGAGTAAGCTGGTGAGGTTCCCTTGCAGAGTAAGGTAGGCTGGGAGGAGGAAAAGGCGAAACAGTGAAGGAAAAGAGTTTCCCTGTTTATATATTTGAGAGGTAAAATTGTTTACTTGCCTGCCAGAGAGAAGAAGGCAGAGCCAATTTCAGGAGCAGCACTTTCCAATTTTAAAAGATGAATTCAATTAAACAAACTATTTTTAGGGGGTTAGAGAAGTCAGCAAGAGAAAGAAGGGAAAGAACCAAAATCAGGTAGTTCTCAAGCTGGAGTCGTGGAACCGGGGGAAGAGCACAGGCTTTGGGGTTGCACACACCTGGGGAAATTTCCTAGGTGTGTCGCACAGTAACTGGGATTGCTAATGCTGGCCGGGGTATATCATTATCAACAGCTAGCACATTTGGGGCATTTGTTATATATTAGGCATCAGGATTTTATGCATTGTTTTATTTAACTTTCTCTACAGCTTCATTTTATTGATGAAGTTTGGGAGGCATTAAGTATCTTATCCAAAGTTATGCAGCCAATAAATAGTAGAGTCAGGATTTTAATCCAGGTCTGTATGACTATTTATTTGTATTCCCCTTACAGTCTCTGTGAACTCGAGATGCTATGACTAATCTCCCAGTGCATGTGGGTGGACATGGTGACACTAATAGCTGTTGGTTCTCTCTCTCCCTGAATGGACGCATTTGCTTGGTACAAAAATTAGAGTATGCCTCTCTGGTGTGCACTTAGGTCCCTGATGGCTGGGCCTTTAGAATTTGCCCATTTTTTCCCCAAGGAGAGAGTGATCTTAATCTGAAGGGACTGACAATTTTGTGCAGGTGCTGGTCCATGAAGGGAAAGATGGGAAAGTTACTCATCCACAGGTGACCTCATCCAGACCCTCAGCATCAAAGACAATCTCTACACTGGTAACGCCCAAATCCATATTCCCAGTCCTAACTATTCCGTAGAACTCCAGATGTGACATCTTTATTTGGATGTCCAATAGATATTTTATACTTGGCATATCCCAAACTGAACTCTTGATTTGTCACCTTAACCTTTTCCAGTTGTTATCTCAGTCAACGGCATGATCCATCCAATTGCCGAAGCCCCAAATCTTAGAGTTTTTCTTGATGTCTCTCTTGCCCGCCCCCACAATCACTTTAGAAATTTTTGTTGGCTTCAATTCTAGAGTATATACTGATTCCATCCACTTCTCTCTATCTCAGTTACCATGTCCCTAATACAAACAGCCATCCCCTCATTGCTGGGCTGTTGTAATCATTCTGACTGGACTCCTGGCTTCCATTCTGCAATCCATTCTTCATACAGACGTAAACATTTGCTTTATGAAATTTAGAGAAAATCATGCTGTCCCCTGGTTTAAAACCCTCCAATGACTTCCCATTGCACTTGGAAAAAACCAGACTCTTTATACTGGTTTACAGATCCCTACAATGTGGTACAAACCCTCCTCTAACATCACATCCCACTATGACCCCTTTACCTATTGCTCTCTAGGTACATGACTCTTTGTATCTCTCAAACAAGCCAAGCGCATAATTCTCTTACAGGTTTGTAATTGTTTCTGTTCTTGCTGCCTAGAATTGTCTTCCCCATTTCTTCCTATAGTAGACTCTTTCTTGATATTCAACTCTCAGTTCAAATGTCACCTCCTCAAAGGACCCTCCTCTGACACTTCAGTGACTCTACATTGGCCTACTTAATTCTTTGCCTTGGCACTTGTCAATATCTGATGTTTTTCTTATTCATTTATTCACACATTTGTTCACTTACTCATTTCTAACACAGATCCTCTAGAATTGCACTGTCAATATGGTACCCACTGCCAACATATGGTTGTTTAAATAAAGTCAATTAAATTTTTTTTAAAATATAGTTCCTCTTTCATACTAGCCACATTTCAAGGGCTCAATGCCAACAAATGGCTACTAGTGACTATTAGACAAGGCAGATTTGCATCATTGAAGGAAGTCCTACTGGACAGCACTGCCCTACATTGTAAGTAAGCTTCATGAGAGTAGAGACAGGGTTTGTCTCATTCATTGCTGAATCCCCAGACAGTGTCTAGCAGATAGTGAACTCCCTCAGAAATATTTGCCGAATGAGTAAATGAGTAGATGAACAAATGGTGTATAAAAAGGAGTCTAATTTTTCAGGAGGAAATGACACTTGGAGACATCGCAAAGAATCAAGCTTTTAATTCAAAGCTCTTTTATCATATGAGAAATCTCTCTAGGAGCAAAGATGTAAGTTTCTTATTCACCCAGATAGGCCAGGAGAATTCAGTGCTAATATTTGGAATTTAGCAGTTCTACTTCACAAAGAAGCCATCAGCAAAGCAAATTAGCTAGTTCACTTCCTACTCAGTTGAGAATCCTACACTGATCACAAAACCAGCCTTTGGGGCTACTTAAGATTTACTTCTTTGTTTAACACTTGTGGACGGTAGTCAAGCTCATGTGCATAAAAGGCCCACGATGTGCTGGGCTCCATTATAGAACAGGCAATACAAGGAGTGGCGCCAAGTAGGTACTGTTAATTTTAACCTCTTAAAATCAAGGGACCTGTAAATACACAACCATGGTGCCCTGTGTTACGTGCTATAATGCAGGTAGGGTATACAGGAGTGGAACAAAGAAACAAGGGATGGTCCTGAGTCTGGAAGAGATAAAGAGTCAGTATGTCAGGCAGTGTCACAGGGAAGTGGCCTTGAGCTGGGTCTCACAGGATGAATAGGAATTTATCAGCTGCCAATCAGGGAGAGACATTTTTATCAGAGAACAGTGTGCCCAGAGACAATTGAGAGCTATGATGGTTCGGTGCACCTGAGAACTTTATTTAGTATGGAACTGATGAAAAGCAGAGTACAAGAATGGACATACAGGTGACAAGGCAGCCCAGGGAGACATGTAGATTGCGGAAGGCCTTCTGTGAACCACAAAAGATTTAGACACTGTTACAAAGATGACTTGGTGCCACTGAGGAAGTTTAAGTTAAGGGAGTAACTTTATAAGAACTTTATTTTAGAAAAGTTCTTCCAGAACAGAAGTTCTTAATCCTCTTGTGTGTGCCATGCACCCCTTCAGCAGTTTGGAAAAGCCAATAACTCCCTTCTCAGGGTTGTTTTTTTAAAGTGGAATTTTAAAGGCGACCAATTACATTGAAATACAGTGATCAAAATATAGAGAAAAATAAGTTGTGATACAGCAATATATGTGCTTCTTTATTAAATCCATTAAATAATGAGATCCAGCAACTGGTCTAATAACTATGATAGCTTTGAATGGTGGTGAGTTTACATGATATTTGAGTATATTTACTGCTGTTGTAATGAGATATAAAAACGTCTGATTCATTTGGTGACAAAGTAACTGCTACTGCAAATAATACTGAGGTTTGTTGTCTCCATTCATGATAGAAGGAAATGCTAAATTTTGATTAGAGTAGCAAAAATAAAGATTTAATTTTTTTATCCAAGTTTATGGACCACTGAATTCTATCTATGAGTCCATATTAAGAGCTCCTAGTCTAGATGTTATGAGAAATAACTTGGAGTAGGAAAAAACGAGGGTGAGTATTGTGAAGCTGGAGACAGGGAAACGGAAAGATATTGCCGCAGTTCAGACGAGAGATGAAGTTTGAACTGAGCTGTTTCTTTTAAAGTGATGCGCACATATTCACTTCCAAAATAGATCATTTAAAAGGTAATTATTTATCTTAGAAATGATTCATTGCTGGTCTCTTATAAATTGGCACTCCTTGACTTTATGTAAGATACAATTTAATTTATAGCACTTTGAGATATGCAAGCTTCGGAAACACAATATTTCCTGAGAAATAGAGTTGTGCTTGTTCTATTTTCATAGCCATTTTGAAACATGGTGGAAGAAAACTGAGCAAGTATTTCTAAAATTGATTCTTCCAGGAAAAAAATCCCTTTTGTGCATTTTATGCCTTTGTTTTTAAACATTTGCATGTGTGTATACACACACACACACACAAACACACACACACACACACACACTTTAATATCCTCACATCAGTGACTAACAAATAGCCCAGGACCAAGAGAAGCACATTTTGACTTCCTTCATTCCAACACAAGCATTTCAAGTGCAGGGTGTTTTGTATCCAACAACATGTTATAAAGGAAGAAGGACCCAGGGAGTCACCTTTCAAGACCTATTTATCTCATAACTTAAACTGAAAGCTTCTATCTTGTTATAAACTCTTAAACTGTACCGTCTGTTTTATGGTGCTCTATTAAATTTTCCAGGCTCCAGGCATGAGTTTCAAAGTAGGCTTTCTTATTCTTCATTTTTATTGCCAATAGCAGTCATGAAGAAGGAAATGTTTGGGAAGGAAAGGTTTGGACTCAATTACTAGTGTTTAGATGTTTCATGCCTGTCTCCAAGTAGAGACAACATGCTTTGACATGAAGGTCCTGCATCTTCTGCTGAACGATGGTTGCACTTTGCATCCACTGGATTTGTGGTCTGAGAGAAATAATAGATTTAAATCCACAACTTTAGAACCAGAATTTCTGGGTTCCCAACTCCTCCAATTATGAGCTATGTGATCTCGGGCAAGTTATTTAAGTACTCTAGTTTCCTCATTGTACAAAAGGCATATGGTTAGAACTTACAGTACCTTTCTCAAAGAGATGTATGACAGTTACATTAATATAATTCAAGTGCCCTCAACAGGGTCTAACATATACTTGCTTAATAAATGTTAGGTGTTTTTATCTACATGGGAAATGCACACATGCTTCCCGTACAAGTAGAAATTTCCATACAGAGTTGATTTTGGTTATAAAAAAGGGAAAAGAGATCATTATGCTTCTATTAGATAACTTGTATGACTTCATTGAGACTAGTGACACGATTTATTTTTATTTGAAACACATAGAAGATAGAGTCCGGATAAATGTCCAAGTTCCTAATCTAAACAATCCAAACCAATTGGGATTTAGCTTGAAAAACATACCAAGCTTACACTGATCTTACTGAAGTCCCACGATTTTCAAAGAAAATCTTGATCTTGGCCCAGGTCAGAAGGGCAAAAAGTCCCGCTAGCCATATAGAAGAACTAAGAAAATAAGAAGTCAACAACAGTAATAACAGGGAGAAAGCTCCTTCCAGTTGTAAATCTTTGGGGATTGCTGTTTCTCCAAGTTAAAAGTTCAGTTGCTGTCGCTTCTAGGTTTTTAGCTAAGCCTGTGGGCAAGACGGTAAGGTTATTTCACTATAGGGCATTTATAACATACTAAAGGAGATGGAGTGAAAGTGAAAAAAGATGTGCATTTATGTAGCCCTTGGTGATATGTCAGAATAATGGATGTGCTGTTTTTCCTTCCATTTGTCCCTTGGAAGAAAAGAACTATCACTTTTTTATGTTATAGATATAAGTAGGTGTGTGGGTGGTGAAAAAGGAAAATGGATGAATTTGTTCTCCAAATAATGTTATACTTTAAAAACATAATAATGCAATTTCATTACACACATATATTTCCTATTTGCGGTACAACAAATTATCACAAACTCAGAGACTTAAAACATCCATTTGTTATCTCACAGTTCTGTGTCAGAGGTTGGCACAGCATGACCCAGTTCTCTGCTTAGGGGATGACAATGTTGAAATCAAGATGTCAGCCAGCTACATCCTCATATAGAGAGCCCAGTAGGGAGAGATCTCCCTCTAAGGTTCTTTAGGTTGTTGCAGAATTCATTCACTTGTAGTTTTAAAATATCGTAGTTCACCCAGCTAGAAAATGACAAGGCAAGATTTCAAACTTTCGAGTATCTGGATTCAAAGTCTACATACTACCCCATACCTGCGGCTCTCAAACATTAAAACACATTTGAATCAATGGAGAACTTATTAAACATATTAAATTCTAGATGCTGTGATTCCTGGTTTGGGAATTGTTATTTGAGGTCATGGTCTGCAAATAGCTATTTGAAAAATCTTGCTCTATAACGATGTTTTCCAGAAATTCCAAAGAATGTCAGTGGCATATATAAGCCTGCCTACTTTAAGAACAGATATTTTAACACCAAAAAACTTAAAGAATATAATTACAGAATAAAAGATCATCTTTTATGTTCTTATTTTTCTCACTTTTCCATAGAATGATAAATTAGTCATGGAATACACTAATCTCAGGTCTGGCATTTGGGAACCATATTCTATACTACACTTGCAATAGTTTTAAAATTATTTATATAACATGCATGATTTACTAATGACCCATTAAGTAAAATTTTAATATAATATTAAATATATAAATATTTTAATATTAAAAAAATTTTAATGCTCCAAAGACATTCCAGGATCCAACAGATAATTAGTCTTTGTTTCTCTATTGGTATGCAGAAGAACTACTTAGTGGAAAGTTCCAGGTGATAGATTACTAGATTAATAACATTTTATACCCTATGTGTGACTATATCCTCTGAATGATAATAATGGCGGCAAGAACCTCTTTGATCATGTTTTCACAGGTTCTGTTCCCAAAGACTTTTCATTTCTCATAAAACACAATAACTAATCTATGTGTGTGTTTTAACCCAAATATAACCATATAGTGTGAATATATATTCTGACTTATTAGTGACACTTATTGTATCACATATACTTGTCTCTGGCTTTCAAGTTCCAAAAAATATCAGAATTTGTCCCTGGAACATAATCTCCATAAGAACAAAATGATTGTGAAATATTGGGGAATATAATAGATTTTAGAGACCCCAGAAAGAAAAGAACACAAGAAATGGAGGAATGAAGCAGAATTTTTCAACTGTTGAGTATATTTCAATTACAATCTACATCAAATAACATGCACAGAAGGGACATCTTACTCAGAGTCTATGTTCAGAATTCAGGTGGAAATTTACATAAAGTCAAAATTATGAGGTCCGACAATTAAGTTCATGAATTCATCCTAGGAAAAGTGCTACATACCTCATTGCTGGATATCACTATGGTCACCTTTGAAGTACTCCCCTTGGGAAGCTATGCACCAGACGTCAGCGCCTAGTGAATCCTTCAAAGCAATTTTGGAACTCTCTTTCTGGAATGGCCATCAGAGCTGTCATCGTATTATCCTTGATATCCTGAATGTCATAAAAATGTCTTCCTTTCAATATTTCCTTTATCTTTGGGTAAAGAAAGATGTCACTGGGGGCCAGATCAGGTGAGTAGGGAGGGTGTTCCAATACAGTTATTTGTTTACTGGCTAGAAACTCCCTCACAGGCAGTGCCGTGTGAGCTGGTGCATTGTCATGATGCAAGAGCCATGAATTGTTGGCGAAAAGTTCAGGTTGTCTAACTTTTTCATGCAGTCTTTTCAGCACTTCCAAATAATAAACTTGGTTAATTGTTTGTCCACTTGGTACAAATTCATAATAAATAAATAATCCCTCTGATATCAAAAAAGGTTAGCAACATTGTTGCAACAAGTTCACAAAATTAATTGTCAGATCTTTGTATCTTTGAAAACTATATAAAGGGATAGAACAGATCATTCTTCAGTTAAGTAGTAGTGCAAGTATTTGACTAAAGTTTAGCAATCATTTTGTATTTTAAAAACAAATATCAGTTCTTGGTTATCATTTTGGTTGTGTTGATTTTGCTGAGTCCATATGATTTCACTTGAGGTTAGTGGACACACACTACAGTTCCACTGTAGGAATATTTTTTAAAGCTCTTTGAGTAGAATTTCTATTCCTGACTGGGAGGCTCACCAAAACAATGACATCTGAGTTGAACGCAACTAAATTTGAAAAAAGTAGGAAAAGGAGGCAAAGGAAGAAGAGATGAGCTGAAGATTTAAAATTAAAAAACAGTGTCCCAGTGTCCACATATGTCCTCACCATTGTTTTAAATAAACATCTTTCAGAAACAGCTTTCCTGGAAGCCGAAATAGTATTTTTCAGCTTTGTTGATAAGGCAAGGGAGTACTTGCGAATACTTGGTAGGATCGCATAAGCAAATATTGAAGACCCTTGCATTTGAAGTTTTTTCTAAATTAAACTTTTCTTTCACCTTCATCCATTTCTCCTACTCTCCCCACCCCCCACCGCCCCTCCACCTCTGGCAACTACCAATCAATCTATTCTCTGTAAGATTTCGTTTTGATTTTTGTTTTTGTTTTTGTTTATAGCTGAAATTATATAGTATTTGTCCTTCTCTGTCTGACATATTTCACTTAGCATAATGCTCTCTAGGTCCATCCATATGTCTCGCAAATGGCAGGACTTCCTTTGATTTATGGCTGAAGAATATTTCTGTGTGTGTGTGTGTGTGTATCACATATTCTTTATCTGTTGATAAAAGTGATTAAGGAAAGCTAGAATCTATTCCTATTCTAATCAATAAATTTAATTTAAATTTAAATGTGAGTTAATTAAAATTAAATAAAATTTTAAATACCCAGTTCCTCAGTCACATTAGTTACATTTTAAATGTCCAAGAGCCAAATGTTGCTAGAGGCTACCATATTAGAAAGATACAGCAGAGATACAGGACATTTCCATCATCCAGAAAGCTTTATTGGAAAATACTGATCCACCATTGGCTAAATGATGCTCCTTAAAGGATAACTAGAGATAATAAGATACTGATATGACCTGTGTTTTTCTGAGGTGTTAGTCTTTTTTCCCCCTAATACCAGAGATCTGAAGAGGCTCAACTAGATTAAACATCTGCTTGTATACCAGCTGTGTTCTGCTTGTGTACATTTTTGGGAAATCACAAATGCTAAATAAAGAGGCAAAACAATATAGTGGAAGAAAAATATTGCTGCTTCCAAAACTGGTTAATTCACTTACGAATTTAACTACCAAAGGCCAATCACCATAATTCTCTAGGTCTTCATTTCCTAATGTTTCAAATGGGATAATAATATCAACCTTGTATGGAAATTTTGTGGCTTGACTTAGATAATTCAAAGGGAAAATATCTCAAAGAACCCAGTGATTCTGAATTATAAAAAAACTTCCTCTTCAAGTGAATATGTAACCAAGTCTGTTGTTTACAAAAGTACAAGGAATAGAGATGTGCTAATTTAAAGCAAATATATATATATATATAACTAAATCCAATAGCAACCACAGAATTATCTAGAATTTAGACTCAAAAATTATTTCTTCCAGGAGGAACATTTTAGCATTGACATTATTTAGAATTACCAGTGTGTGAGAAAAACCATGATTGTTTGTCAGCTTTATTATTATTTTAAATTCTCTCCCTCCACCCTTTCCTGTGGTATGCCCAAGTGTCCAGTGTAACTGTTCCAAATAGCTTTCTCTCTTCAAACTCTTGGTCCTTCAAATCCTTTTTTTTTAAGATTTATTATATTCTGCTTATAATATTGCAAGTAGAGCATGTTTATCTTCCCCTGTTTGATTATCAATTCCTTGAGTATAGGGATCATATCTGGCCTGTTTTTATACCCCCTCAAAGAGCCTAACTCAGTGCAAAGTCAGTTCTCAGAAAACACTTGACTGTTGAGCCAAGATTACTAGCAAGTACTTTAGATGGACTTAGAAGCCAAATTGCATTATTTTTTTTAAAGTAGTGTTTTAGTTATAATACTTTCAATCACAAGTAATAGAATAAATTTCTGACTAAAAATGGAGAGGTTTCAATGCCTATATAAAAAGAAGTTTGGAAATGTGCATCCCCAGGGCTGGCTCAGAGGCTCCGGGCTGTAGGAACACCGGATTGCTCTCTCTAGAATTGCCAAGAATCAGCCTCTTCCTCATGGTCCCAAAGTGGCTGTAGCAGTTCTGTATAGCATGTCCTGACATAAAGCACACCAGGCAGGAAAGGAGGAAAGGAAAGATCCTCTCTTCATCCATCTTTCTTTAAGAAAAAATTATTTCCCAGGTATCCTCCAGCAGAGGTCTCCTTAAATTAGTTAGCACTGGGTATCAGGGATTACTACCCCTGACATTTTCATCCTGAGGGATGTCTAGTATGGGTCCCAACAGCCTCTGCCACAATATGGCTGTCCTTAACCCCTATGGATAAGAATACCATAATTAGACCTTTTTGTTATCTCATTTCCTCTTACTTTCTCTTTTCCAATCTGTTCCTTTGGCATTCCATGCCAACTACTGGGTGTTATTTACATCTGTATCTTAAAGTGTATTTCATTTGAGATAAAGAACCCAATAGCAGGAAGCTGTAATCTAGAATAACGATGCACGAAGTGCCACATTACCTCATAATCTGTGGGATAAATGAGACAATGGATGACATATTAGTTTCCTATTGTTGCTGTGACACATTACTACACATTTAGTGGTTTACAACAATACAATGTATTCTCTTTCAATTCTGGAAGCCAGGTGTCCAAAAGGAGTCTAAAGTGGCCAAAATCACGGTGTGAGCAGGGCTGGTTTTTTCTGGAGGCTTGAGGGATCTGTTTCTTGCCTTTTCCAGCTTTTGGAAGGGCTAGTGTTTCTTGCCTCCTGGATGTCTCACCTTAATTTCCACTTCCATTGTCACATCACCTTCTCTCTCATTGGCCTACCCAGACAATCCAAAATAAGTTCTCTATTTTAATATTCTTAACACTGTAAGAATCCCTTTCACCATGTAAAATAATAGATCCCTAGGTTCCAGGGATTAAGACGTGGACACCTTTGGGGGCCATTATTCAGCCTACTACAGATGGGAAGTTTTATTGTATACCATCAGAAACATGCGGAAAATAAGAAACATACTCGTATTTATCTGTTCTTTCACCAAGATCACACTGTCTTGATTACTGTCTCTTTATAGTAAGTCTTAGAGTTCAGTGGTGCCAGTCTTCCAGTTTTGTTCTTCTCCCTAAGTATCATATTGGCTATTTAAGGGCTTTTGGCTCTCTATTTAAACTTTAGGGTCAGTTTGTCAATATCCATAAAATAACTCAAATGGGATTTTTATTGGGACTACATTGTATCTATAGATTAAATTGGAAAGAACTGACATTTTGGGAATATTGAGTCTTCTTCTCCATGAATATCTCCCCATTTACTGAGTTCATCTTTGATTTCTTTCATCAGAGTTTTGTAGTTTTTAAAAATATAGATCTTGTACATATTTTATTGATTTATACCTAAGTATTTCATATTTGGGTGCTAATATAAATGACATTATGTTTTAAATTTCAAATTCCACTTTCATTGCTGGTATACAGGACACTGCTTGACTTTTTTTAAAAAATTAAGCTTGTATTCTTGCTATAGTTACTTAGTAGTTACAGGAGGGTTTGTTGTTCATTCTTTCAGATATTCTACACAGATGATATGTAATCTACAAACAAAGACATTTTATTCCTTCTCAATTATATCTTTTATTTCCTTTTTTATTGCATTAGCTAGGACTTTTCATGTGATGTTGGAGCAGAGTGGTAAGGGGGACATCCTTGCCTTAGACTTGATCTTAGTGGAAACGATTTGAATTTCTCACTTGTAAACATGTTAGCTGTATATTTTTGTAGATTTTTTTTATCAAGTTAAGGAAGTTTCCCTCTATTGCTGTTTCTTAAAAGGCAAGGAAACTATTTCTAGAAACCTCTCAGTATATTTCTTGTTCCATCTCATTGGACAGAATTATATCACATGCACATTCTTAAATTTGTCACTGGCAAGGAAATGGAATTACCACGACTGGCTCAGACTAATTAAGATTTACCTTGGATTGAAATGAGGCCCTGCTTACACTAAGCACATGCCCAGTTCACACATGAACATAATATTTTATCAATGCAAAAGCAATAAGAGAGGGGCTACAGCATGACTTGAATTGTCTGCTAGCAGCATCTGCCACAGTCCACCTCTTTGGCAACCCAAGATTCATAAACATCTATCACCCCACATATCACATATACATTTAAGAAATGTCTTACCTACACTGGCATAATGGCATAAAATGTACTGAACTCCTCTCCAATGAAGAAAACTTTAAATCTTAACCAATTTTCTGGTCCTAATGGGGTCTCTGGTGGGAGCATAATCTGCTGCATCAGTTCTGGATATGACTACTCATTCTCAAGTATTCTAAGTGTGGAAGACATGTTATTCAATCCTATCACAACAAACTACTATGCCAAAAAGTAAATGGATAACTACAATTAAAACTACTATTCAGAAAAAGAGAAAAATGACCAACAGTGCACTGACTGAAAAATGGCATACATCATATCTCGCTACACAGGAAAGGTGATGACTTTCTACTATAGTAAAGGTCAGGAAATCAATCTTGTCATCTCTGAGTCTACTCTAAGGAAGGGTCTTTCTTATCTGATGTCCTTCAAAGTGACATCTGAGACACATTGAGTAGAATGTCCTTTTAGCACTCTGCTTCTTATAGGTATAAGTTATAGAGCCCTAAAATCACTGTAGGGTTTGTTGCAGATTATATTTAGTCAGGCATGTGGTAACTTTAGCAATCTAGTACTCAGAAACAAAAATTGTTAGGCTTGCATTCTTTTTTTCCCCACCCTCGGTCTGTGTTATATTGTAAAACCAGAGCCAGCAATCTCCTTGTGCGTAATCCTTGAGAATATCTATATTGTCTTCTAATCAGTCACTGGTCCATTTCCTCTGCTAATCCCAGTAGCTTTGATTTTAATGGCTCTAGCTAAAATATGAAATAGCATCTTCAGTGGTATGGAAAGACACCTCCCTTATACTTATCTGTGCGTTAAGTCTTTTCCCCTTGGTTAAGCAGAGAATGGTTAAGAGGAGGTGCTTGGAAAATGCAGAGGCCCATTGTTTTATCAGGTGTATCTCTTGCCTCTCTATTTACACTAATTGAAGGTGAGATTTCCATTATTCCAGCACAGCAAGGCTTCAAATTATAGAAGTCTTCGTTAATTTAAATTTTAGGCTATTGGCAGAAAGAGCTTCTCTTAGTAAGTTTGACTCTTTAAAGACTATACTAAATTCTACAAGGCTATAGGTAACACATTTAAATAGGCTGAATTTCCCTTTTAATATCAGTCTTGTTAATAAAATTGTCTTCATTGCAAAGTAATAAGGCAATAAATAAACCAAACATTTTGACATTGAATGACAGTTTAACAACTCCCAATCTAGGAATAGTGGAATTCTCAGTACCATCCATCTCTTTCTTGCCTTCGATCAAATTCTCATTTTGGAGTCTATTAACTTCTAATGCACTATTCCTGATTATCCTTGGACCAAGCACATAGTTGATAGGTAATACTTTTAACACTTGTAGAAAAGTAGGGGTAGTGGCTATTGGGTAGGCAATAACTGTCTGCCTCTGGTTTCTGGTTTATACAACTGGACTGATGGAGTTGAGAGATTGAATATACAAATGGACAATGGCCAGACCGTATATAAAATAGAACTCTACCCCATAATCAGCAACCAGCCCAGGAAACGAATTTACTACTTACAGTTACCATCCCTGGAAGTCAGACTACAATTTTTAGCCACCTGTCCAGGAAACCAAACAATAATTCATGTAACAACCAGCCCAAAACCCCCAGGCCTTGATTAATAACTGACATATTTCCTAATTTTTGCCCCCATTTCCAATGTAGGGCCAACTTGAGAAAGCCAGATATATACTTCTAATCAATCACATAGGATGCCCACTTCTAATTAGTCCACTTACAGCTACCTGATGTCAACAGCCTCTATTCAGGGCATAACTGAGGTCTCTCTTTTTTCCCACTATAAAGCACTTCCACCCCTCTGCCCACCTTTGAGTCTCTGCCAAATACCAGTGATGTTGACTGACTCCCTTGCACTGAATAAATAGCCTTTGCTTAGTCCCATTTGATTAGTCTTTTTGTTCATTTCCACTGAGGTGTCTTTCAATGAGAGAGAAAATGCTGGGATGAGAGAAAATGCATCTTGGATAGGAGATGTTTGTTATCTTTGAAGTATTAAAGTACACATGTCAAGCAAGCACTTAGTTATATTAGTTTGAAGGGTCTCAGATGTGAAGTGCAGATAAAATTGCTTGGGGAAATACAAGAAGATATGAGGTATTAGAGCTGATACCGGAGAAACTCCTACATCTCATGGCTGGGGAAAGCAACATCAGCCTACAAAAGAGTATGAAGAGATAACAGGAGGATCGGAGAAAAATTAAAACAGCAGGATCCAAAATGTCAAGGGAGGAGAGGTTTTATAAGAAGGAAGGGATTGACAGCATCTAGTGCTGACAAGAGCTGAGTGGAGTTAGCAACACGGAGGTCAGTGGTGCCTCTAGCAGAAATGCTACTGTGATGGCATACATTCCAGACCTGTGGATGTTAACTAGAAAAAGAGATGAGAAAAGGAAGGCTGGATGTTAGAGAACTTGCAACAAGTTTGGCTCTAAAGAGGGGGGATAGAAATGTGCTGGAAGCTCAAATAAGATGTGAGAATCGGAAAGGGTTATTTGAAGATAACTAAGGTTGTATGTGTTTCAATGTTGACAGGTTGGATACATTTGAAAGCGTTTGGTTGATGATATAGGAAAGGAAAATGGATAACCCTATGTCAGGCTCCTGAGGAGGCAAGAGAGGAGGGATCTAAAGCTTAGATAATAGGAAAAATAACACCTTTAACAGGAAAGAAGACAAGGACTATTATCTAGGTCAGTGGGTTTGTCATTTTCAAGATGGTTCCTTTGGAAAGCTTTGATTTTCTGAGTAATATGAAGTGAGATTGGAAACGTTTCAAATAGTCACTGTGGAATTTAGGAGCGGCAGCTTACCAGGGAAGTGATGGAAAGAATGCCAGGTATAATTGAAGGCCCACTTGAGGTTTATAACCTTGAACTTATTGTTATATCAGTAAATTGATCCAAGAATGTGAGGTTGTACATTTTAACTGACTTGGAGAAATAAAGTCACCAGAGGGGTGTCGGGCTGGGCTGAAAGGGAAGAGAGAACATTTATGAGGGATGAGGTAAAACTAGTTGGAGGGTAGCTATAACCCAGGACTGAGGTTTAGATGGTGAAATAGCACCAGTCCTCTAAGGTTTTAGAAGAAGCAGGGAGCTTAACAAGTTTTGCTTGAGTCACACCAGTATATCAAGGCACTTTAGCATATGATCTCTTGGAATCATTTTATAAGTCTCCTAAGAATACTTTCTGTGCATTATTGGATGGAGTCCCGTTTGTTTGGGAATAATACAAAGATGATATTTTCTAAGATTACAATGCTTCAATGCTTTTCTATTGCATTTTTGAAATTTATATCATGTGTGTCTTGGAAGCACGAGCTTCAAAATGGAATGAAGAAAAAGATGCTGTCATCCTCACATTATAATAATTATTGGCATCAACTGAGTACTTACAATGAGCCAGACTCTTTGCCAAATGTTTGCCTACATTACCTCATTTCATCCTCCCAACAAGCATATAACCTGGATACCATTATCATCTCTATCTTAATATCCAGGAAACTAAGGTTTTTAGAAGGTAGATGATTTGCTGGAGGTCCCCCTGCTGGAAAGTAATGGAACCAGGGCCAGAACCCTGGACCTTTTCAAGCAAAATACAGAGGGGGTCAAAAAAATGTATACATATTTTAAGAAAGGAAAAAACTATTAATTATAATACTCAATATATACTGATAATAAAAAATGAATACAAGTCACATTTGACTTCTGCAATTGCAAGAGGTGCTCAAAGTGGTTACCATCAGTGTCCAGATACTTCTGATTATGGCGAACTACTGCTTGAGCAACGTTGACCAAAGTATCCACTTGTATACATTTTTTTTGGCACCTCCGGTATATATTTTAGCAAAAGTGATCTTTAGGAACTCCCCGATTCTTTTTTTGCAACTATCTCCCTTTAAGCTTTCCTTTCTCAGTCCTTGCCTGACACTTACACCTCCTCCATATGACACGTTTTCTATCTTCTTTCCCACTAAGGCAATAAAATAGTCTTGCTAATGGGTTAAACATGTACTCCCAGACACCTTATTCATAATTTAGTAGGAAAATTTCTGGAGACAGCGGCTTAAATCAAAGAGATAGCTCTAATGGTGCTTTTACTCTCTCGTTTTCAAGCCATTCTGTGCTGTAAAGCTAAAGAAGAGGTGACAGTACTGTTTTCATACACAAGGGCCCTAAAAATCAAGACACATGAAGCTCTGGACTATACGACATTGTCACCTTTCTCAGTAGAAGTGAGCAGGTCTATGGGAATGAGATATCAGAGAATTGACAGAAATTCTAAGCTCATCAAAGCTCATACTAATTAGGAAGCAACTTATTTAATGTGACTCTTGAGTGTCCCAGTCATCCAAGAAAAGAGGCATTCTTGTGTGTGCTTGTATGTGCATGTGTGTCCTCATGTACGTGTATTAAAATTGCTTTAGATTTCTTTTTTGTGTGTATTTTTAAAACATAGCTCTATGGAAGTATGACTGACGATATTATACGATTTTTAAAGTTCACATTGTAACTTGATATATGTGTACATTGTGAAAGGATTCCCCCCATCTAGTTAATTCATATGTCCATCACCTCACATTTTTTTGTGACATAGATTTCTTAAAATAAATGAATAGAATGCATTTTCTTAGTTCTGAAACATAGGCGAGGATGGAAAGAGAGGAGAAGAGGCCATATACAAGTATGCCTATCTCTACAGTGAAACATCTACCTTAGATGTTGAGGCAAAGACAGCAGAAAACATCCACAAATTGGGTTCTCACATTTAAAAAGAAATAGTGCAGTTCATTTTTAATCACCTCTGCCCACTTTTTAAGAGAGAAGTTCAAGGCAAGGAGGTTGACAGGGACTAGGATGCTATTGAACAAGTAAATTGGGGTTGGGAAGTGAAGAAGATGGAAACCAGATGAGTGAGCTTAGAGAGATTAAATCAGTCAGCATGGATAGAAACTGGAGCAAAATAAGTACATGAAGCAGATGTGTTAGAACCCCAGGAACTGCCAACAGAAGTGAGCAGAGGGAATAAGAAAAATGAACACCTACTCATAGCCGGCATTGATTAGTTTCCTACATCAGGAACACAACGGAAAACCACTTTCAAACCATGTTAGAAAAGCAAGGGGGAAATAAGATCGTAACTTCCCAGACTGCCCACTTCATATGTCTCTCTTACCACTAACTGATCTCTCTGTGCTACTTCTCCCTCTGGTCTTATCTTCTCTGTTATCACTCAAATCTTCCACCCCCCTATCCCCCCACCCCCACCCCAAGATCTCCAGAAATCCCAATTCTTTGATAAAGCCTTTCCTGGTTAAATGAAGAGAGGTCATGATTACCCCCCTTCTTCCAGTGGAATGTCAGCATGACCATAGCACTAGCTCTTGGCTTACTCTGTGTGTGTATGTCTCTCTCTCTCTCTCTCTCTCTCTCTCTCTCTCTCTCTCTCTCTCTCTCTCTCTCCCCCCCCCTCTTCCCTAACTCCCAAAGTTACTATATCTGGAGCTGGAGAGAGGGTCTTTAGGAGATAATTAAGGTTAAATGAGATCATAAGGTTAGAGCCCTAATCTGATAGGTTTGTGGCCTTCTAAGAAGAGGAAGGGAGAGACCCCACCTTCTCCCAAGGCACACCCAACCACCTGCCACCACATTAGGACACAGCACAAAGGTAGCTATCTACAAGCCCGGAAAAGAGCCCTCACTAGAAACTGAACCCTGCTGATACTTTGATCTTAGACTTTTCAGCCTCCAGAACTGTGAGAAAACAAATGTCTGTTGTTTAAGCCACCAGTCTGTGGTCTTTTGTTCTGGCAGCCAGAAAAGTCATGACAGTGTGTGTGGGTAGGGAGTGGCGGCAGTTGTGAAAACTGTTGGTTAAATGTACGTCATCCCTGTTAGAATAAAGCTAATAAATCCTTGCCACAAGGCAAGGATTGTCCATTAACTGTATTTACAATAAGGAGCACAGTGTTTTATGTAAAGCAAGTACCTAATAGCCAGTACATCCTGTTTCTTTTAATATTAATAAGTGTCTTCTGCCTGTTTTGCTTTATGCATCCAGTTGTCTCCCCACTTCCTTTGACCCTCTGCCTCCACGGAACTTCCGTTCACCAGTCCCAGATACAGCAATACTGCAAGTGGTGGATTATGCAGGACAAAGTTGGAATAAAGTCATCTAATAACTTGTTGGAGTGTTGAGAGGCTATGCTAATTAGGCGCAGCTCTCTTTCATACTCTTTAGCTTTTTTTGTTAAACTAAAGCTGTCGCCAGCTGTATGCATTTTTAGGTGTATAACTCAACTCAGATAAACTGTTTCAAGTAAGAACACCTGCAGTTATCAAAAAGTAGGTACCATATAGCCAAAAAGCACTACTCCCACTATCTTAATCATTGTGTTGAAACACAGCCCAGGAGAAGCCTGGAAGTAATTAGACGCCATTAAGAAGTGGTACAAGGGCAATTCTTCTTTCTCTTTCATGGGCCAGCACACCCACAGTGTAATTTACATCGAGAAATCCTTCCCCCTGACTCAGGATGGTGGTCCTTGGGGGGCTTCTCCTCCTATGGGGAGTAAAACCCACAGACTTACCCTCTTTAACCATAAAATACTTCAATCTAGCAACATGGACCTCAGAAAAGAGTATTTGCAAGGTTGGTAAAAAGCTACTGTTTGCCCTCTATCAGGCTTCAGAGCCAGCCTAGAGAATAAAATGGCCTGGCCATTTCTCAGAAAGGTTACTTCTGGGTCTGTTCCAAGTGTGAGGGAGGGGCCAGAGGGTAGGGAAGTATATTGAGACCTTCAATTTTCTTATGACCTTTTTTATCTTCCAACATTATACATCAATACCCCCAAACACTTTCTTATACTGGATTTTGTATTGCACGTATATCAGTGAGTAAGGCTGATTGCTAATTCTTGCAGCACACTGGCCAGTTAGTGGGAGAGGAGGGGAGGAGAGGGGAACCCTCCTCTCAGCATTTCCCCCTCCCACCTCCATCCCTATCTGTAACCCCCCCAACTCCCGTGCAAACCACAGGGGGTCCTCAGGTCAGGAACCAGGACCTGGAGCTTTTCCTGCCCGAGCACCACAGATCCTCCCAACCCACATTGCTATGCCCTCTCCTACCCACAGTACTGTAATCTGCATGGGTTTAGACCTTTGAGGTCCTAAACCCTGAAACCATTATATAACCATATGTAAGTAAAACATGTAAACAAGCTGAAATAGAATGGGCATATAATTTATCATCCGAACCTAGACATTTATAACAGTAAACATTGGAGCTAGTGACAAATGCCAGAACCACAGGCATAAGCCAGCGATGTCCAGAGCTAATGGGGGATGTATGCTTACCCTAATCCAAAATCATAAAAGAGGTTTAAGAAGGTTCCTTTTCCATGACCCCTAATTTGATTTGGAAATATTGGATTCTTTAAAAAACTATCTCTTTAACATAAACATACTTTATTTATTTTTTGAAGGCATTGATACTTGGTCTGATTACTGCTAAATTTAGTAGTTCTCAAGCATAGTCTCTGGACAGTAGCATGAGAATTATCTGAGAACAGGTGAAAACTACAAATTCCTCAGGCTCACCCCACACCTCCTAGGGGTGGGGCTCAGGAGATTGTGTTTCAGCATGCCCTCCAGGTGATTCCGATACAGGCCAAAGTTTCAGAGCCATTGAGCTAATTTGCTCAGCTCTGAAAGCAGCTTGTTACAGGGATTCACCAGGAATTTTTTGGACTGGCTTCCTCACCAGTAGAAAAGGAAAATGCCTAGATGGACCTTACCAGAATTTGCAGATAACTGATGACCCTGCTGCAATCACTTACCCCTAAGCCTAGCTGTCTATCACAGTCTTCACTTGTTGACTAGTTGCCTGATGCTGAAGGTGGCAGCATCTTCACAAGCCACATGTAGGCTTTTATAAAATGCTTTTGTTTCTTGGGAGTAAGCCTCAATTTAAAGCATGCAAATATATTGTTTGACATTCAACTATTGGGTTTCCAACACGCTTTCAGAAATTCATTATATGTGACAGTACAAGAATGTCTGGACTTCCTGTCTGTGACACAGGGTAAGCACTTTCTCCATCTTTCACGTATCAGAGTGGCTTAGGAGATGCTATCAAACAAACCCCAACATCTCAGTGACTTAAGACAACAAGGCTTCTTTCTTTCTTTTTTTTTTTTTTAAGTTAATATGTAACAATTTATTTTATGTATTTGCCTTCAATGAAAACTATCGCAATGTTTTCTGAATGTCCATTTTTTTTCTTAAATCTTTGTGTTTAATGGTTCCTTTCAATTTGAAATTAGGTCATTTTTCAAAAATGATAATGTATACAGATTTATTCAAGCAACTTACTATCACCATCACAACAGTAAAACAACAACAAAAAACCCATCAGGACTTCTCAAATAGATGTTACTGCTCACTGAAACAAAACATGGGTATCTTTACAATATTGGTCAGTGAAGATAATTGAAGCAGTAAGATTGCATCAAATTTCAAAGGCTTATTTCTTGCTCATGCTTTATGTCTATCATAGTTTGGTGGGATGGAAGGGTAGGAGGGTCCTGCTTATTGGATTATCTCAAGGACCAGTGTTCTTATCCACAAACATTGCTGATCTCCATACAAAGGACAGGAGTGCTACAGTGTCTTCAATCAACACTTAAGTGCTCTACCATGGAAGTGACACATTTCATGTCTCACATCTCATTGGCAAGAACTAGTCACATGACACAACTCACGGGACATCAGATATTGAACAAAAAACATAAGAAACGACTTACATAATATGTAAGTAAGTGATGAGTGTGATGAGGAAAAGAAGTACAGAGCAGGTAAGGCGGATTGGGTGTACTGGATGGACAAGAATGGGGATGAGGTGGTCAGGGTAAACCTCAGGGAGAAGGTGGCTTTTGAACAGACTTAAAGTGAAGGAGTAAGCCATGAAGATAGGAGGGCCAAGAGCATCCTAGGCAAATAAACAGAGGGAACAGCTAATACAAAGTCAAATCCTCTTAGGTTAAATCACAGCTGGCATGTTCAGGTATGACCTGAAAAGAGGCTGCTGGTAAAACAGAGTGAAGTAAGTGATAGAGGAGTGCTAGCAGGTGAGGCAGGAATGGGAAAGGGGCCAGACCTCAGTCTTTATAAAGACTTTGGCTTTTACTCTGGCTGCAGTGGTGGCAACCTATTGCAAGCATTTGGGAAGAGAACTACTATGATCTAACTTGCATTTTAAATTGATTGCTCTGGCTGCCTTGACAAGAATAGCCATTAGGAGGGTAAAGACAGAAGGGGGGGAAACTTTACAGGAAGCTACTGTCATAAGTTGGGCACAAAATGGTAATTTGGGCCTGGGAGGTAGCAGGTAATTGGGGATCAGAGATCAAATTCTAGGTATGTTTAGAAGGTAGACAAGTGGGATTTCCTGACAGACTGGATGTGAAGTATGAGAGAAAGAATTGGCCTTCAAGGTATTTGGCCCAAGAAATTGGAAAAAAGTGGAGTAATCATCAATTGAGATGGGAAAGGCTGAGGGGGAAACAAGTTTGTGTGGGGAAGATCAAGAGTGTGTGAGATATTTAGTGTGAGATGTGAGAGAAAACTTCTTGCAAAAGGCAGTCAAAACTGAAGTTTAATAATCTGTGAACACCAAAAGAGAAGTAAAAACCATACTTTAGCATAGGCCATCTTCCCGAATTGCACCAATCCAGTTATATAGAAGAGACCTGGGACAATTCTTTCAACGGAATGCTATGATTTTACTAGTTATTACATGTCTCATAGAAATTTCTCAAAATGTAGTAGGATGACTGAAGTTAAAGTTAGAAAGCTAACAATTGTTAAATAGTAATTCCCCATTATCTGCAGTCACTTTCTGAGATTTCACAGAAATCTCAACCACAGTCCAAAAATATCAAATAGAAAATTCCAGAAGAAAACCATTTTTAAATTTTAAAATGTTCACTGTTTCTGAGTAGGATGATAAAATCTCGAGAGGTCCTGCTGTGTCCCTCCTGAGATGTGCATGAGTCATCTCTTTGTCTAGCGGTCTCCACGCTGTATAGGCTCCCACCAGTTAGTCACATAGTAGTCGCCATCTTGGTTATCAGATTGACTACGGTGGTACTGCAGTGCTTGTGTTCAAGTGACCCTTATTTTACTTAATAATGTCTCAGTCACCTCAGTTCATCTCATCACATAGGCATTTTATCATCTTACATCACCACAAGAGGAAAAGTGAGTACAGTACAATAAGGTATTTTGAGAGAGAGACCATATTCACAGAACTTTCATTTTACAGTATATTCTACTTTATTATTAGTTGTTGTTAATCTCTTACTGTGCCTAATTTATGAATCAAACTTTATTTAGGTATGTATATATAGGAAAAAACATTTATATATAGGGTTTAGTACCCCCTTGGATAAGGGAAGACCACTCTATTCATCTTTATATCTACTCATTCAGCATGAGCAGATATTTGATAAATTAATAAATGAAATGATGCCCCCCCATACACGCATCTCCTCAAGTCTATAGGTATTAGTGAGCAATGGGATTGCCAATGGAGAGATATACTAGGAGATAAGGGGAACCAACTAGAAGGCATGGGCTTGAAATGACAAATCATTTGGCCCAAAGGGGTCTTTATATATTGACCTATCTCTGGTATCAAAAAGCAGCGTACAATAGCCTTAGAAGTTGTTTTATTAGTAGGTGGAAATTCTTTTCTGCTTGAGAAAAGATGACTCATCTCAAGATATTTGCCAGGGAAATAACATTGAATCTTCTGATTTCCTTTCTTCCCTGGGGGCCAAAAAAATCTTATCTTTCTCTGGCATTTGTAGAAAAGTTATGAATGTGGCATTTTGGAACAATTGTGTTCATTTCCCTGGGATATGGGTGGTGTCCAAACCTCAGTGTTTTGTGTTGAAGACACTGGCAGGGCACCTGGTGAGCCTGTAGCCATGCGACAGACTTCCTCGTGTAAAACAGTCATCTGCCACGAAAATAAATGTGTTTCCATTTTGTGCCATTTATGTTTTATGAAGTTGTTTAAATTATGCTGAAGGCAAATTAACACTAAGCTAAATGCCTTACCCCATGTTGGGAACTAGAGTATTTCTTTATGGAGGTAGTGTTTCAGGAATTTATGTTGCAAACAGGGCACCGGAAATAACTTGAATGCTGATGTCTCTGAAGCACTAAAAGCATCTCTGCTGTAGATGTACTAAATAAATAGGATTGTTGCTGGAAAAATAAAAAGAACACAAGTTTTGGAAGGGGAGAAGCCCATAAAGGGATTTTCTGAACAATGTCAACTGACTTGAAAAGAGTAAAATACACTGTACTGAAAGACCATGGGGTAGGCATGGGGCTGGTTTTTCTTACACTTAGTGGGCTAAACTGTTTGATTTGGTCACTAGACATAAATACCATGGGGTAGGCATGGGGCTGGTTTTTCTTACACTTAGTGGGCTGAACTGTTTGATTTGGTCACTAGACATAAATACCTAAGCAGAAAGTGGCCCTGAAAAGCACCCAAGAGATTTTTCATTTTACATGTGCACATTAGTCAAAGCTGCAGTATAGACAGCAGTTGCTGACGCACACACATCTTTTTCCCCCAACACACAGGCAGAACACATTTTAGATTCTTTGTATGTACATAGTAGGGGTGCCGAAAAAATGTATACAAGTAGACACTTTGGTCAACGTTGCTCAAGCAGTAGTTTGCCGTAATCAGAAGTGTCTGGACGCTGATGGTAACCACTTTGAGCACCTCTTGTAATTGCAGATGTCAAATGTGACTTGTATTCATCTTTTGTTATCGGTATATATATTGAGTATTGCAATTAATAGAGTTTTTCCTTTCTTAGAATGTATATACATTTGTTTGGCACCCTCTGTATATTTCTTAAGTGATTTTTACCTTTTGTACTTAAAGTAATGCTTTGTCTGTCTCTTCTGCTTTAAAAAATGCTTGAATTTAGAAAAGAATCACATTATGGTGACTCACAAATGAGAAAATGACAGCTCCGAGGGATTATCAGAGACTTGCCCACTGTCGATCAGTGGCAGCAGCTAGGGTCCTTCATTCTCAGGCAGGAATTTTTATTACTAACTTGTTTACAAAATGCTCACTAGATACAAGTATAGTAACATTATTCTCATTTAATCCTCACAATAATCCAATGAGGTAGGGATCATTATTTTGCACATTTTTATGGAAGAGGAAATTGAAGCTGAGGAAAGTGAAGTAACTTGCCCATATAGTTTCCAAGATGAGGAGCCAGGCATTCAATGCAGGCAGCCTGGTTCTCAGATTTCATGCCCTTAACCACTTCATAGACTGCCTTTTAAAAGACATACACACTTTCAAAGAAATGAGCTTCTCTAGAAGATGTCCTCATATTGTGGCATACATAAGACTATTGTAGCACACATTAGAGGGTTCCAGGGACCCTCTGGTTCAGTAGCTTTGGGCTGAGGCCCAGAAATCTCTCAGATTCAGGTGCCTGTGGATGAGCCACAATTTGGAACGCCCCTGCTGTCTAGATACGTGGTCTCTGAGATGGAGGAGGGTGCTTTGGAGTCTCTTGACTTCACCGTATCCATTGGACCTTCTGCCTAGTGGCCTGGCACCGTGAGAACTTTCACCTCTGTGTGGACATTGTGAGTCTCATTAAGAAATCACTAGCGGCATGACCTCCTGGGCAGGAGAAATCGAGCTTCCCCGTCCTGTGTGTTCTTTCCCAAAGAACAAACCCTTCACTTCCTGAGGCTTGGGCTCATGGATGATGTTCAGTTCATCTTGCTCCTTCTGACCAATGTCTCATGCTGAGCTGTTCCTCACCAGGAGTGTGAGCATCTCTGTGCTCTCTGTGCTCTCATTGTCCACGGAGTCTCAGCATAGTTGTCTTCTCTAGACCGGAAAGAGGCGAATTCTCACTAAATAATTGCACTGAAAGTGTGCTTTGGATACAGTGAAATGAGGTTCCCCCAGATGCTGTTTCAGGCTGGGAATGGAGATCAAGCTTGCGGAAGAGGGGTGAAACAACGGGAAAGTAAAATGTCAGTCCTGGGCTCTGTGCTTGATCAGTTAGTTAAATGGTCTTCGAGGGACCTTTTAATCTCGTCTTAGAGATATGGATCCTGTGCTCCGAGATGTTAGGTTCCATGCCCAAGGTTGTACAGCTAAAAGATGACAGCCTTGGAATTCAGCTCTGGCCTATCTGATTCCAAAGAACATGACCCTTTCATGATATCATGCTGGCAGCTGAGAGGAAGACTGGCCAAGACAGGGCAGGTGGTTAGCTGGAGTAAGCTTCTAGGTGAACGACCTTAACACTACAGACGGCAACATCTTTAATGTTTGACTATGATGCCTTTTAGCAAGTGCTGAGCTAATGGAGGTTTCCCTGAGAGGTTCCCCAGGCTTACGGGCTTACATGATGTTTATCCACTGCAATTAGTTAGGGAACCATCTTTAGAAATTGTGACTATTCAACATTAGGTAAGTTGACATATAAACACCTTTTTTTGTTGTTGAAATGAATAAAACACAGGCTGGCAGAAGGCCCCAGGGGGTATTATGTGTGTATTCCAAGAGGCTCATGGAGGTGTGCATAAGACGGTAGATGTTCAAAAGGTTTTCCACTAGGAATGGCTGTGATATGAGTAACAAGCTTTTTCCTTGAAAGAATCCTAAATTCAACTCTTTATTTTTTTACTCTTAAAGATGCATTTTGAAATAAGGTAACATGACACTGTACAATGGCTCTACTCACAACTCCCTTACTGAAGTTATCTTTAGCTTCCTGAAAACCTGATGGTCTTTCATTCTTGTGGAGCTGTAATCAATTTTAATTTTTGTCTTTATATACATTTCTTAAACTTTTCCGAATTTCACATTTCTCCTCTATTAAAAAAATAAATAATCTGTTTCATTTATATTTGGAAACTGTTATATCAATCAAAAAATAGTGTATCTGAAAATGCTTCGGTAAATTTATCATGGTGTACAAAGAGAATTTGCTTTCAAACCATGATGACTGGATTACTTTTCAGGGTTAGCCTGCTGGCTTCTTTGGTTAGTAGGCTTTTAATAGCATTTGTAACTATCATTGCTCATTATTTATGTAGTACATGTATATACTTCACTTACTATGTTCAAGGTATTTTGTGAATAGTAACTCATTTAACTTATTGGGAGTATTGTCCTTTTAGACATCAAACTTCTTTATAAAATTCTCTGCTCATTGATGAGGAATTTTATCATGTCTTTGAAATTGACCAGTTTTATGTTGTATAATTTATAGAAATTTATTTTAAAAATTTTAGTCAGTGACATCTCTGCTACAATTAGTAGTCCTTCACCAATGACTCTAGTCTGATTTTTAAAATTTCTTTCCAACGGGAGATAGTTCTCACCCACTGGCATGCTGTAAATGTTTAATAACCAGATGGATAATGTTTAATAACTAGGTCAGGGGATGGGATAAAGATATTAATTTGTATCACTTGCTAATTCCTATGGTATAAATACTCTCACCATGGCTGAGTTAATGCTAGCAACATGATGTCACATGTGAAATTGGGAAGAGATGCTAATAATCAGCTCCTGTTAGTGTAGTCTTTTTATTTCTTATCTTAAAGATGCTATAAATTCAGGTTTAGTCAGAATGGCCTAAATACCTAGATAAGCTCAGAAAAGAATAAGTGTCTTATGAAGTGTACGATATTAGTTGCCCAACAGTTCCTACTTTCCTATGTAAGTATAGTTGGTAAGGTTTGAAATCTCATATAAACACAACCCAATAGGAGGACTCCATAAAAACAGGTACACTTCCATGAGTCACTTTTACTAGAAATTAAAAGTATTCACAAATGAATGTGACCTCCTTCTGTTTGGGCTAACTCAGCTAAAGTACGCAGGGTCAGCAGTGGCCTTGTCAGTGTGATAAGAAAGCCAAGAAAAAGAGGTCTCTGTTAAAATTAACCACCCACAACCTTCACTGTTGTGATATACTCAGTCTTGGGGTTAAGAAATTACTGTGCCCAGTAAGATGTAAAGAGGATTAGGCTGTGATTTAGCAGACTGAAATTCTAGGGTTGCTTTCTATCAATGTCAATTAAAATCTTATTTAGGCCCCAATTGTTTCTTTTTTATATTAGAAATAATAATAATGGAAAGCATAAATGCCAACGGGCTTTAAGAGCCAAAGGCAGTATAGAAATATCATATATGAATAGTGAAGTATTAACACTATGGTTATATCTTATGTAAGGGGTTAGATTCCAAAGTCAGGACATGAGAAGCAGAAATCATGTGTAACCTCAATTCATGCTTCTAGAACTTTAGATATCATAGCTTCCACAGAAAGTAATAATATTGGGGGGTTACACTGAGCACTAATTAGAGAATCTTCTAATTCTAAGCTGAATAATACTCACTGGAAAAAAAACCTTACAAGTATTAGAAGCCAGATAACATCTAGGGGGTTTCTTTGCCCCTTGAGAAATTTCTAGAGCACTGATATTCTCTCTCTCTCTCTCTCTCTCTCTCTCTCTCTCTCTCTCATAGCTTTGTTGAACTATAATTCATATACCATAAAGTTCACCTTTTAAAAGCGTACAGTTTAGTGGATTTTTGTATATTCAGAGTTGTACATCTATTATCATTATCTAAGTCCGGAACATTTACCTTATCCCAAAAGGAAACCCTGTACCAGTTAGCTGTTAATCCTGTTTCCTGCTCATCACAGCACCTGGCAAACACTCATGCATTTTCTGTCTCTGTAGATTTGGCTATTCTGAGCATTTCACGTAAATGGAATTATATTATATGTGGCCTTTATGTCTGGCTTCTTTCATTTTTCCATAATGTTTTCAAGATTTATCCATGTAGCCTGTATCACAACTTATTCCTTTTTAAGGCTAAATAACATTCCATTGTATGTACACCACATCAATCGATAAGCATTTTGGATCTTTTCCATGTTTTATAATGAATAATATTGGTATGACCATCAATATAAACTTTTATGTGAACATACATTTTCAGTTCTCTTGGGCATATACCTAAGAAAGGAATTGTTGGGTCATATAGTAACTCTGTTCAATATTTTGAGGAACTGCTTCCAAAGCAGCTGCACTATTTTACATTCCTGCCAACAATGTATGGGGATTCCAGTTTCTCCTCATCCTTGCTATCAATTCTTATTGTCTGCCTTTTTCATTATAACCATCCTAGTGTATGTGCAGTGGTATCTAATTGTGATTTTGATTTGCATTTCCCTGATGACTGATGATGGTGAGCATCTTTTCATGTGTTTATTGGCCATTTACAGATCTTTTTTGGAGATTTGTCTACTCAAATACTTTTCCCATTTTTTAAATGGGTTATCTTTTTATTATTCAGTTGTAAGCATTCTTTATAGATTATAGATACAAGTTCCTTATAGATATGTGATTTGCTAATATTTTTCTCTCATTCTGTGGGTGTCTTTTCACTGTCTTGATGGTGTGTTTGGTGCACAAAAGGTTTTAATTTTGATGATGTCCAGTTTATCTAGTTTTTCTTTTGTCACCTGTGCCTTAGTTATGATAGCTAAGAAACGATTGCTTAATCCAAGGTCACAAAGATTGACTTCTATATTTTCTTCTAAGCATTCTATAGTGTTAGCTTTTATGCTTAGGTCCTTGATCCATTTGGGGTTTATTTTTATATATGCTGTGGCATTGATGATTTTGTGGCACCTCTACCTTTGGACTCATCCTATATAGTGTTTTGTTTTCACATTGACACAGAAAAACTAAGGCCCTTCCTTAATTTCTACACATAGATACACACACATACATACAAGCTCCATGAGATAGCAGAGTTCACAGAAATTTTAGCAGCCACATCATGTATCAGATGAACAATCTAAAATCACATTTTAGACATCTCTAACTTTCAAAGATGTTTTTGCCCAAGGGACATTTCACTGTTAATTGTCCCTCCCTGCCCCCACCACCACCAGCACACACACAATTCACTTCCTAAGTGGTTCTTTCCTCTGCTCAGCCTTTCTGTCTCTTCCCTGCTCTTTTCTCCAGGCCCTCTTGAGAACTAAAACAAATTTCTCTCATTTTTTCATGCAGCACAGCTTAATTATCTCATTTCCTTACTTGAGTTCCTCACGGTTTCTTTTTTTTTTTTTTTAATTGGGGAATTGGGATGGGAACAGTGCTGGGGAATTGGGGGAAGGGGAACAGACAAGTTGCTGTCGTTTTGTTCTTCAGTCTAGTTGTGGAGGACGTTGCTTCACTGGCCCAAGTTGGCACCATCATTGCGCTCTTCTCTGGCGAGGCACATCAGTCGCCGGCTTCTGGACGGCCGCTCACTGCGGCTGCTGGCCGCTCACGCTGGCTGCTGGCTACTCACGGTAGCCCGTGGCAACCTACTGCCACAGGGGCTGCAGCCTACGCCGTCGCCGGCGACTCATGGCAGCCCAGCTCCAGGTTGAGCTGTTGTTCAGCATCTTAGCTGTAGAGGGCAGTTGTCACTGGCCCTCATATGTGGGATCCGAACCGGGGCCCTCTGGCATCCCAAGCGAGTTCTTAACCATCGCGCCACTCGGCCGGCCCCCTCACGGTTTCTTACTTTCTTCTTCAAAAGATTGTATTTTCCCCAAAAAAAGATAGTTCCCTCACTAAAGGAATTCTGGTGCCATTTTTCACACCGTTATTCTAGGAAAGTTTTGATAGGGTGATGGGTGGAGAGTAATCCTAGGAGTGAGTAGAGAGCCCAGATACATGAATAGCAAAAACTAAGAACCATCAAATGAATTAAAAGCACAAAAGGGAGGAAAAAAAATACTTGTGATAATGATATTCAATAATTTCAAAGTTCTGCCAATAGTTAAGGTAGCAAGAAAGGCCTTATAGGTCAGCTCAGTATGATAGAGGGTAGGGGTTGTGGAGAGATTAGTCAGTGGAAGAGAGAAAAAAGCCTATTTTTAAATAAACAAAGCTACAGTGTTTTCAGTATAAAGATCCACAATTCTTTGGAGGTTGATATGTTTTGTAATTCAGTATTTTTCAGATTTTAGAAAAGTAATACTATAGATAATCCATATATGTATTATATAATACTCTGGTAGGGTCTGAGACAGCATTTCATAATCAAATACAGCATCAAATGTATGTAACAGTAAGGGGGTTGAAAACCCTAAATAGCTTTATATCAGTTTAGGTCTGGTTTTGTTGCTAAAAGAGTTAGGAAAAAATTTTTCTACTTTCATTTTTGTGGGGTTTTTTTTTCTTTTTAATTCTAATGTTATATTGTGGACCTATATCTTTGAAATACCAGATCTATAGGTGATAAGCCATTCTTCAAACGTCCCCATTAGCTGAGACAGCTCAGTAAGGCTGATGAGGATGAAGATGAGGATGCTTCCCAAATGCCAGTCTTCTCTTTAGCTGGTACATCATTTGCCAGTGATTTGCCTTGCAGATCAGAACTATTAGAACTATTCATTTAGCCTTATTTCAGTGGATATAGTTGGAACATAAGATAATGGGCAAATGATGTTTAGGACAATAATGTGAGCTTAAAATCACTTCAGGGAGGAGAGTAGCAGGAAAGATGAGAGTAGACCAAAACAGTATTAGGAAATTGCTATTCCCCCCACTCCCCCAAAAAGGCCCATCTGCTGTATCAGCTCTCTGTCTGAAACACCTGGATGATAATAAATGAGCACAGGGATCCAGAAGGGGGTGACTGACTGGTAACCTTTAGAGACTTAACTGAGATTTAAAGGAAAAAATCTTAATTTGCCTTTTACTTAAAAGGATTCAGAAACAGCTTTGACATAGTGGAAAATGAACAAGATTATAATCCAGAATACTGGATCTTACCCAGCCTCTTTCTCCATAGGACCTTAACAAGCATCATTTATTTTCATTACTGAAGATTAATATTTTGTAAGAGTTACTGTGATAAGAATATTTTACGTGAATTCGCTCTAATATTCATAATAGCTTTATAATACAGGCCGTAACACCCCCATAAAATCAATGAGGAAACTGAGGTTTGGGTGGTTAGCTAGCTTACCCAAGAGGTACAATAAGTGATGTGTTCCATTGGGATTGGACACAGCCGTGATGCTAAAGCTCATGCTCATTCTATTGCTCAGGGTATGTCTTCGATACCCTCGTTTTTATCATTGTCCACATAGAACTGATTTTACTGTACAGTGGAGAGATCCACAAACCTGATTTCAGATCTAAGCTTTACCATTGCTAGCTATATGACCTTGGCATAGTAATAATACTAGTGGTAACAGTTACCATTAACTATGTATCAAGCACTATTCTAAGAAATTATACATATATAATAGGTATAGTTCTGGAATACATATGGATAATTGTACCAGCTAGGTTTCCATGCAGTTCACATGATTTAATGTGAATCAGTATTTTTCAGAGCGCATTGTAGAAACTACTAGACCCTTGGTATATCCCAAGAGAAGAAGTTTTATGCTAAAATAAATTTGAAAAACATTAACTAAGGGCCAGCCGAGTGGCTCAGTTGGTTAAGAGCTCGCTCAAGAGTTTGAGCTCTGAGCAACAGCAGTTCGATTCCCAGCCAGAGCTGAGCAGCCACTGAGCTGCTAACAGGTGGCAGGATGGCTCAGCTTAAAAAACAAACAAACGAACAAAAAACATTAACTATATTTCCTTCTTAGAGATTCTTAATGCATATTTGCATCATAAAGATGCTGAGAAGTATTTGAGGCTAAAAAGAAATGGTTGAACCTTGTTTAACTAAGGAGTTTCCCCAACATTTTGACCACAGAACCTCTTATTCAGAGTTTATCTGTTAACATCTGAAGGTTTCCATAGAATGCATTTGGGGAAATGCTAATTAACATGAAAGTCCTTCGCACATTTGCATGAAGTGGCACGATCACTCACATTATTTTTTACGACTATAGTGTAAATTCACAAAGTAAACAGTTTCTTCATGTCAAAAAAATGTGGCTAACTTTAACTTCTCATTCTACCCAAGGGCTTTGCCTACTTGGATTTTTTTTTTTTAAGTACAAAGCATTTATAGAGTTACGTCTTACCGTCCCAATTCAACCCACTCAAAGCCCAGTCAAAGTTTCTCTCTTTCACAAAATCTTCTCCACTCTGTCCGCTCTCACCCACAGGGACCCTTCTGTTCTCTGACCTATCTCCACACTGACTGTCCCCAAGAAACTGGGGCTTTGGAGTCGTCTCTAAGAAACAGGAATTATGCAGAATTAAAATGTCCCACATTTGACAGAGTTGAATAGGATTAGAGTAAAATTTGTGAGAAAACCACAGTTTTAAAAGAAAAGGCAGCATTTCCTCATTAGAGTTCCAGAAGAAACTGCTTCGTTTCTTTTTTTCCCCTTTATTGTCATTCTTTCTTCGTTTTTGTTTTTCTTTGTGATCCAATCCCAAATTCACCATTGCAAAAATTTTATTTACCCAAAACAGATACTAAGTTTGAATCTTCTAAACTTGGACATGGGCTTACATTTAATTTTCTAATATATATATATTTTAAAATGCATCTACAAAAAATGTATTGACTTTCCTCCCTGTTTAAGTCCTTGATAGTTTTTATCTTTTACCACTTTACAACTATATTGAAATCTGTTAGTTTCTATTCTAATCATAATAAAAAAAGTGATAAAATATAATATTTGTAATTGAAATTGAGCACATTATTTATTACTGGGGGCCCCTTATTGAAGTTATAAAATCAAAGTACAATATTTATTCAATTTAAAATATAATAAATATGGTCAGTGCTCCTCTTTCAAGTGAGACACCCTTTGGCCTTCTGATTAATGCACCAATGGAAATGTTAAATGTTCTAGAGGAAAACACCTATGAGCCACTTCTGTGAATTTCAAAATATAAAGGCTAGCTTGATGGTGTGACACTAGTTTATCCTTGGAGAAGCTGGACTTAGATAGGGGAGAATGAATGCGTTAGAGAGCTAGAGTAGTAAGAGTAGCAACACTGGGGTGTAGGTACAAAGAGATTGTATCAGCTACTAGTTTACTAACTTAAAAACAACCACAAGCTAAATATGGTACTCATTATAATTTAGACAGAGAATTAAAATTAGGCAGAGATATATAGGGTGATTCAAATTTCTATCATTTCATATAACAGGAAAGGGTTAGAAAAGGCATGATTTTAAAAATTCTCATGATTTTCTGAAATAGAACTAGATACCCAAGAAGAATCTTTGGAACTCAAAAGGTGATTTATTTGAAACGCTGAGGTTAATTACAATATCATTGCTCAAACCCAAATTGTAATTTATGAAAAGTAGGCAAGGATAGGAAAACCTGTGGCTCTGACTTAGTATAGTGATTATTTATAATAATTTGCAATAGTTCAGAATATAACCGAAAATTTGTCTGTGAGCTCTTCAACCAAATTATTCCCACCCATGCACAGCATTTGGGATTAAGTACCTGCTCAATAAATGCTTGCTTTCCAGGCTAGTCCTGTGGGTAAATAGAACAAAATGAGGAACCGCAAGGAAAAAACAGCAGTGACAGTGAGATTGTTGCCTTGACTTTAGTAATGTGCTTCTGTCATTTACCAAAATGCCTCATAGTTTGTAAACTCTTGTTATTCTATTTCCTGTCTGTTAACTCATTCATTAATTTAAGCATTCATTCACTCACACCTCTTCTTTGAGCCTATTGTCTATTCCAGGTACTGGGGATACACTCTGTCCTCCTAGGATTTATGGTCTAGTAGAAGAGACAGACAAAAAACAAGGGAAAATACATATATACTGGGGGTGCCAAAAAATATGCATACAAGTAGATACTTTGGTCATTGTTGCTCAAGCAGTAGTTCTCCGTAATCAGAAGTGTCTGGATGCTGATGGTAACCACTTTGAGCACCTCTTGTAATTGCGGGATCAAACGTGACTTGTATTCATCTTTTGTTATTGGTATATATTGAGTATTACAATTTTAATACAGTTTTTTTTCTTAAAATGTGTACACATTTTTTGGCACCCTCTGTATATGTATATTTATTATATATAATTTTATAATAAATATATATATAATTATAATTGGGATAAATAATAAGAATAAAAATAATGGTGACAAATAGAAAGGATGTGTTACTTCAGATTGGCAGCTCTAAGTTAACAGAAATTTCACCTTTCTTTGAGAAATCACTGCATTATATTGATTTGTATTCACTGATTTGACAGTAAAGCACTATGATGTTTAAAGCTGAGATTAGAAACCTCTCTAACACAAAAAAGACACTATCAGAAAAAACACATTTTGCAAAGAAAACACATAAAGGTAATAAATGTCATAATTGTCGTTCATTAGTTCAAAAACAACAACAAAAAGATCTTGCTTTAAAACATTTCTTTCTGACCCCAGATAGAAATTTTCTAAACCAAACCATGGTCTATTACTGATGCAGAAGACTTATTTTTTATTCACCCTTTTCCCAAAGCAGCAGAGCTGTAGATGTGGAGGCCCAGTCTGAGAAACAAGGGTGTGAATTCATATTCTTCTACACATTTTCCATATGAACTTGGACAGCCTATTCAAGCCTTGAAAGCCTCATTTCTGTAAACATTTCAGTTGAAACACAAAAACTACCAAAAATACCAATGTGTAGCCCAATGAATTATCACCAGAAGAAGGCTGTGTAGCCACCACCCTCATCAAGACATAGACCAGTGCCAGCCCACCACAGCCCCCGCTTGGGCCCCCTCCAATCCCTTCCTGCTCTGTCTTCTCCAGAGTAACTCTTGACCACTAACACTACAATTTAGTGTTGTACTGCCTTCTTAAAAACTTTACACATAAGGAAATGAATCATATGTATTCTTTGGTGTGTGGCTTCTTTCACTGAGGCACATTTCTGTATCCAGAAAATGGGAAAAATGATGCCTACCTCATACTGTGGTTATGATAATGACGTTGGAGCTGTGTAACATGAAAGGTACATGGTCCCAACGTGTTGCCAGAAAAGGTGAGTGTTTTATTCTACCTGGTTCTGTATTCACAAGCAGTGTGCACATATAGAGAAACACTAGTGACAAGAAGGGGTGGATTTGGAAACACTTGAGAGATCCGACGTTGCCTTGAGTTAAAAAATGGACCTTAAGCCTGGCATTTAATTCTTCTCTATCTTTTCTATGCTGTTTCCTCCTATGGAGTAGCAAGCAGTTCCTCCTTCATTCATTCCCAGGCGGGCCCTATTGGTTTGTGTCTCAGAAGATTATAGAAGTGATCCAAGCAGGTTTTCAGAGATAATAATAATTACAACTAATCCTTCATGAGGACTTACATGGCAGGCAAACTTCTTATCACTTCACATATATTGTCTCATGTAATCCTCACCACAGCTGAATGAGGATGCTATATTAACCACATTGTAAAGAGGAGGTACTGAAGCCCAAAAGACTTGAAAGTTTACACAACCACTACAAGATGGCATTAGGATTTCAACCTAGGCCATTCATGTCCAGAACATGAATTCTTAACTGCTGATATGCAGGCTCCTGATACAAGCAGACCCTGTCATTTTTTACTGCAATTGTTTAATAAAGGTTATCACCTATAGATTTCAACTTATCCTTGGAGAGGTGCTTGGTTTAAAAAATAATGGAAAAAAAAATAATGGAAAAGTCTATAACGCTGTCCCCTCTAACCTTACTGGGAAATGTCCTCAGTATCTGGTATTCAACAGAGCTTGGAAAACACAGGCCATAGAAATGCCTCATTACAAGCCCTAAAATTTAAAGCCTAAATCTATTTTTATGTTATCCCTACACTAGAACATGTCATGTTATCTGATAAAGCGCCTTGGGTTCTCTAGTTCTACTACTGTGTCTTTTTTTAAATATTTATCATAATTTTTACCTATTTCTTTATTTTCCATTATTGACCAGTAATCACAGCCCTGTAGAGTCATTCTATGATGTTTCTTTAGAAATCTCGAGAGCCTCTGTGAAAACCCACTGTCAGGTTTAATCCTATGAAGTTGCTGGTAATAGGGGCCATTTGGATTATTGCAGATAACACATTCTCTTACAGCACTATTTACTATGTCGCAATTTATAAAAACCAAACTCACTAATATTTATTTAGTGCTTTCTTTATGCATGACATCATGCTAGGTACTGTGGGTAAAGCAAGAAAATCATATGACAAAAGTCCCATTCTCAGAGTACTTAAAATTTGGTTGGGGAGAACAAGAATATAACCATAGAAAGTTACATAGTAGAAATGTTTTAATACTGCCTATGAGTAAGAGGACATCTAAAGTGGTCTCAGGATAATTATTAGAGATGTCCAGAGAAAGCAGGAATCGCTTGGTCAGAAAAGAGGTGGGATTGAAGGTATTCCTGGAGAATGAACAGGGGCTGCAGAGTCAGACTATAAAACACCATGGCTGAAAAAACACGGCATAACCAAGGATTCAAAAGGATAAGAAGTGATAGGTTAGAGGTGAATGTATTTGTTTCCCATTGCTGTTGTAACAAACTACCACAAATTTAGTGGCTTAAGACAACACAAATTTATTATCTAACAGTTCTGTTAGTCAGAAATCCAGAATGGGTCTCAGGGGCTTAAATTAAGGAGTTGGCAGAGCTGCATTCCTTTTGAAGACTAGGGGAGAACCTTTTCTGGGCTTTTCCAGTTTCTAGAGGCCACCCACATTGCTTGGCCCATGGCCCCTTCCTTCTTTAGAGCACAATACTCCGATCTCTGCTTATATCATCATGTCTCCTTCTGTGACTCTGACCCTGCTGTCTTCCTCTCATAAGGGCCCTGTGATTGCATTGGACCCACTGGCATAACCCAAGGTTATCTTCTCATCTCTAAACTAACTTAATCACCCCTGCAAGGTCCCTTTTGCCAGGTAATATATTGACAAGTTCTGGGGAATAGGACCTGAACCTCTGTGGGAGCCAATATTCTGTCGGCGACAGTCAGCACCACACTGAGGATGTTTTTAAACATAGACTTTGAAGTTTATTTTGCACAACACGAAGCCGTTGAACATCTCAGTTTGAGGAGTGATCTGGGGAAAGCACGAGATATGAGGCAGAGCAGTGGTCAGAAAAGCACAGAGGCAAAGAGGCTGATGCAGAGAGTGTCGAATCGATCACTAGCCGCTGCGTGGGGTGTTTTGGTTCCCCGTCTCAGTGTGTGTCACGTGTGAGTATGAGAGACCACCCACATGCCCACCCACGTTTGTACTTGTGAACACAGCCTCAGCGGGTTCCAAGTGGCTATCTGCCTACCACGGGAAAGCAGCCACCTGAAGAGATCTGCGGCTGTTCTTTCAACCCAGTACTCCTGCTGGAGCAGAGGTAAAATGCAAGTATTTTGGTTTCTGAGGAATCAGCAACATGCTTTTAAATATGGGCGATACCTCTCCAGACAACCTTCCAAATGCCCCAGAGGGGTTTCCAATTTTAAGGAGATTTAAAAAACAAAAATTAGCCTATGATAGGCAGTTATACCTCTGCAGTCATCTCCCAGACAGGCTGTTTCCATAGATGGTAGAGATTACCACATGGCGGCAGCGGGAAGAATAACTTGATTTACAAGGCGCCTGAATGGTGTTCAGAGCAGAGCTGAGATGCAATTCATTAACTCTCCTCTCTATCCTTTGCCTTTTTCATATTGTCCAGAATTTGAAATAAGTTGTCACAGTGAGTTCTGATTTGGACACTACTTTATTGGAGTTAACTGTAGCTGTGGCTGCACATGGGTGTGAAATTCAAAACAAAGAAGAAAAGAACCACATATGGATTAGCAGACTTGTAATGGATCAAAAGATTTTTAGGGGAGTTCTCAGTAACATACAGGCAAGGGCTGGAGTTGCCTCTCTAGCCAAACAAATTCAGATAGTTCAGGATTAAGCAAGCCCGGATGGTTTATTAACTCATTTGGGGGTTCTGTCATCCACGGACTTGCTTATCTAGGGTAAAGCAATTAAAACGGATTCGATAGCTTTACCCAACTGCCTCGTAAGACTTGATAACATGGAATTTTCAGAACAAAAGTATGTGTTTTCGGCAATGGGAGAGGAAATTATAATGTTGGTGTTCAGACTCTTGAAGGATTACAACACAATATGAAAGGGATGGCCATTATGAAATGAAAACGCTGCCCTCTTTCCAAGGCGGAATGCTGCAGCCGTTATTTTGGTGGTGTTTAGCTATGGTGATGTTCAGTAGAAAAGGAAGATCCTCAGAAATAAGCCCAGAAGTCTCTGAGGGAAAACATAAATATTCCACTGTGCTTTTAAAGGCTTGCTGTTTTCTTGCTTAATTGTGTTTACCTTTTAAACAACAACAAACAGAAGCCAGAAACTTGGCAGAGGGCTGATTTTTAAGGAGAATGTATTCCTTGGTTGCCAAATGAACATGCCTCTCTTTTTTACTTTTCTTTTTTTCTTTAAAAAGTGATGCTTCCCATTTCCTTCATTCAAGAACATCTTGCCCTTCAGCCATCAAGAGCAGTCAGACTTCAGAATGTAGGGGTCCCAAAGAGGACAAATCAAGGGCTGTGTTTATTATCATCATCATCATTCTATGATTGTATTAAATTATGATAAACATCCATTAAGACTCAGGGTATGGGGCATTAGAGGTACATGATATTGAGAGAAACATATGCATAAACAAATAATGACTATGCAATATAATAAGGCACTTGTATTTTAAAATTATTATGAGAGGATTATTATTACCAAGGGAGACAACCTCTAGTGAATTTGTGCTTGTATTTTCAACCTTTAAAGAGCCCCTTACCCATACAGAAAACCAAACAGACTACAAAGTAGTAGCAGCCCCCCCTTTTAAACCTGTTTCCCATTCATGGGGTGTAGGACAGAGGGGGCCACAGCCCTGGAGTCAATGATATTAGGTAGAAGCCACAATGGTGTTCAGGGAGACACCCAAAGAGGAATGTGACCTCAATGAAGTGATCTCGTGCCATCTGATGTCCCCTTCTGTACTCCATCTGGAAGTTGCAAGGCTCCATGTCGAGTTAGGTGTCTCATGCATGCTAGTCCTAATTTTCTCGTTAAATCCTCTTCCCTGTGCAACCAGAAAACATCTCTGGGAAGTGGGTTCTGAAGGCAAAGCACAATGTTTTTTTACATAACATTCCATTACAGAGCCTAAAGCTTGGCAAGAGTACTAAGGAACTGGAGGGGGAATTTTATATTAAAGTCTCTTTCCTAAATGTAAAAACTTCTGCCTCTTTGTACCGATTATATTTACCTAAACACCATAGACAAGATGAAGTTTGGAGAAGCTGGAGCAAAGGGGAGCAGGGCAGTGGCTGGGTTTGCAGACTTCGGGCGGAGTACTTGAATTATTGTGAGCTTTAGAGAAATTGAGAGGAATGAGTATTTATTGACCAACTGTGAGTCAGACACTCTGCTAAATAATTTAAGTACCTATTCCATTTGGCATGCTCTTCAAAATCAAATATGAGGTTCACAGCTGTCAAAACTAAGGACTTGCAAGATATTACCCCCAAAACATTACTTTTCCACAACCACTGAGTGGCAAAGCTGGAGTTTGAATGCAGTCTTTTTGCCCTGTCCACCTCAACAGTAATAGCACCGAGGAAGTGGGTAACACAGTAGATGCTTCATAAGTGCTGATTGGGTCTAAACTTAACAGGTTATATGTTCTGCTCTTAAGTTGACTTTGTCATTGTACTTATGTGTAAGTCTAGTTAGAAAGCATTTGCTTTAAAAATAAAACTTCAAAATTTAGATTTTTTTAAGGGAAAAATGGGTACACCAACATTTACTCATTTTTTACTTTGTGCTAGGCAGTGTGATAGTGTTCTGTATGTTTATTTTTTTTATCTTTATTAAATTTATTGGGGTGACATTGTTTAGTAAAATTATACAGGTTTCAAGTGTGCATTTCTACAGTGCATTATCTATATATTGAATTGTGTGTTCTCCACCCAGAGTCAGCTCTCCTTCCATCACCATATACTTGACCGCTTTATCCTCCTCTACCACTCCCCCACCCCCTTACCCTCTGGTAACCACTAAACTGTTGCCTGTGTCTATGAGTTTTTGTTTCTTTGTTTGCCTTGTTCATTTGTTGCTTTTAGTTTTAAATTCCACATGTGAGTGAAATCATATGGTTCTCAGCTTTTTCTGCCTGACTTATTTCATTTAGCTTGATAATCAAGATCCATCTATGTTGTCTCAAATGGCAGTATTTCATTTTTTCTTATCACTGGGTAATATTCTATTGTATATATGTACCACACCTTCTTTATCCAATCATCTATCAAGAACACTGGTTATTTCCAGTCTTGGCCACAGTGAATAATCCTATAATGAACATATGGGTACATATATCTTTACAGATAAATGTTTTCAGGTATTTTGGGTAGATACTCAGGAGAGGGATTAAGGGGTCCTCTGGTAATTCTAGTTTTAATTTTCTGAGGAACCTCCATACTGTTTTCCATAGTGGCTGTACCAATCTACATTCCCACCTGCAGTGTATCAGGGTTCCTTTTTCTCCGCAGCCTCTCCAACACTTGTTATTATTTCTCTTGTTGATAATAGCCATTGTAACAGGTGTGAGGTGGTATCTCATTGTGGTTTTGATTTGCATTCCCCTAATAGCTACTGAAGTTGAGCATTTTTTCATATATCTGTTGGCTGGTAGAAAATTTTTTAATGTAAGAAGTAAATCATTAAAACTTTCATTTATTTAGGTATAATACGTATAGCAATGTATATACATGTGTCCATATCTGCAGTTTAGTTAATACTAAGTTCCTACAGGTTTTCAATGTCGTTATCTTTGCTTTAAGAGCTTCCTACAGCTCTTCTGCTTTCCTTGCTGACCAACTGCAGTTTATATATTTTCCTTATTTTTTCCATTTAAAATTTACTATTCTTAGGTGGAAATGGTGGATTAATAGAAACCAATGCTTTCTGAGGTTAAAATATGCATTTCTCTGGCTTTATTTATTTACATGATTGAAAAAAGATAAATTATAAGAGCTATCCAAATTCTCCATTTACTTATATATTAAGTATAGCCTGTGGTCTGTTATTCCTTTATCTTTATTCTGAAAAGGTAACCTTTGAGTGAGCAGACATTTATAGTCCTCTGATTATTAGTTGGGTGCCCTTCAAGTGACACTGCCAAGTAGTTCAATTAGAATGTTGGGAGTTCCTCTGATGTGAAAACTCAGTAGGAGTTACACCACTGACTAATTGGTATTGGCCACAGATAGGTTGTCAGAGATAATGATATATTTTTACTCCCATTATTATTATACTTTACCAGTATATCAAATATCAGGTTGTTGGAAAAGTTATGACGTATTTTTTCTGTTTTTTGTTGCAAAAATGCGTCATGACTTTTCTGACAACCCAATATATTAGATGCCAAATAATAATCATAGAGCTGCCCCCACAATGATTTTACTGTTATCCATTGAACTTGTTATATTAATTTGAAGAATGGGATTCAAAACATTGGCAAAGACTTGGATTCTATTCACAGAAAAGAAACCTGCTAACTCAGCATTCAGGGGGCTTATCCTATAGGAAGTTTTCCCAGATTAGGAAACTTGCATGCAGAGAGCTGCCATTTTAATTGATAAGAATACTATCAGACACCCTGAAATAGCAGTGATCAAAAATCTTGTATTCTAGCTCTAGCACATTCCCTGATTTTCTGTGTGACCTCAAATAAATCACTTAACCTCCTTAGGTCTCAAATTTTCCACCTATAAAATAGGAAAATATAATGCCATGCCATTCAAGTTTTAAAATTACTGTGAAGATCAAGTGACATTTATACACACACACACACACACACACACACACACACACACATGCTGCCAAAAAAATGTATACACATTTTAAGAAAACTATATTAAAATTGTAATACTCAATATATACCGATAACAAAAGATGAAAACAAGTCACGTTTGACTTCTGCAATTACAAAAGGTGCTCAAAGTGGTTACCATCAGCGTCCAGACACTTCTTTATTTTTTTAACTGAGCCATCCTGCCACCTGTAGGCAGCTCAGTGGCAGCTCAGCTCAGGCTGGGAATCGAACCGCTGTTGCTCAGAGCTTGCACTCTTGAGCGAGCTCTTAACCAACTGAGCCACTCAGCTGACCCCAGACACTTCTGATTACAGTGAACTACTGCTTGAGCAACGTTGACCAAAGTGTCCACTTGTATACATTTTTTTGAGAACCCTGGTGTGTGTGTGTATATATATATATATATAGTATATAGACATAGATATAGATATAGACATACACTAATTTTAAAGTATTAAGAACTTGAGAGATCTTAACTGGTACTTTAATCATCTCTATGTGGGATAATGGAGAATATCTAAAGATAGGAGCATAAGGTATAAATAAAAATAAAAATAATTGGATGACACAAGGGAACTAAAGCCTAAATAATAGTCCTCCATCTTCCTATAATTTCTTTCTAACACAGAAACAGCCTCCAAAAAACTACACCACTACCTGTTTAAACATTTTTTGTTAGCTAACGGCAGAGAGGTGTTACATAGGAAAAAAAGGAATGTGATTGTCACTTGTTTTCAGTCATTCTAAGTACTTTAAGCAGAAAAGTATATAATATAGGAATTAAAGGCTGATATAACTGTTGAAAGTACTGCAGAAGCAAAAGTCGGGGGGGAAAAGGCTGCGAGTTTTCAGGACTCTGGAAGTACAAGAAACACAGAGAAGCTACTGATGATGGCTTTGTCTGCAACTCCCCACATGACTCAGTGGTGCTCACCTAGAAAGCCCCTGGCAAAATCTTCCATAGGCGTCTGTCAGTGTTCACCTGGCTGCAGCTCTTCTTTGTTCCAGATTTCCTGCAAGTGATTCCCATTGGCATAATGCATGCTGGGACCTAGTGGGCAAGGGAGCCCAGGAAGTGCAGGTCCCAGGCTTCTTCCTGGAGATGAGGACTGATGCACAGTGGACAAGAGACAAGTTGACACACTACTGCTTTCTTTAGTAACACTTAGATGAAAAGACTTATGTTACAAACCAAGAATTTCAAATATTAAATCAGAGATATTTGAGAGTGGGAAACTAGATTTTATTCCTGTACTCTCATATGTTACACTATTTCCAGAATACTAAGATTCCAGGGTTTAGGAGTTATACCCTTGATTTAATAAAACGTTTATAAAAAGCAAAATGAAAGGTACACATCAAATGTAAGACTTACCCCCCCCCCAAAACCACTGTGGTTAGTTGTGTAAAAAATGAATATTAAGGAAATACAGTGTTTCTGGAATTTGAGGGGTCCTAGTGTAAGGAAGCTGGAAAACCCTCATTCCTTCTCTCATACCTCTACATATTTTTATCTCATCCTGTAACAAAACTGGGTCAGAATCAAAGCATTTTACCCTATCGCCAAAGAAGCCTGGTGGACATACTCAAGGACATTTTGTTGGTCACTGAGCTAGAGGAGCAATGGAGACAATGTTTCACTGCCCTCAACAGAGAAAAAGGGGGAAGATGGATTGTCACAGTATCTCTCTTACATGGGCTTCCTTATAATATACTAGGGATAAGTAGCTATTTCTCTGTTTTCTTTGGTTTCCTTCTTCACCCTTCTGATCTTTGACCCCATGTGACCAGAGTGGAGGTTGGTCCACTTCCTCCTGGCAGAAGCATGGTCTTCTCTCTCTATTTCTTTTGTGAATGTTATTTCTTCAGGGATATTCTGATGCCCTGGCCTCAGAAAACCCGCTGAAGGTTTTCTAGACTAAATATGTGATAGGCATTGTAGAAGTGTTGCTTTATCAATATTTCTCTGAGCCCTCAGGCTGGCTCTGGATGAGAGAGAGCCTTGCAGTGGCATGGTGAGATCTGAGATCTGGGCTTGTTCATGCACAGTGGCCCCTTCCGTCTGCTTTGGCTCTTGGCCTTTTCAGTCTACCTTGTTTAGGCCATAAGGGTTCTACTTGGGACCCCTCCCAGTTCACCAGACAGTTCTGCATTAGCGTTTAGGGGTTATATGCATATCACTTTCGTTTGCAACTTGGTAGGGAGCGATGGCCAATTTTAGACCTAAATTCTTGGGTTCTTAGCCAAATTCTGTAGTAATCTCACTTTGTTTTAAAGAATGCCCTTTTTATTCTCTACAAAATAATTTCTAAAATTTTAGCAAATAATCAGTGTGGAGCCATTAGCATATGTTGCCTGTTGTTAGGAGCAGAAGTTCAAACACTGCTGCCCACTGCATCTCCGTATTGAAGTTTCCAAGGAAAAGACAAGGTGGTCAAGCCCTGGATGGACCAATGCTTTACTCACATAGAGAGAAACAGCAAGACTAGCTGCAGTCATGGGCATCAGTCACCTATGGCCAGCGGCCACATGCTGGACTACATACACCCCAGCTGTGCCACAGAACAAAGGATCCCGTCCCCTCCCTGCAAGGAACAGATATAGCAGTGGGATTGGCCAGGGGCCATGTAACGCATACACTTAAGCAGAACAAAGGAACACACATTGAGTGTGAAACAGAGAAAGATACTCCCACACAAGGTTATACATCCAGCATAGGCTATGAGGACTTTTTTTTATGTTTTACTTTTTGGTAAGAAAGTGCTCCAGGGCCAAGGCCCATTCTTATGCATATGAGAGGGTTGAAAAGCTGCATGTATAATCAGAATTAGGTATAAATATATGTGTGTGTGTGTGTGTGTGTATATATATATATATATATATATATATATATATATATATATATATTTCCTGGTTTCTAGAAAGAGTATGTAAGTGCTCATGATAAAACATTTTTTTAAATGCTTGACAAAAAAAAAATTTTTGACAATTTCACAGGGTTTTCTGGAAATAGTATTGTATCCTTACTACACTGTTGTCTTGTTTTGTTTTGACCAGAAGATTACCCACAATAATCTTCTGCAGGGCTGACTGGTTCATTCTGAACTAGGTTTCACTTGAAAAAATGTCCATGGCCACCATTCCCCAATCATAAATGCTAAAACGACAATCTTCTCATCAGAGCCTCCACTGGTTAGATGACCCTGAAAAGTGAAAGCACTTTGAAACTGGAGGACCATTACATGATACATTCTCAGACAAATTCCCCACCATGAGAAAATAAAAGAATATCTGAGGGTATGTCATAGACCTTGTCTTTTATTTGTGCTATATAAGTTCTGTTGAATAGCAATGAAGCTTGAACAGCAATAAAGCAGAAGTATTTGGGGTCCTACAGCTATGGACCGCTATTGAAATTTAGCCAGTATACCCTTTTAACCAGAAAAGAAGCACCTATTTTTGAGGCTGTTTTATTATTTGGGTCAGTAGAGAAATCAGTTTTTTTAGCACTTGGCGTAGTTGCCGAAGAAATGGTTTCAACGCTTTATCATTGCTCTGATGAGTTTAATTCCATTTTGTCTCTTCCCTGCTTCAAAATTCCTTCAGTGGCTCTCCCTTATGTTCTGGATAAAGTCTAAATGTTTTCACATGGCTCTACTAGGCCTTTCAGCCACTGGTTCCAGGCTCAGTCATCTCCCAGTGATCTACCAGAGACTTTCTTCACTAAAACACCAGTAAACTATTGTCATTTCCCCAGCACTCATGCTTACTTGCTACCCTCCCTATTTGGCTTCATATCTTTCCTTCCCCCCCCCTCACTCTCTTATTCAATTTTCCAGATGAATTTCTACTTAACTTAAAGACACTAGATTTTAAGGTCCTCTAAAAACTGGCCATGGCTTATACATCTCTAAATTCCTGCTGCCTGTCAGAAAGCTGGTATATCAAAGGAGCTCAAAACATTCAATGCGCTATATTATGAATTCCACATATAAAAATATGTCCTAACATACCATTTGAGAATTCACCATAATTGTATTTGTAGGAGCAAGACTCTCCCCTGTCTATTGGTTCAAGCTGTAAGATGGACAATAAAAGTTTTGCTGCTAAAGAAAAATATGCTTTCATTAGTGCCACAAGTTCATCAAATATTAGAGCCTTAGTTGTTTCCTGAAGGTGTAATCAAGCCTTCTTGGATCCTGGATCCTAGGGAACCTCCTGACCTTGAGCATTTTGTTTTGCCCCAGAGCAGCCATTTCAGCACAGAGTCAGCCTCGGGGTTTCTGGGAAAGCTTTGATCAACTGATCAGAAATTCTGGAAGACTGAAATGTAGTGAAACATGTTATGGCTTTTTTGAATGTTTATTAGTTGGTTGGTTTGTTTTAAATAGAATTCCATCCTCATTACCAAAACATTTATCACATTGAACGGTAATAGGAAAAAGGAAAGAACAAGCAGGCTTTCCTGAAGGCATGCGTTTAGCTCAGCAAAATCTTTATTTCCCTGAAAGTTACTGCAGAGACGCAAGAATAGGCTGTAACAAAAATATTATCAACGAGCTTCACTGCCCCCGAGTTAAATAATCAACACTACTTATGTTCTGTCCTGTTTCTGAAATTCTAAAAAGATCATAATGATACAGTACGTCTGATTTATAGAGAATGTTTAGTGAGGAAGAGCTAGCAATGTAATCAAATACATTGAGTCCAATATGTTGTTATACTTGAAAAGATTTAGTTTACCTCTTCATGTTGTGCTTATATTTTCCTTGATCTCTTCCATGCATAATACACATTTTGACACTTATAACAAACTCCTCTAATTCTTATTCGATTCCTTACAGGATAACAGGGTTCTGTCACTATACTGTTTGTTTTGCTTTTTTTTAATTACCTTGGTCCTATGGTTTGCAGATTTAGAGTTACTGATATTAAAATGAAAATTAAGAAGTTTATCATCATTATTGACATTCTATATATCCATCCATTCCAACATAATTTTTTATTAAGCATCTACTAAGGCTGAATCCTGAAATGCAAAATCTATCAATGGTTTCCTACAAGTTAAGTTGATTGAATTAGAACATTTTCCTATATATTGAGGGAAACTTTGAAAACTGAATAACTGAAGAACAAATTAAATAAAACAGCAAGGTAGATGTGCCCTAAGAAAAGACACCTGGCTGGAGAGGTTGGAGAAGATTTAATAGGCCTTTACAGATTCTTAATTTCAGGGAATTCGTAGGCTATAATGTCAGCTTTCTCCTCTCCTCTTCATTTTGGTTAAATGCATTTGTCTGATAACCTGTCCGTACGTTAACTGTGGAGCAGCTTCTGTTCTCAGTGCCTCAACTCAAAGAAAGGGATGCATTTTCCAAAGGATCCCCATGCAATCTGTGTGTTACTAGGTGGTCTGTTTTATTTGTTCCCAAACACCTGTTTTTCTTTCTGTGATACTTTCAGTAGCACACAATTAACACATCGCCCAAATCGATGAAAATATCATGGAGGGTTGTCTATCTATTTTTGATGAATCGAGTAAAAATTGTATTATAGCCACTTGAAAAATAACACTGTCAGCTTGTGACAGCTCTTTATTAAGAGCAAATAAATACTTCTGTGAAAGGTTTTCTGAGGCCACAAATCATGGTCTGCTGTGAGTTTAAATGCATCTGTACTGTGGCGTTACTTAAAAAGAAAGCTGAATTGCTACTTATTATAAATACTTTCTAAATGCTTACGTAAGGTAGCTTCAGAGGGTTTTGCTAGAAATTGCAATACTATATAGACTTTGCCATCTCAATTTAAGAGAAACATCATGACCACTAGGAGCCTTTCAAACCCTTTTATTCCTTCTTCAAATCTTAGTAAACAAGGTGTGAACATCTCATGCATGAGTCATGACAAAGTGAATTGCTTTAGCATTCTTCCAAACTGCAGTGCCAAATTAACATTCAGGCTTCCAAGTTTCACATGAGCTCTATAAACGGAATCAGTTTGCCCTATGGCTTGGACACTGGAAAGAAAAGCAGACCCAGCTTGGCCAGCTTCCTACCACCAGAAATGAAAGCACGTTGAATTTCTTCCAGAAACCTTCCTCATTCTCTTTAATAAGTCATGTGAACACACATCTCATCATTATCATGTATTTCCTTAAAATCCTTCACTGGCTTCCCATTCGTTGTCTTTTAGGATTCAGTCAACCCCCCTGTCATGGCAGAGAAGTCCTTTCAGGATCTCAGCCTCTCTGACCTCTTTCATCGCACTTCCTCCCTCTACCTGAAGCGGCAGCCAGATGGAAGTCCCTGTGGTTCTGCACACTCACCATCCTTCCCCACAGGGCTACATCTACTCAGAGCACTGTGCCACCTTACCTACACCATTCCATTTGCCCCTACCTATTGGTTATGACTCACTTGATGAGCCACCTCTTCCATGAAGCGTTTCAGACATATTGGACCACTTTGGGTACTCGTAGGACTTTATAAACCAATTACTTTTCTGTTTATCTCAACTAGACTATGAGAAATGTCACATATTTATCACTGTATCCCCAGTGCCCAGAATAGTGCTCAGTCCATAAGAAAGCACTTTTTAATGTTAAATAAAAAAGTGAAGGGAACTAGCCATAATAAGAGATGACCTCAAGCTACTGCCATTACATTGATAAATTTCTGTAACAATATGCATTGAAATCACTTTGCTGGAAGATTTTAGCAATGCAAATTCAAAAATGTACTTTTATAAGAGGGGACTTGCTTTATTAGTTTATCTGATTATAAAAGTAATGCAGGATAATTGTAGAAAGGCAATACAAACAATACAGAAAAAGAAAAAGGGAATTTAAATCATCATCTAAATAGAACCACCATTAATGCTCCCTATTATATTCTTTCCTTTTTATATGAGTATTTTTAAAAGTCTATGGTTAGACATACTATTTGCATAGTTGTGTAACCTACATCTTAGACTTCACAATGTCCAGCTTTCCTCAGTCCACAAATATAGATGATAATGACAATAGTTCTTAATATACAAAGACTATTTTCTAAGTCCTTTCCATATATTAATTCATGAAAATCTCAAAACAGCCCTCTCTTAGACTGTTATTACCTTTATTTTACAGATAACTAAACCCCAGAGATGTTATGTAGTTTGCCCAAGGTCACAGAGCTACTAAGTGGTTGAACCTCAGGTTGAGCCTCAGCAGTTTTTCCTCCAGACTCTATCTTCAGAACCACTAGATGGTACTACCATCTATCTTCAATCTTATTTTTAATAGATGCCCCATTTTAAATTGTAAGCAAGAGCTTGAATCTATTTAACAATTTTCTTAGACATGTAGTCAGTGTTTCCAGCTTTTTGGTATGATAAACAATTCCCTGATAAATATCTCTGTGAAATCATCTTTGTGCAATTGTCCAGTTATCATGTTATCATGTTAGGATCAATCCCCATTTTCAACTTGCTATCCTCCTCCCTTTGGATGCTATGCTTCTACTACACGCACCTCTTGTCGGTTCTACAAAGTCAGAAAGCCCTTTTCTGAGCACTCTATCTAATTGGGTCCCCACCTTTGTTATTCATTATCATTGTCTGTAATTGATTTCCTTTAAAGCAGTAAAGTTCTAATAAAATATACATCTGATAGTCTCCCTATTTATTGCCACCTCCTTCATCTCTGGCCTAGGAGCTCCATGAATCCATAGATCATGTCTATCTTATAGAACACAATTTGCCCAGGGCTCTACCTGCCTTAGGTATTTCAAAACTAATTTACTGAACAAATAAATTTAAGTATAATTGCTGACAAGGTGGTGTCATGAAAATTTAAACTGAGGACATTACACTTTTTCTCACTAAAAACTCAATGTCAAGAAAAATTCCAGAATTGGCAAAACAGCAGGCCTGTCTGTAGTAAGGATACAATATTTTCAAACCTTAAAAGCAAAAAATTGAACATCTGCCTTCATCAATTTCCACTCTTGACAATACGGCAAATGGTTTAAGTGGTTGAGGAAAACCTGTGTCAAAAGTAAGTCCAGGTCTAGTGTTATGTTTTGAGTTCAGCAGGAGCAGGGAGTACTTTTGGGGCTGGCCACCTACCATGAATAGCGGCTGGAATACCAACTGCTGGGAACAGCAGAAACTCTGTTTACTGCTTCTAAATTCCTAATGATGTTTGTTTAATAGTCTCTCTACTACCCAAACCATGTTTTTGAAGGCAGTCTCTTCAATTATTAATAGATTCATTCATCTACAACTTATAGCCCATCCGCTGATCACAGTCTCAATTCTTTATAGATGTACTCAAACCAGAGGGCATGCTATCCTCCAAAAACTCATGATAGTCATCAACAGGCTGTTTGTTTTTTAAGCTTAAAGTTTCAATAGAAAGACAAGGAAAGGTCAGAATAGGGTTGGGTGCATAGAGTTAGAATGATTAAAGCATATTTTGTTTTCAGCAATGTTCAGATTGGCACAGGTGATTTAAAATGCACCTTCCTACTCAACTTTCACAAGCTAAAAAAATACATGATTTTAAATAATTTATTTTTGAGAAGGACTCTTGAGGAAGACGTTTCTTTCAAATCCAGAAGAAAGAAAACCATGTGTGTTTTGAACATAAACCAAGAAGATATATTCACTAGCTCTTTTCATGAGAACGAAGAGCAATTTAGTGTTTCATCTGAAAGGCAAGATCAATAAAAGAAAAAGGGCTTTGAGAATGAAAATAAAAATTTGTATCCTGGAGGATACAAATGCTGTTGTTCATAAAAATCAAGTTATATTAAGGAATCAGGTAGTATCCCTGTGCACTCTTGTAAATATATGGAAAAACAGGAACAACTTTAGTGTTTTACAAGTGATATATGTTATAAAAGTAACTTTTCCTACATGGTTTCACTATAAAAACCTTCGGAGGAAGTATAGGAAACTTAGGTACATCTGTATGTGTTAACAGTGAAAGTAAAACTTAAAATCCAAAACAACAGTTATGCAGTCTCTTAAAAAACACTCACAGGCTTTCTGCGTTGTCATTATTCTCACGCATATACCCAGCCTCCTTCCCCACACGCATACCTGGCTCAGTTTCAGATCTAATGCCGGGAAAGCACCTTGCAGTCACTAAAAACCTTGTCATGCAGCCTCCAGAAGTAGGTCAGCTCCCTTTGTTGTCTCTTTCTTCTCCCTCCTCTGAGCTCTGAGCTGGCCTGCAGAGCCAAGGGAATTTTTTTCAATCTCACTTTGAATGGCAGCAAAAGGAAGATCAAAAATATTTTTTATGGAACACCCCGCCACACACACACCTTCCTCTCCTCCATTACCAGAAGATGATGCTCTAAATTACAAGAGAAAAAAAGTTAATAGAAAATAAAAGTAGTGAGTACCCTTGGTTTCTAAATTAGAAATAAAATTCTCTGAAAAGCTTGAGAGGAAGGTAGTTATTATTATTTTTTTAAAGTGGTGATATAAAGAAAGAACACATGGTTTTGACCAAGAAAAACTCAAGCTTAAGCCTTGGTGTTACTTCACAGAAGATATCCAAATTCCAATAAATAGGTGTTCAATTTCATTAGTCTTCAAGGAAATGCAAAGTAAAACCACAGTGAAATACAACTCTACACCCTTCAAAATAGAGACAATGAAAAAGACAGAATAGTGAAATTCTCATGCTCTACTGATGAGAGTATTTATTGTACAACTGATTTCTGCCTTATTCTGTATTCTAAAGCTGACTTTATACCTGATGAGTCAGAAATTCCACTTGTAAGTATATACAAAATAAAAATGCGTACGCATGTTCACCAAAAAGCGTTGGTAGAATGTTTATAGCCATACTATTGGTAAAAGCTTAAATCTAGGAACTACTCAAATGCCTATCCACAGTATATTCGATATATAAATTGTGGTAAATTTACAAATGGAATACCAGACAGCAGTGAGAATAAAGGATTTGTAGTGACACGGCAACATGAATGGATCTCATAAATATAATGTTGAGTGGAAGAAGCCAGATACAAAAGGTCGTAGATTGTATGATTCCTTTCATATAAATTACAAAAACAGGGAAGACTATTCTACGATTAGAAGTCAGACTATTAGCGAGGGTGGGGATATGTCTAGAAGGGAGTATGAAGGGAGATTTTAAGTACTGGGAAAATTGTGTTTCGTGATCTGAGTGCTGGTTACATGAGTGTGCTCAATGTGTGAAAATTTATCAAAAAAATATATATATAAATTTTAATAGCTTTAAAAAACTCTGGTGCCTCAATCACTGGCCATGTATCCTTATGTATGGTTAGTACCCACTCTATGATAGTATTCTGAGTGCTTTATAAATAGTCATGCATTTAATTATCATAACAACCCTGGAAGATAGTTGTGATTCTTGTCATCCCTAGTTTACCAAGGGGGTGAGTTAATTACATTTCCATGCATCAGGAGGGAACTAGGGATGAGAATGATCACAATAGGGATGGCGTACATCGCAGCCTGTTTGAGATTCCCAAGGTTAACTTTTTTTTTTTTTAAGATTTTTATTGGGGAATTGGGGGTATGGGAACAGCGTTGGGGAATTGGGGAAGGGGAACAGACAAG
>NW_017732018.1:572423-573444 GCF_001890085.2 Hipposideros armiger | reverse complement strand
TGCAAGTCCCATGAGGGCATGGAACACCTCATCCCCTAGCATCACACTTAACATATAGAAGATGTTTAAGAAAGTTTTAATCGGTGGACCATCAAAATAAAAAATTGAGACTGAGCCACTTTCTCATCTCCTTTCCTTACCTATTACCCTCCAATCATGCTGTCTTTATATTCTAATGGAATCCTAATTTTCAAAGAAACTTAAAGAGATAATATAGCTTGATGATGAAAAACATAAGCTCAAACCCAGCTTTGTTGCGTCAGAGGTTGGTGAACTTAAGCAAAATGCTATATTTTTCTGTGTCTAAATTTCCTCATCTAATATAACTTGGAGCTAATAATTGTATCTAATTAAAAAGCTTTAAAGGGTCTTAAATAAGTTTACACAGGTTATGTGCTTTTCTAAACAGTGGCTGACACATAAATTCTGGCTATTATTCCTCAGGAAATAGTTTCAAAAGCTTCATGGAGGGACTCCAGCACTGCAGGAATCCTAAGTTGACTACAGGGAGGTTGAAGCCACCAAACTGAAAACCAGGGTTGCTTGTTTCAAAGACTGAGACATCATCTGGATTTCTCACTTTAGCTTCTTAACTTTAGCTAGAAAGTGGCTTGCTATAATTATAATGGAGAATCTGACTCATCAGGTTGAATTCCAAAGGACTTTAAGCACTATATTTCCATGCTACCTTCATGCTTCAAGGAACACCTTATGTCATTAGCAGGATTAGTTAATATTACCTGAATAGATGGATACATTGAGGAGAAGGGACTCCTTAGGGCCAGAGGGAGAGTGAATAAAGATGTTAAGAAAAGGTTGTAGCAACTCTACTTCATAATTCAGCACTCAATTCAAAAGATTGAGCTCTCTCTCCTTTAGATTTCCTGTTCTATCTTCCAACATAAAACTTAATTGGATTTATCTTATGAAATTCTCTTTTCAATACTTCACTGGCAACATCAACCCCTGTGGGTAAGTCTGACCACTTTAACCCAATTAGTGATCTGTTGATTTATCTCAA
>NW_017732018.1:569601-570360 GCF_001890085.2 Hipposideros armiger | reverse complement strand
AAAATTGGTGATAAGTCATGTATCTTTTGTATGGTCTGGGGATCCGAAAGTCTGGAAGATCTTTACAAATATGAGCTATAGCAGAGAAATTATGTATGATTTTCCTCTTTGATGCCAAAGCCTGGAGTCAGCTAAGCTGAGTCAGAATGAACTTGATTTTAGTTCACTTCACCCACAGGGACAGCTCTCCTAAGCAAAGAGAGTATATATCATTGATTCATAACAAAAATCTATTTACTGAGTCGAGAGAACTCTAAGCATAGGAGGCTTATGTGAAACAAAAGCCTTTGAGCACTTGAGGGGTAAAAATCAAAGCTTTCTGTTCATCTGAAGCTTTCTGTTCATCCGAACCATTATCCAAAACATCCAAGAGCCTGATTAGTTCTGATTTCCACTCTACTAACCCATAGTGGTCTCAGTTGAATTAAATCAATTGCATTCCAGTTGAGTTTTCCATTTTCACCAATTCAACCAGGATTTCTATATTTCATTCCAGAAAGTTAATAATGAAACATTCTGTCAAGAGCTGTAGAGTACAGAACCCCATCCTTAACCGAAGTTTTGCAGAAGATGGACATATTTCTCTCCCTTTTATGGAAAATTCCATGGCTGCTAAGTCTTCATATAGACTTTAATTAATGTAGTTGAGTGAAGTTTTTGTTTTGTTTTAGATATCTCTGAAAATTGAATCAAAGCAAAGTGACACTATTGTTCACATCTACAAACTGGTACATTTAGTCATTTACTTATTCATTTACT
>NW_017732018.1:563981-564799 GCF_001890085.2 Hipposideros armiger | reverse complement strand
AAAAAATGAACTGGGTCCTTTGCCCCTGAGGTGCTCAAAGCCTGGTGGGGAAGGCAAGCCCAGTAACAGAATAATTAAATACAAACTGATAAGTATCACAATGTAGGTGTATGCTCAATGCTTTCAGAGTGCTGTAAGCCTAGGGAAAAGATAAAAACTAAACCCCTGGAGAATTAGGGGAGTCTTCAGAGAAAAGACTATTTCATTGGGTGAATTGGTGTTAATAAGGTAGATGAGAGAAGCAGTGGGTGTGGAAAGGGACAGAAAGAGGTGGGATGGAGATCATGTTTGAGTAGGGCATGCAAAGTAGGGCATTAGGGACGTGATGGGAGGCGAGGCTATGAAGTAGATTGGGGTCTGACTATGAAGGACTTTGTAGGAATTTGCGCATCATTCTCTGAGAACTTGAAACCATGGAAAAGGCCTTCTAGGCTATGCATGTCTCACCTACGGAATTTGTATCAGCACATGAACACCCAGCTCTTTTTTTTCCTCATCATTCCATGCACAATTCATAAAATATGAGGTTAAGCTTTCCATAGCTGTGTCTCAGTGCACGTTTCTCGTTGAAAACACGTGGGCGAAAGAAACAAAGATATTCGAATTCTGTTCTTGAGTGAAAAGGGGATTTTACTGTGGTAGGCATGTTACATACATTATTCTGTTTAATTCTTTCAGCAAGTCCATGGTATTATTAATTTCTCATTTTTAAGATGAAGAAGTTGAGAAAACTGGTACTTAAGAAAGAGTGGTTCACTAGCCCAAATTCACCATCATCATAACTTTATAAGTTACACTTAAAGTGTTCCGGGTACTAT
>NW_017732018.1:520275-561006 GCF_001890085.2 Hipposideros armiger | reverse complement strand
GATAAAAGGATGTATAAAAATCACCCAGAGGAACAATTTTCATGGCACTGCTGTATCCTCACATAGGACCTTATGTAATCTGCATCAAATGACAAGATGGACAATTTCTTGAACTACAATTTTATAAAAAAGATGATGATAAATACCCATCATTTACTGCATGCTCTCAGTGTAAGGCATTATGCGAAGCACTTTACAAATGTGACTGTATTTCTATTAATTTGGGTTTTTCTCCACCCCAACCCCATTCTCCATTGTCTTCTGTACATCTCTTCATTTCTCCCACCATCCCCAAACAAATGGGTGTGGAAAGTAAAACTGTAGGAAGCCCAAGATATCTAAATGTGTTCCCTTAGGGTTAGGTTTCCACATGAGCCTAGCACCGTCTACAGAGGGTTAATATCACCTGTATTAAATTTGACTGTCCCTAGGATCAACCTTGTAGCAGAAATTGAAGAGAGAAGACAGTTTTTAAAAGGGGTGAGGGGACATGGCCTGTTCAAACAAGTCCAAGTATCTCTAATAGAGCTACAGCAAGCAATCCTGCAAGTCACAAATGTGGAGACTGAGCCTCCAAGATACTAAAGCTCTTTCCCAAAGTCACTTGCCTAGTAAGCTACAGAAATAGCATTTGATCCTGAGGTCTAGCTCTCTGACCCCAAAGCCCATGCTCTTCCCATTTTGCTTTACAAGCTAAATACCCAGACAATTAGTTTGAAGTCATAAAAAAAAAAGAATCAAGGTCCCAAAACAGCTTGTATACTTCCAAGCAGTGTATTCATTATCTTGGAAATAAGAGATGTCTCAGGAAAATGCTTAATAAAAACTAAATAGTGCTTATAAATGCTGTTAGAAACTAATAGTTGGTGGGAGGTGAGAAAGCTGCTCCAGAGCTGAAAATAGACAGGAAGCAGCCTAAATTAGGGAGAGAATGGACAGTCCCCAAAGGAAAAGAGAGACCGGGGTGATTGTGCCTACCTTGTAGTCTTGCCCTACATCACTCTTCCTGGCAGCGCAGATCGGGTGCTGTGACTTTGCCAAATCTCCCCTTTTCATTCAAAATGGGGCACCTCACACTCTGTACCCAAGCTTAAAAGAAACACCGGAAGGAAGAATCCAGGAGAAAAGTATTCAGAAATTTCTTGTGAATAGCGAAGATCATTAATCAACCACTGGAAACTTGCAAGCCAAGAAAGTATAGAATAAAACATATATTTTCTCTCTCCATGAGAAAACCTTAATGTAGTTTCCTAATTTACAAAATTAAATTGGGAGTTTTAGATGCCTTTAAGTCTTTGCTATGCATTGGAATTCCTTTAGCTTTTCTCATGCTGTGAATTTCCTGAAATCCTGTCCATTGATCTCCAGAGCTGTCTGACAGTGGCTTTGTGGATCGCCATTTACCATATCATTCAGTGAATTGTCAACAGTGTCTTATCTGCCGCTTAATGTATTTTTACCTCCTATGTACAGAGCATGATAGCATGAAAGTAAATTTGCATTTTCATAAAAATGTAAGGAGACTCTCTCTCTCAAGCTTCCATATAAGAGGACTTTCCTTTAGCCCCCTCAGCTTCCCATGAAAAGAGAACTAGAGAACAATAAATTCAGATACAAAGTGATGATAAACAGGAAAATATTTCAATATGTTGGCAATAAAGCATAGTATCAAACCTTGATAAGTAAGACTGAGCCCTTCAACTCTGACCGCCATGGAGAATACTAAGATTCTAAAATATTCATGTCACTTGGAGTAGAATTTCCTTAGATATGGTACATTTTCAGGTTAGCCCTCAACCTTTAAACTGGAAGTTTTCCGGTTAAATCTAATGCCTGATGTGGGGAGAGCTGCCAATACAGGTCTCCTCTGATTGGAAGATTTAGTTGACATGTTCGGCAGTGTGGATTATTTGTGAGCTGAAATTTGCAAGGTTGCTGACACCTTTGAAAAACTAGTCTTTAAAATGCCTTCCCTAAGCACACCATGACCGGATTGCCTACCAGTTCTAGTGTGTGCAGGAGAAGCACAGCAGATGGATATGCAGAAAACTAAGTAAATTACAACAAATTTCAAGAGCTGCTTAAAAATAATGGGTTACAGAGAAATGATTTTTTTTGTGTGTTAACTTCAAGTATTGACGTTCCAGACTGGGCTGTGAGTTGAGCTACATTTTTTGGAAGTACTACTATGTTTCTTTGAAGCAGCACTACAGAAAGAAAAAAATAGTGGCTTTTTTTCTGAGATATTTAAAGTTCTCAAAAAATAGTTCCGCCTTTGTTATCTGCCTGCCTCCTTTCCAAATGCCCAACACTTCCTTTTGGAAGAGACTACTTTTCATTTTTTTGTGAGTATTCCTATCGAATCATATATATTTGTGTGATTTTGCAAAAGGAAAGATTTCTACATTAGGATCTCTGAATTATATAACCAAAATTCTTTACAAATAAATACAGATAACTTCATAAACACATACATTAGTTTGGGCTAGATCTGAAATATTTTACAAATACTGCTTTGTCTCATTTTGGTCTTGGGGGCACTTTACTTTGAAGATCACACAAGATCCCAAACTCAGATTTGTAATTTATTTGCATTTCTTGTCAAATTACAAATCTGGGGAGAAAACTATTATAAGTCTTCTGCTTGTCAATATTGTTGATCATCAATCTCTTTACCAGCAGCCTATGAATTGTTTTTGGACTTTTTGAAATATGGATAACTTTTCTGTTTAGATTAGTAATAGTTGTTTGAGATATGCAGGTTGTAGATTTTAAGGTGGCTGTGGTTTTTTGTTTGTTTATTTGTTTTGTTTCCTTTTCCAAGTATACCTTTTTCTTTCTTAGTTATGACTGGATCATAAGACTCTTTTTTGAAACAGCCCTCAGCCCTAAACTGACACTGTTACCAGAAATGTTTGACTGGCCTTGTTTCCACATGATAAGCAATTTCTGAACCAAGGAAAGGTGCTCTATCCCTCCAAGTCCTAATTGTGTTTAAGGTAACTTCTATACTGACATTGAGAAATTTCTCTCCGTCGGGCTGGCCGAAGAGAGATATTCTGCTTCTTCGTCCATCTTAACATTAAATTATTTTGGTAAATCAGTCACTGCTGATACCCTGGCCATCTAATTCATATTATACCAACATTTGTTCTATGATATCTACCAAAAAAAATAATCTGTATAATGACTTATAATCTATTTATAATTACCATGTTTAACACCCACCTATGACACTCACAGCCTCCCCAAAACATTTAGCTCAGTGTCTCTAGGAAAAAGGTCTGGTCTAATACATCATGGCTGTAGGGTGGTGATTTATCATTTATTTACCCTCAGTAGTTTGGAAAACACATTGTTCCCTTCAATATGGTGCAAAAACTCGTTTTGTGTTTGAAGTATGCTGTCTCATTTTCAGGTCCAATTTTGGGCCTGTGAGCAATTTCAATAACACCGATGTGCAAAGTAGACTGTATTGAACACCTTTGAGCAGTCCTACTCAAATCAATCAAAAGTTGTAATTTGCTGTGTAGCAAATTTAAATGTTGGAAAAACAGCACCATCTGCTGGAAAGGGGCAGGTAGGGAAACACATTAGCCAAGTATTGGAGAATCTGAAGGCCAGGGTCCTTGTCCATGTTCAAGTAATTCACATCATAAAATGGCAATTGTGTTATTTCAGTGATAATGAGGCATTACGGTTCAGTGGCAAGAGCACAGAATGAAGACAGATTTCTGGTCTTGATTTGGCCTTCATCTTTTTTTTTTCTTTTCTTTTTTAAATCTGTAAACTTGAGGAAATCATTTCATTAAAATAAGAGTGTCTTATATGGGTTTTGGGGGTCAGGTAGGTAATAGTACCTGAACTCCCTACCTCACATTAGTCATTTGAAAGAATTGATGTCACAATGATGAGGTATTCTATTGAAAAAGTGCTTAGTACCTGTCAATCACATTGGAGCTGTGAGATATAGCTACTAGTGATAGCGTATCAAATTTTAACTGAGCAAGATGTGGTAGAAACAGCACAGGCCTGATGAGTGCTCTAATACACTACCAGGGAGACTGTTAATTGAGAAAGTAATTTGGCAACAAGAAGAAGAGCTTTAAAAACATTCATTTAGTTTGACTCAGTAATTGGACTTCTAGGAAATCATTAGAGAAATGGAAATAGATTTGTGGTCAAGAATGTTCATACCAACCTTATTTACAAAGTGGAAATACTGGAAATACAACTGATGACCATCAGTAAGGAATAAATCACATGATAAAATATTGTGCAGCATTAAATGTCATGTATTAAGGAATCCTGAAAAAATATTCACAGTATCATTATAGATAAAATATAGATATGAAAGTAGATGAGCAATGTGAATATAAAATTTTGAAATGAAAAACAAAAGAGAGAATCAAGAAAGAAAAAAATATATTGATGGACATGCAACCAAGTGTCAACATTGGTTATCTCAGTACTGTTGATGTTCGGGCCACATCATTCTTTGTGGTGTATGTGGGAAGCTGCCCTATGTGTTGGAGGATGTTTAGCAGCCTCCCTGGACTCTACGCACTGAATGCCATAGCCCCATTTTCCCCAGAGGTGACAACCAAAAATGTCTCCAGACATTTCCAAATGGCTTCTCGGGGCCAAAATCACCCTCATTTGAGAACCACTGGTTTAAAGGAAAGTAGTAAAAAACTATGAAGTTACTTCTGTGCTTGTACATTACTAAGACAAGCTTAATCAGTAAGCTGGTTATAGGAATCAATGTAGAAATTTCAGAGTAATACACTGGTTCTCCAGGGTCTTGCCTGAAGGAAGTTCTTGGGAAATGGATTTGATATCTGGCAAGAAGAACTCATTGGAGATCCATGCACAGGTTGAAACTTTCTGGTATATGACTCTTAGGAGCTGAGGCATCATTTCCGTCTGTGCTAGCTACATCATTTTACAGTCATTTCTTGGCAAAAGGGACTCAGTCCTCATCACTAACAGGTGATGGTGAGTGTCTTATTTTTTCCTTCTTTGTACTTCCTACATTTTTCATATTTTTCTATAATTAGCATGAATTAATTTGCTATCAGAAAAAAAATGAATCTGTTTTAAGGAACGCTTGAAGCAGGCTAGGAAGCAAATACTCTAATCTTGGTTAGTGTTGTCCTGATGTGATCCTGATGAATTTCATCTGATCTTTGTATCCCTTTCCTCATCTTAAAATAGGACAAAACCTGCCAAGTTGCCATAGTAAATATGAGCATGTATTGCAAAGTATAAAATGCCATGAAAATGAAAACACATAGTTATGTTAAGTAACATTTACCTTCAGGTTTTCTAGGCTTTTTCATTAACTAGTTTACCCAAATTGTCAAAGAAATTTATAAAACAGGAAATTTATAGGCTCCAGTTAATTGTCCCTGGATAGGCACCATAGTTTATAATAGAACCAATAGGTTACTCCCTTTAGAAGTCCAAAGTCAGGAAGACCCAACACTTTTACTCTTGGTGGACATTATTTTTGATTAGCAGATCAAGGACACTTGCAGAAGAGCTTTTGTGGAACATGTTCACAGAGCCTCTTCTCTTTTCTCAGGTCCCAAATATTACACTCTATGTAACATGCTGGTTACCTGCAAAATCTCCTTTTGAAAAATAACCTCTTTGGAGAGCCAAGCTCAATATGTGGAGAGAAAATGAGCCTGAGACCACGTAGCTGCACAACAATAACTGAAATCAAATAAAAATGAGCAAGTCCTTTCCCTTTCTAAGTTTTAGAAATGAAATTTTCTCACCAGTGGGGTATCAGTGTGTGAGGATTTAGCCACAGATAAGTTAAAGGAGTTGTAATAAATTCTTAATGCTGTGATTTAGTAGGAAAAAAAATGGTAATCAAAGGGGAGTCTTATATATCTTCAGATAGTATCTGCAGAAGACCTGCAGAGATGCAAAAATGGAAAGACTGACTTTCTGCTGTTAATATTTAAACTCCCTTTTTTAACAGCTTTGTTGAAGTATAACTTACACAACGTGGAATTAATTCATTTAAATATGGTATTCAATTGTTTTTAAGTAATTGACAGAGCTCTGCAATCAGCACACCAATTGAACTTCTTTTTGAGGTGTAACATATTTGATTGGTCAAACCGTAATAACATAATGCACGGGGACATGTGTGTATGGTTGAGGACAGGATATGGAGAGGTGGTATTTATTCAGAATTGAATCTCCTTGGCCAAGAAATGACTATGAAAGAATGTACTTACTGCAAAGGGTAAGACGCTTACGTTCTTAAGAGTCATTATGTCTCCACCAAGGGTGATCCCTCACCCCATTTCAGGGGACATTGGCAATGTCTGAAGACATTCTTGGTTATCACAATGGGGGAATACTAATGACATCTGGTGGGTAGAGGCCAGGCATGATTCTAAACACCCCACAATGCCCAGGATATCCTACCCCACCCACATACATAACAAAATGCCCCAAAATGTCAACAGTCCTGAGGTTGAGACTCCTTCCTGTAAACTCACGTCAAGTATCTGCTAGTCCCCACCATGGACAAAGTGTCAGGCACAATCCATACCTTCTTCAATCATTTCACCATAATAAAAAATCCTGAGGTCACTTTCAACCACTCAAATGTCTATTCTAAGCAAATAACTCTAGTCTCATCTGGTCAAATATCAAAAAGTACAAGCTCATTCAGAGGAAACATTTTTCCCGCATTGCTCAGGCCTGCTGGACACCAGCAGGAAAGGTGCATAGCTAGCTGATTCTTTCTTCCTAGCTTGCCTTATTCTCTGGTCCCTGAACTGCCATTTCCATGCCCTTGAAGGTCCAGCTCAGCTGGCCAGGGAGTTACATGAATGGTACAGGTGCAATTTAGTAACAGTGCTCTCTGGTATAATGCTTGAACAATACAGGTTTTTTTCATTCCAGGACATTTTTACTGTTTCCTTAGAAATTCTACACACTCTCCACCCAACTCCCCAAGATCTTCTCCAGCTCGCTTGATTCAGGCAGCGCCTCTCCTCCTCTGGCTTCCTCCTTAAGATCCCCTTTGTTATCTTGTCCTTCCACTAGCCATCCCTCTCCTGGGGGGCTTTCACTCACCACTCCAGGTGCTCCTCTGCGAGGAGCATCCTTTTCAGACATCCACAGGCCAGCTCCCATTCATAGGATCCCGAGTTGGTTCCCAGTTGTATTAGTTATCTATGGCTATATAGCAAATTATCCCAAAGCCTAGTTGTTTAAAACAACACTTATTACCTCATGGTTTCTGCGATTCAGGAATCCAGATATGACTTAGCTAGATCCTCTGGGTCAGAGTCTCCAGCTAGCCTACAGTTAAGGTGCTGGCGGGGGCTGCTGTCTCATCTTAAAGGTCTATTGGGAAGAATCCTTTTCCAAGCTCTTTCAGGTGGCTGTTGACAAGATTCAATTCCATGCTGACTGTTATACAAAGGCCACTGTTAGTTGCCTACCATGTGGGCCTCTCCATATGGCGGCTCACAACATGGCAGCTTGCTTCATCAGAGGATGTGAGAAAGAGCAAGGAGAAATTTGCCCTGCTAGTCTTAAAAACACAGTAGCACTCTGTGCAGGCTTCCCTCCAAGAGACACTTATCAAACTCTCCTAGGGGGTTGCTTACTGACCCATTTGTATCTAACATGTGGCTAAGGGAAAAGCAACCTTCTTTTCCCAGTGGGGAATTGTCATAGCTCCTTGACACCCTCTCCCCAAATAGTCTCTCTATTGAACTGTTTAATATTGATTTCTCATATAGATGTGGAAGTGGGAGGGGCTAATTGCTGACAATACTTGGGCCTGCTTCTTTGCAAGCCCCACATGGATGAGCTAGCAATTTTCTCTATAATGTGAAGAGAGTTGACAATTATTTTTAATTCAACATTTAGGCCTCAGCAAAACTGAGACAGAAAGTCTTCCATTTTAGATCTTGTTATCTTTCAATCTAAAGGCAGTAGAGAAGGCAGAAGCAGATTATAAAATTTTATTTAATTGCACTGTGGAAAACAGAATTTAAAGTGAGAATTGTGGTGAAACTAGAAGAGAGAGACAAGAACAACTTGTGTGGAAGAGTCCAATCATTGGTTCGATGAAGAATAAAATAATAGGCAGAGAATGAAGAGGACACAGGCATAAGAGAAATGCATCTACCTATTAATAGAAAATGAGTATGGGAGGCAATCACTCATTTTCGAAGGGCTAAGAAAAGACAGTTTAGAGTAAAAGAGAAACAAACATCAAAGGGAAATGACCTATATTTGCTTGGCAATACTCCTCTGTCCATAATAAGTAGGAATATTGAGATATGTGTGTGCAACCTCTATATGAAGAGTCTGCTAAAAATGAATCGCTAATATTGTTCTACAACAAAATTTTCATCAGTTCAGAATGAAATGAGAAATACAGATACTATAATAAACAATTGCATAATATTTATTCAATTCAAAGTGTGTATTATCTTTTTCTGGCATAATAGCTTTTATATTTGGGAATGTTAATATTTCCTCTTATTTATGAAATAATGTTGTGAGTAGATGTCTGATTATTCAGGTTGAAGATTTTATGTCTTTTCATCATAATATTCAGGGATTTTTTTTGTTTTTTTAATGGTGTATTTCATCACTTTCTTGTAATAATGAGTATGTAGTTTTAGAAAAATATGGAGCAGTCAAAATCAGCTGTTTTTGCTCCATGTTAGAGTTCTGGCTAGAAATGTAAGGGACTTTAAAAATGTCAGAATTATTAACATTTTAATATGGTCTGTCATTTTCCATTATTTTTTTTCAAATCTATTACCACATTTCATTATTTCTATTTCATTACCATAGCAGAAAACTAACAGACTTTTCAAAGCACTAGCTTCTCTCGCTAAATGATGAAATAAAATGTTATTAAGCACCCACTATATGTAAAGCATATAGGCATTATGAAGGGTACAAATATAAACAGGGCACAATTGTTGCCTTCAAGAAGATTGTAGTCATGGGAAAGAAAGGCTTTATCCCACAAATGGCTTATTGAATTCTCATTGACAAGAATTGAATTCTCTCATAACAAGTGCTGGGATGAAATATCAGAAAAGACCTGTGGTCCTTACTGTTTTGAAGTAATCACCAAATGCTGACCATGGGATGATTTATTACCTACCATAAATATCTTTGCCATTATGTCAGTTTTCTTTACCTGGGCTCCCCAGTGGACTTTATCAGCCAAACTAGAGAACAGCAACTATTTTCTTGAAGGTCAATGTTATCAAATCTGGGGAGAGCCTGTTCTGTACTTTTGACCCCATTTATACAAAAATATTCATTGGTTGGCGGACAAATGAACATCAAGTTAGACCTTCATTCATTAAATCATTGATTATAATCATTGGCTACTTTTGTCTTTTCCTGCTATAGAAAGTCATACAAATTTTAGCAAAAGCTATATTCCCTCTACTACTTTAAACTTGGACATTGTAAACAAATGTACATGAACTTGATGACATTTTTTCTATTTAATATCTCCCTCTAAATTACTCTCAATAGAAGTGGTGACATGAAAAGTGTGAAACCTAAAGGACAGTGACCTTCACAAATGCAGTGAAAAAGAGGTCACTATACCCCCACTGATGAGGGCACTGACTTTTGACCCCCAGAGACTCAGAGAATTCAGTAAATCATTTCTGGGTAAACCAAATAAGACTGTTGGGAGTTCATGCCTTTGAATCATGTCAGAGGAACAGAGCTGTGGAAAACAAAATCAAATATTATGAAAGTTGACTTACACCAAATTTTGAAAAGAAAAAAAAATTGCTGTCTCTGCACTTTTGTTTTGGGGTTGGCAATCTTACCATTAGAGAAGGTGAACATAAGCCTACACTACATTTATAGGTTGCCTAATTCGATTTTAATTTACAGGAACCCGTCTCACAGATTGGATACCAATGTATCCGAGTGGTTTACTGGGAAGGAATGGATTATAAAAGGAAAGAAGGAAACTTTTGTGGATGGTGCAAATGAGTGTTGTCATAATTATGGCAGTGTTTTCATGCTTGTATATACATGTTAAAACTCATCCAGTCTTACATTTCAAATATGTGTACTTTATTGAATGTCAATTGTATCTCAATAACATTGTAAAAATGAAAAATAGACTGAGAGAGATCAGGAGACAGAAACAGAGAAAGAGGCAGAGAGACAGAAAAACCAAGAGAAACAGAGAGAGGCATATCTAAAATACCTTGCATAATGGTGACTGCTGCAGAACTGATGCTCAATACGTTTTAGTTTCCAGGCTTTTTTTCCAAGTCTGCTCTCTCAAACACTTGTTAGAGGGCAATGTCCACATCTGTTTTGGCTTCCCAGACACTGGCCCTTTCACTTTGCAGTGCTTTCTAAATATTTTTGTTGATTTTCAGATAAGCAGCCCAAACATGTTTTCACATTTACTCTACCGCACCACCCCACTCTCTCCTCACTCTCTGTACCTACTATCTATACTCCTTGAGAAACTAGACTAAGAAATCCTGATTTGTTTTAGCTGTTTAAGGTTGCTTCACTTTATCGAACCTGTGAGACAGTTATTTAAGAACACCTTAGAATTGCTGTTTTAATTTTTTGTCAGATATCACAATGATTTTTTTTCTAACATAGTATTTTACCTGTGAAAAGGGTTGATTTGTTTTGGAATTTTAATTTTGAGTAACTGTTTAAACTCTAGAAAACATATTCTCAACTTTTTCTGCCTATACTGACCACAAAGATTGTCCTTACATCACCTCCTGATTGAGACTATCATGGAGGAACCTGCTTTGATGAGTCTGATTTCACTCTTACTCTTCTCTTTGGTTAGGCATTATTCTGTTGTCTAAGACAAAACTATCTCCTTTATTACATACCTCACTCCCCACCCCTGGTTACTCATCCACTGATAATTCAAGCTAGGTCCACCCATAGCCAGAGGGAGAGAGGGGACATTGAGGGGTACGCAGGAGACATCTGTTAATCCTAGGGAGACAAAGGGGTGATGAAACTTTTTGAGAGGATATTGGGGTAATGCTTCAAGAAGAGATGTAGGCGTGAACTAAGACAGTTGCATTGACAATGGAATGAAGAGGAGGAGACAGACTCAAGATCTATTTAGAAAGTAGAATCATTAAAACTAGGTGACTTTTAGATGGTGAGTGAGAAAGTAAATAATAGAGGGGAGACTATTGGCATCAAGGTTTCTGTTTTAATCACTGATGGACTAATGATGGTGATACTTACTAATAGAGAATATAAGTGAGACATGTTGTAGTGGAATCCCATGAATTCATGTTTGGACATATCAAATTAAAGATGCCTTTGAACTGTCTAGTTGAAAACAATTAGTAGATGGCTGAATATATAGAGAAAGAATTTGTAAGAGAGATCTAGATTCAAGGTAAGGATCTTGGTGTCACCAAATTTTCGATGGTAATTGAGGTATGATTTTATATGAAGTTACACAGGCAGGGAGTATGGAATAAGGTAAATTAAGGGAAGGCCTGAATGGAACACTCATGTTTCAAATGTGGTTAGAAGAACAGGACCTTGCAAAGGACACCAAGAAAGAATGGACAGGAAAGTTGAAGAAAAACAAGAGCAACTGATTTAACACAATGTTTTGCAAAGCATATACTGTGGACATTACAGATGGTCCCCAACTTATGATGGTTTGATTTACAATTGGTCAACTTTACGATGGTGAAAAGGCAATACACCTTCAGTAGAAACCATACTTTGAATATTAAATTTAGATCTGTCCTAGGCTAGTGATGTGTGGTACAGTCCTCTCTTGTGATGCTGGGCAGCAGCAGCGAGATGCAGCTCCCAGTCAGCCACATGATCATGAAGGTAAACAACCAGTACTCTACAGCACATTCATTGTGCTACGTTGTTTTGCCCAATTGTAGGCTAATGCAAATATTCTGAGCAGATTTAAGGTAGGCTGGGTGTATTAAATGCATTTGTGACTCGGGATATTTTCAATATATGATGAACTTATTGAAACATAACCCTATCATAAGTTTAAGATCATCTGTACTCCTATGATTTGATATGATATGGGGTTCATTGTGAAATAAGTTTGGGAAATGCTGCATAATATTTTCCTTCCCTGGAGAGTCTCCATCTGAGCATTCCTCTGGTGTGGAAAATTGCTCAAGTTATGGAATCTAGGAATTTCTCAACATGTTGGGCCGCAGAGCACTTTTCAGGCATAGTACACCTCATTAACATTCAATAAGACTACTATTATTTCTGATACACACTTTAGAGAAGAGCTGATGTAATAGACGTCAAGATATGAACACTTCAAGGAAGGGGATGCCATCTGTTTCCATTGCTGCAGCAAAGTCAAGGACATATTTGGGCTGAAAGCTATCTATTGCATTTGGCAGTGATCTGCAGTTGTTAGGGGCTTGGATGATACTGATAATTACCTCTTAAAACCTCTTGCATGTTAGAAATAGTAACTGTATGCAAACTGCTTAGAGCAGGACCTGGCCCTTAAGTCCATGTATAATTCACGGCTTGGCAATTTTGGTTGCATGTTGTAGTATAATCTTAATTTCTAGAGGCTAAAGAGTAAGTAGAAAGAGATAGAGCAATAATCAAAGATTCTATTTCTATGACATATATATATATATATATAATTTTACCAAGCTTTTTATTTTTAATAATTTTTTAATTAAAGTATAACAAGTAAGACAAACACACACACCAGAAGTATATTGCTTAATAAATTGACACTAAGTGAACACTAGTGTAACTACCAACTAGTAACTATCCATGTAACTACCAACCAGGTCTAAACAGCACCCTAAAACCTTACCCTTGCCCCTTCCCAATTACTACCCCTCCTCCTCAAAGGCAACCATACCCTAACTTTCAGCACCACGTTTATTTTGACTTGATTTTTAAACTATATAAATGCAATCATGCATTCATTTGTGTGACTTCTTTTGCTTAACATTATATTGGTGAGAATCACCCATGTTGTTGCATGTAGTGCTAGTAGCAGCAGCAGTAGTAGCAGTTTGTTCTTTATTTACTGCTGCATAGTATCCCATCATGTGAGCATGCCACAATTGATTTATCTATTCTATAATTAATAAAAATTTGGGTTGTTTCAACTTTGGGGCTACTATGAATAATGATACTATATACATCCATCTACATGTCTTTTGATGAACAACTCTATGCATTTTGGTTGATATTTGCCTATGAGTGGAATTGCTGCATTATAAGGTGTACATATATTCAACAGTAGTAGAAAATCCCAAGCAATTATATCAATTTGCACTCAAAATCATAGCAATTTACTCTCCACCCAGCATTTAGGAGTTTCATTCTCACATCATTGCCAACACTTTATACTGTCTGTCTTTTTATTTTTAGCAATTAGGGTCAGAATGTACAAGGGTTTAATTGTGGTTTTAATTTTCATTTTTCTGATGACAAATGAGGTTGAATATATTTTAATGTGTTTATTGGACATATGGATATCTTCAAAGGACCTCATCAAGTCCTTGGCCAACTCTCCTATTTGATTGTGTATCAGACCCAATTTATATGCTCCCTGCAGTTAACTCACTCCTTTTAACCACTAACTTTTGGGCCCTTAGCTACTTGCTCAATGTAAAGCCCAAGTTGCCAAGGCTGTTGCTTCCTTTCCTAACACCAGAGGCTGCATAGGACTCCCTCAAAATAAGCATGGCCTCCTTCACACCCACCATGCCGGAGCTGCAACAATTTCTGTTCCATGGAACAATTCTACCAGACTATGGAAGCTCTGGCTTTTCCCACCACCTCTCGAAAGGTTCTCTAGAAGCTACCTGGAAAGGTCAGGTGACTTAATATGGAAATGTAAAAAAGTTAATGCTCTATTGTAACAAAGAGAGGCAGGAGCTAGGAAGAAATCAGCATACAAATTATTCTCCTCTCATCTCCATATACTTTTCTGAGTTTGGTATCTCTCTATGTCATTTCTGGAAACTGAGCAATCAGCTATGTTTTCTTATAAAGTTATGGGTAGCTAGATACTAATATTTGTTTTCCCTTTTTTCCCTCCTATCTTTCCTATTCCCTCACTATTGCTGCCCTGGAATTTTTACTCTTCAATAAAGCATTATCCCTTTAGCTTTCCCTTGGGGTCTATTTTCTATAGAACCTGGGCTATTGATTTTAAGGGAAATATATAATATAATATAATATAATATAATAATATAATATAATATAATATAATAATATAATATAATATAATAATATAATATAATATAATAATATAATATCTCTCCTGGGTGTTCAGATTCCTAATTAGTTATATGTATTGCAAATATCTTCTCTTATTATGTGACTTGCCATTTAATTCTTATAAGGGAGTTTTTTGATTAACAGAAGTTCACATTTTAAAGTACTCTAGTGAATCAACCTTTTTTGCTTATGGTTTATGCTTTGTATACAATAGAAAATAGCTGCCGATTCACAAGCCTTCTACTAAATTTTATTACAAAAAGAAACATTCAGCAAATAGAGGGTGATTATTTAAGTTATGAAGGAAGAACAAAGTCATAATTTTATTCTGTCTTCCTGTGAGCTGTTATTGTTTGTTTGTGACTAGAGAAATCAGAGGATTCTCAAACAAGAAACAAATCCCTAATCACAACCCAGGTCATAGACCTGTAGGATGGATGCAATGGCTGTATATTGATCATACTTTGGTCATATTAGTTATAGAGATGACAAATGGTTATTCATTGCATTTTTAATTCCCAGGTATTTATAAAGTGCTGTTGCTTCTATTTATAGCTATAAACATTGTTGGCCTATTTCTACAGTGGTATATTACTCTTCAGAGTAATTAAATGTACTTTATTGAAAGAAAGTGGTATAATTACAGCTGAATAGAGGTCATTATCCTCAGTTGGTTTTAATGATACCTAGTGAAGATTCTAACACAGGTATGTTGATATCTTCTGCAAAATGTACTGGTCTCTAGACAAAGGGGAGAGAAACTTTTAATTAGTTTTGGAAATGTTGATTTAAACAAAGTTAAACAGCTTTCTTTGCTGTAGCACTGATATTCTTTAATATGTCTGTGTAGATTGTGTGTCTCCAGAAGGAGACTAGTGTGCTGCAATCTCAAAAGTACTTTTAAGCAACATCTTGCAAGAATAATGCTATGAAAGGCATATTTGGAAATATTACTCAAGAATATGACCTATATTACATTTGTAGGCTTAAAAATTCTAGTGGAGGAAAACAGGTAATTAATGATTGACAGGAGCTATATCTCTTATTGATGCTCTCAAGATGCCTTTTCAGAATTACTGACATCTCCCCAGGATTTCTTGAAACATGCCAAAACAGTTGAGTTTTTGCTTATCTAGCTTATTAAACCACACCATGAATGAAGCAGGTGTTATGAGATTGAGAGATCATTAAAAGGAAAGCTTTCCCAGTCATAAGGAAAATGTAAACTCTGTAATATAAACAAAACATTTAGAAAAGCTTTTTTCAGATTTGGTTAATATCAAAAGGAGTCAGTTGTCAATGAAAAGACTCTCCTTTAAGCCCTCTTTTAAATTGTCTTTAAATTAGCAAAACTTTATTTCAGTACCTTTGAAGAGAAAATATTCTAAATGATTTCCCTGTCTTCTCAAACTGAGTCTACAAAACCCAATTTAGCCCTTCCTTGAGTGCTGGGTCATTCTGTGACATTTTGTGCTCAAAGTCAGTGCTGCTCCAGGCCCTTTAATATATGCTGGCCATTTATACCGTCCACAGACAGCCCCGGGTTGCTCTGCTTTCTGAGGTGACTTTCTACTTCTTACCTACCTCGGAGGTCCCTCTTATCCTTCTTTCTCATTCACACCCTCCCCTGGGCTATTTCCAACCTGCTGGGCTCTTGGAAACAACATTATTTATTACACTTGTTGATACAAATAGTGAATTAGAGAGAGTGAGCCCTGAATAAGCACCTACAATAAATTGCACTTCTTTGATTAGAAAGAAGTAACTCCTCAGAAAACTTCCTTAGTTTTTTCTTATCAGGCAAGTATTCAGTCAACAAATATTATTATAGCTTGGGACTGTGTTTCAGATAGTCAGGTTTGCCATAAAAGTGATAAAAATTAATATTTCATTAATTAACTCCCAAAATAAGCAAAATAAGAAACTATGGCAAACTAGATCTTTACCGTTATTGTGTAGTAGTTCTAGCTAATAATGTTAAACAATATTCTATAGGTAAAATTTAACTTAAATCATTCCTTAATGATACATCTGGTGATATATTTAATGATACATGTATGCATTTAAGGATACATATTTAGTAACATATTTAGTGATATGTATATTATAGTTATACATCTATATATTCAGTATTTTTCTTTTTTGTAATTTCTTTATGATAAACTCAACAAAAAAAAGTAAATTTTTTATCTTTCATTTCCCTTGTGAAGAAAAAAAAAAGCACATTAATTCCTAATTGTGCTCCCTTTCTTTTTATCAAATCCCTTTGATTTTTTTAGTAGTGCTCCAAGAACACTTTTAACAGAATACATTAAGCAAAATTATTATTTTAGGGAGTCCGATGGAAGCCACTGGTCACACTTTCAGAGGTCCAGAATGTGAGCGTATGAATGCCAACGTGGCATTTCCACACAATAGAGCAAATCCTCACAACCAAACTTCTCTGTCATTTTGCTGCATATTAATGCCTTAGCCCTCCTTTAAACAGCCAGCGAAGCTCAGATCTTTATTTAAAGCACAAAACCCTGCTGATGGGCCAACTTTGTCCAGGCCTCCGGCACATTGTCTGTGCTTCATGACCTGGAAAAAAGACCCATTGTATCTGAAAATGTTAACATTTCAACACAGGAAAGGACAGTAGGTCCAAACCAACACAGAGTCATCTTTCTTTCATACTGGATTTGGTTTCAGAATTCCTTCCTGGGAAAGAGTTCCGGCTGTCATTTTCCCCGGGCCAGCTACGTGGATAACATCTTCACATCTCCCATCCGCTTTGTCTCCTCTTTTCCATTTACAGCAGAACACATTAGGCCTTGTATTATAGAATCTTATGTGCTGTGGCAACAACCTCTGCGACAGACTGCAAACTGGAGGCAGGAGCAGGGTTATGTCACTCTGCTGTTTACCACATGAAACAGTGGGCTCTCTCAATAGGTTCTGTGATGGGTATTCTAATAGAAGTCACAACAACTTTCTCTTCCCCTGAAACACTACTACATGCAAGTCACATTCATTCATTCACTTACTCCTTCATTCTGGGTACATTGGGCCTCAGGTACTGTGACTTATTCATCAAGCAGCCCCAGCACCTAACGCAGTAGCTGGGGCTGAAATGTCCCTGAAAACTGAATCAGTGAGTGAATGGCCTATGTTTTGCTCACAGTTGACATGATTCTTATTTAAATAATAGGTGAAATATTAGAAGGTAAACCGAACTGACCTCAACTTGTCTCATACAGATGCAATAAGTGTGTCTCTTATGTAAAATCTGAAATCTCAATTCTCCCTTATCCTCCTTCAGATTAAAATAAGTGGTCTTTAGAGGAACAAAAATAAATCTCAACCAGTTCTCATTCGGTTGTCAGCATTTATTGAATAGGTAGTGTCAGGCACAAAGGAAATGAGCCATGCCAGATCTCAAGTGTGATAGTCACAGCTTTGCTGAGTATGGGGTGTGCACAGATGAAAAGGCATGCCCGAAGGGGGGGCAGACGCCATGACCAGCGCTGCAAGATTATGCTCATTTGCCCCTTGGACTTCTCTGACCCGACTTTTTCTATGCATCATTCCCTTGTAGGGGTGGTGAAGTTGATTGTCAGCTAGACATGTTGGGGAGAAGCAGGCTTGGTAAAAGAGAACTAAAGGAAAATTGCTGTGTGTGACTGACTGACTAGATATTCAGTGTTGACCTCATATATCATGTAACCCTATCCCCGAACACCACGGAACAAGAATGTCAGTGCATGAAGCTTGCCTTGTGTGACTACAGGTGTCCTCCCATGTCATCTTATCCTAAGTGTACAACAAGCACAATGTGTGACATTGAGTCGAAGCAGCATAGTGATGGTGAACAACCTTCAGCTTGTTTAAAATTTACAAAGTACTTTCATGTACGTGCTCCTGCACACTCATATATCACAAGTCATTCTCTGGGGTCATTAACCAATTATTAATAACTTGGAAATTAATAACTTGGAAACAGACAAAACTCACCTTCTCTCTATTCTCTTGTGCTATTAGGTAATATCAAAACTTAAAGGCTTCACATGCTGTAATTGTTGAAGTCTAATGATCATTCATAGCTCCATGTATTGCTGCTCCTTTTTCATGACAAACAACTATTTTTTTTTATTTTAAATGCTTAAAGTTTATGTGCAATTTATTTGGAAATTTATCTGGTGAATTTATTTCTGAATATAAAATAAAATGCCTGAGTATGTTCTTTCCACTGTATATTTCAAATTCTATAAAATGCTTTACCACCAGGGCCAGCCGAGTGGCTCAGTTGGTTAAGAGCTCGCTCAAGAGTTTGAGCTCTGAGCAACAGCGGTTCGAGTCCAGCCCGGGCTGAGCAGCCACTGAGCTGCCAACAGGTAGCAGGATGGCTCAGCTAAAAAAAAAAAAGAAAAGAAAAGAAAATGCTTTACCACCAAGGACACATCTATCATGTTACTTACCAAAGTCACATTTAACCTACATTGTTAAGAAAGAAAAAAAAAGTTGAATGTTATATCTTTTTAATTTTACTTACACAAAATAAGCCATTGGATTAGAAATATGCCTCCACAATGTCCTGATTTTTGTATTACTTGGCAGTATTTGGAGATTTTTTAAGGGGATTTCCCCTCCAAGACTGACTGACTCTATTATGTGGAATTGCTTATAGGGTTATTAATCTACTGTGCCCTCTGAGCTCAATGATCAAGAGTGTTTCCTTTGGTTTTAATTTGTGTTATCACAGCCATACCCATAACATTTGTGTAGGTTATTATACATTTTCACCTAGTTATTTGATTATATTTTATATCTCCAGTCTTATTTTTCTTGTTTCATGACACTCATTTTAAGCTATCCTGTTCCTTCTGGAACAAGGCAGTATATAAAAAGCAAAGAGAGCAATGTTAAGACAAACCAGTCAGTGATTTTTGTTGAAAACAAATTGGGGGGAAATTTGCCCTTTACACCCCACTGGGAATATCATAGAAAATAGTTCTGAAAGCTCTTTAGGAACTTCAAAGACTTAAGCCTAAGCTGCCTCTGCCCTTATGCACAGGGCAGACTGGCTGCCTGTAAGGTCAGATGCAGATTCTTCCTCTAGACTGACCTTTCTCATCTCATGGTCAGTCCTATGCGTCTGGACCATCACCATGATTTAGGGTAGAATCAGGAGTTCTGCCCTACAGTCAGCTTGCGCAATAATTTTGGCTATGAGAAAACTGAGAAGAGTGTATGCATAAAGGGTGATCTCTGTGAACCATCCATCTATACTGGAAAAAGACTAGAAATTCTTTTTAAAAGATATTTGTGGATATCTTTTGTCCTATAATTTTGTCCTATAATTTAGAGAATATGCCTTTTGAGGTAAAGTGTTTAATGACTTGATTGTCTTTTAATAATTTTAATACCCTATTTTTATAATGCTCTGGTCTATTTGTTTTCTTCTGTTATTCCTTTCTTGTGCTTTTCAATTCCAAATTTCATTACTTTTTTTTTTTACATTCTTACTCTCTGCAAGAAGGCTTTAAACTATGACTTACACTGATACCTTATTTATTTGATTTTCTAGAGATTTATTTCTTGAACGTTAGCAAGTTTAATTATAACTATGTCATTAAAGTTATGATTCCCATCCTTGGAACTTGTTTTTTTGTTGTTTTGATAAATTTATTTTTAAGGGCCCTTCTAACCCTGAGATTCTCTGAAATATTATCTTCTGTCCAACTAAGTAAAGAATAATAAGAATTTATGCAGTGCTTATTCTTATACTCTTTATAGATATTTTAAAGCAATTAAAATGCTGCAATAGCATAAACAAGACCAGTCTCTTCAAGTATACATTTATCTAGTGGTTGGCTGATTCATTCATTCATTCTTCAAACATTAAGTGACTTCTCTATACAAGGACAATGCTAAGGACTCTTTCTACAGTGATAAAGAGGGTTCTTAACTAGAGGATTTCACAATCTAGTAAAGATAAACATACAATTAAGGGTGTGCCATAAAGTGGAATCATTGCTATAATCTAAGCATCTATGGGTACATTGGGGCACACAAGAGTAAGTGGCCAGTTCCCCGTGAGGTGTACGTAAGGAAAATCTTTATAGATGAGATAATGATTCAGTTGAGTTTTGCAAGACAACAGATTCATAAAGGGCCAGGGGGAGGGAAGAAAAAGAGCAGTTTGAACAGAGGGAATAGTACAAGAAAAATCATGGAACATGAACCAGTATAAGCAGCTTAAGGTCTGGGAAGTGTCTTGGCATAGAATTAATCCCTGGTTGTTCGCAGAATGTGAAAGCATTCACGAGACTCTACAAGACCAAGAAAGCTTTATTGAAAGTCAGGCAGAGAGGGAGAGAGTGCTGTTGGGAACTGGCAAAAGGAGTTTTGCCAGCAGTCTGATAGGGACAGCTGCTGAGACCCAGTGGTAAAAGAAATGCTGGTAAAAGGAGTTTAGCCAGGGCAGAGTCCGATGGAGACAGCTGCTGAGGCGGAGGGGTGAAGAGAAGAGAAATATTGGTAAAAGGAGTTGTGCCAGGGCAGTCTGATGGGGACAGCTGGGGTGGGTTTCTGTTTAGCTCAAGTTTTATATTTTTCTAAACAGGATGCAGGGTGCTTGTCAGCTTGCAGGGGGCTGCTCTTACAGTTGTCTTTTCCTGGGAACTGTCCTGTTCCCATCTATGATGTATGTCAGCTTGCAGGGGGGTTGCCGTTGCGACTGGGAACTGTTCTATTCCCACCTATGATAGATGTAAGGTGCTTGTCAGCTTGCAGGTGCAGTGCTAGCCAGGGCATTTAGAATGAAGCAGTTCATTTTTAAGCTCTGTCCTGCTAACTCACAAGCTCGCACCTGTTAACTCTGCCTGTCTCATCCTGTCAGCTCACAAGCCTGCTCCTGTTAAGTCTTTACTTGTCTCATCAGGAAGTGCTTCTGTGGCTCAAGTGTGAGGTGTGAGGGTGGGACATAGTAAAAGATATGTAAGGAAAGGGATGGAAAAGGGCTCTGAGTGCCAGAAGTTTGGACACAAGCCTTTAGACAGTGAGAATCTGTAGAAGAGTATGATTAGATTTGCCTGAGAAATCATGTTTTAATTAATAAATAATAACTGTAAGATTACTTCCAGGAATGACAAGTTATTTTTAAAGTCTACAACAAAATGTGGTGACCGATTTACAATTGGTGATAGTAGTTTGTATTATCTAATAAAATGAAATTGCTCTTTCCCTCTTTCAATTTTGTTTGCCCTCTTTTCCATTCCAGTTCTACTGACATCTTTCAGTCTCTTCCTATTGCTTTCCATACCCTGCTCCTTTCTCTCTAGAACCACATCAAATTTCATGTTCTCTGAACACTTTACACAAGCTCTGGCCTTGGCTTCAGTTCCCTTAACTGATTGTTTCCTACAGAGAGAGCGTACACTTATTTCTGTCATCCAAGCTCCATATTGGTAACATGCTTGCCAATTAGGCACGCATTTCTTAAAGCCATTTGGACCACCTTCATTCCCAGTAAGGGTTTGAATTCAAGAGACTTGCTCAGTCCAAATTCTATCAGAAGCTTCTGCTAGCTTCAGGCTCTTTTCAAATTGGTAGAAATAGAGAAACAACCAAGTACATCTTTCAGAAACCTTTACTTTTAAAATCATTGTGATCTGCTTAGTGAGAATTTGGGTCCCTGCAATACCCCAAAAAAAAGACTGTTCTAATGAGTCCCTCTTTACGTAACACTGGTCGGGGATCTTATTCAAGCAGGGGTATCCCCACAGCTAGCAAAGGCTTTAAAAATTAGAGTTAATACTTTCTTTTGTCTTAAACTATTAACTGCCTATGATTTAATGACAACTGCTTAGACAGCTTGAGCCTTGCTATAATTTACCAGCCTGACCCCCCTTTACCTTCACAAGAGATGCTATTAAGGGCCAGTGAACAGGTACACAGAAATACAGAGAATTTTCTTCTAGGTTTTCAGCATAATTTAGAAGCCATTATTTGTTTAATTTTACAACCCATTAGCATAGTCTGCTTGTTCCCTTCATTAAACCTAATCAGTTCCTTCTTCCAGTTGGAAACTTCTACCTACAGATTTATAACTTCTCTCAGAATTTGCTTCTGGAAAAACAATATCATTTTCAAACCTCAGCCTAGACTTTTGGGGGGCTTTTACTCCAAGACTCTGTAGCTTTTTGAAGCAAACTATCTAATAAAATCAAAGATCTCCACAAGGAATTGTTGGAAAATCAGGGTCTAGTTTCCTGATATTCACTGTGTCCCTCATGCACCTCGGTTTTCTCACCAGCCAAAAAGATTAGTAGTCAGAAGATCTGCTTAGCTCTAAGATGCTCTGTGGTGTTAGGCAGTTCTTTACACTGCTCTGCCATGTAGAAAACTATGGTAACCTAGAGAAATTAGGTTTAATAAGACATAGCTCTCCTGGTTCGGCATTAGTCCCCACAAATCTCATCATTGTTATTTGTTAGTGGTAATCTTTTAATTAAAATCTGCCTAACGCAATCCAAGAGTGATGGGCAATGAACATGTTAGGCTTTTATTAATAAATGTTAATGTACCTTACTATACAATGAACATCAGTTGTGATTCAACAGCTCTGTATTTTGTTTCTTTTGTTATTGAAAGTGCTCATTGTCTCTGTACATTCACTAGTTGATTAGCTCTTTTTGCATAATAATTCATGCACATTCACTTTTGAATTCTTTCATCTTATAGCATCTGGTTCTTTATTTTCTGTGACTGTATCTGATAAAAGAAATTGAAGATAGAGCCACTATCTAATGTAATCAATATGTGTAGCTGAGGTAGAAAATTCATCCAGACCTCAATATATTTTGAAGGATTTTTAGCCTTTCAGTGATCAATTTAGCTAAATAAATGTGTAAGATTAAATCACCACTTATCACTAGACTGTGAGCTATCCTCTGTAGCCTACTCCACAAAGCCATGACAGGCAGATAAAAAGGAACATTATCTGAAGAATTCGCATTACTCATAAATTGGCCACTGTGTAGACATACCTTATATGGCAAAAGCATTAACAAGGGCCTCCACAAAAGAGAGCACCCTAAACCTCCTTATGAATTATTACTGTTCTTGTTTCTGTCTCGTTTTCTAGAGATTGAACTTCATCTCATCTTTCTTTCCAAAAGTATTCTTAATCTCTAATAATCTTTCTTGTGACCTATCAATTATATTTTTTAGTCCTGTTTGGCCCTTTAAACCACCTGCGCTCTGGCCCATTTGACCAGTAATGCATTTTATAAGGGGGGACATTTCCCTATGTGATGAGATGTCATTGGAGTCACTCTTCCATTAATCCCCTCATTCCTAATTTAGGGTTATCTAACACTTTTGCCATCTCTAGTCAGATTTGCTGTCTCTTCCAGATATGATCTTTAGGAGATTAACCCTTTAGTTTCTGGGATATTGTGAGGGATAGTCTGTGGTGTATCTCTTTTTGTAAGTTATAAATATCATTTCACTTTCTGAGGTCATGCTTTGTCTATAAAATTATGGTAAACTAGTACAAGTTCCCTCTAAATAGCTTGTAGTGCAGTAAATGTATTGAAAATTGTTTTTTAAAAGTATAAAGGTTAGCATAATTGAAACATATGCAGAAGTATAGAGATTATTAGTTAATAAGTCCCGACAATCCCATTCCCCAGCTTTAGCATCACCAACTCGCGGCCATTCTTGTCTCCTTGACTCCAAATACCCACTTGTTTCCCTTGTGTATTATTTTGAAACTATTCCAGACATGTAATTTCATCCATAAATATGTAGTTTTCAATATATATGTAAATATGTATATATAATAAATATTAGAATATATGTTATATTCTCTATCTTAGTGTAGAACATATAAATCAAGTAGAAAATGATCTAAATATATGCTATATTCCATATCCTAATATATAACATATAGTCTATATGTAATATATATAAATAAAGTAGAAAATGGTCTAAAAAATTCTCTTTACTCATAAATACTGGGAATTTCCTGTAATCCATTTGTTTATCATAAATACTGGGAGTTATCACAGGTCATGTTTAATTGATCAGTTTACACTATTAGATAATCTAATTAAAATATCAGATATGAAAGGAAAAGAAAAATTAGGATTCCGTTCAGATATTAATTACGTAGTTTCATTTCAAATAGCTTAAGCAGTTAGTGTGTTCTCTAGATTTCCAGTGGTGTATAAACTATTTTGTAGATAGATGTGCTTATTCACAGGGTGCCGGGTGGTCCTGCCCGGTTGTAGAAAATACTCAGGATTTTAAAAACCTTTCTGAAAAGTTAATAAGCATCAAACATAAGAACAAAATACAAGTGGTGTGCACTTGAGAATTCCATAAACAACAGAAAATGCAGCATTAGATTTCTTTAGAGCCCAGACCCATCTATCTGTGTTTGAACTGGCATACAAAATTGTCATAATACTACTGATGTTTATATAGCACTTGACAGTTTGCAAAGTGCTTTCATGGATAATATCTCATCTGATGGTTAGCACACCTGGTAGACAGGGACTGCTGTCATCTTCCCTGGGATCATGAAGAAATCGTGGCTCTGAAAAGATAAGGATCTTCCCAAGTCCTGGCCCTAGTGCCTGGTAGAGCCAGAACACAAACTGATATTGTCTGACCCCAAAATGTGTGTTCTTTTTCTTATTTCAGGAGTGTAGACTAGCAGCAGAGTCCAAGTGCCTCAGTATGTCCTGTTAAACCAGTGCAGTCCTAAGATGTAAGCTTCTTGAAGACGTAGGCACTCAAGAAGGTCTATTGTAAGAGGTAGTACTGTCATGAAACTACTAACATTCAAGTAGCAAACTGCCAAGTGCTATATAAATATCAGTAATATTATGACAATGCAATATGACAGCTCAAACAGACACAGGTCTGGGCCCTGGAGGAGCCCTTTTTTTATTCTCTACAGAAATCTCAATTGCACATAACTTTGTATTTTTATTTTTTACTTTCAGTGTTCTTTTGGTCAATACTATACAACCAAGTGCCTAAAACAGTGCCTGGTACATGGTAGGTGCTCAAGGAATATTTCTTGAATAAACAAATGGATGAAAAGTGATGGCAGCATCCTTGTCTCTTGTACCAAAGGCATAGACTTGGATTTATAGAGAAATGTTCCACGAGATGCAAACACTGAATATAGCAAACCAGAGCGGTGCAGTCTCAGAAAGCCTATGTGATGTCCCTCGGTCCCTCTGGCCCAGGTATCCGTTCACATGATTTCCCCAGGCAAACCTCGCCTGGGCCCTAAGCTTGTCTCTGCAAATAGACAATGTCCTTGGACAACCCTACTGAAAATGTTCCCTTTGTTAATATAACAGTTCCCAAAGTGTTTTCACACATATTGCTTTGAGCCTGAAAACAACTCTGAAAGGAAAAAGCCCCGGTCTGCACCTCCCTGGGCCCCTTGGTGTCTCAAGTCCTTTCCTATTCTGGTGCTATGATCCGGAAGAACATACTCTTCCCTCACTTGTAATTAGGGACACATGCATATCTGTCCTGAAATTACTTCCCAACTTTTAAGCTATTGTTAAGCAAAATAGGCTTTTTATAGTAGTTTTCTGCATATCTTATGTTTCATTTTTGTTTTAGATTATATTCCTGATGACATGCCCGTGCGTGCGCGCATCCGTATGTGTGTGTGTATGCTATGGCTATACATCATAGTTAGATGACTCTTTCCCTACAAACATAGACACGCATCTGCTGCATTTGTACATAACACCATACAAGAAAACTTGCTTCTTTGTAACTTATGAGGGAGCACATAACTGGTATTGCAATGTGGTGAGGTGGCTCATGGACCCCTATTCATTCTGTGTACCGTGCATGCTCCCGTCTACCTGTCCCAAATAAGATTCCCAAGCTCCTGTAGATCCATGACCCCATTTGCCCTCCAATATAGTGTGCTGGTTCCTACATGTGGAATAAAGCCTTAAGCATGTTATAACTCCTGGGACTTTCCAGTAGAAAAAAGAAATTGTGCTTACTTCATCATATTTTTCAACTCTTTTTAAAATAACTGAGAGGCTTAGAATGCTTTGCATAAAGCTTCTTTTGTGTCTCAGGCCTTCTTTGGGGGAAAAAGAGAAAGAATCCTTTGATGTAAATCTTTTTTTACGTAATCCTTTTCTCATATTAATCTTATTCACCCTATGTCAATCTTTAATTACCATTATTAGCCCTTAAATCTGACCACATGAGGGATTTGGGGAGGAGAGTGCTTTGCTACCATAGTAATGTGAGTCTAGCTGCATGCATTTATTGTTCCTTTCCAGTGAATAAGAATATAGGGCCCTAAATAGTCCAGATCTAAGAGATGTACATATTTTCAATCCCAAGCTCATCAAGATACTACTAAAAATATCTATAGAATACCATGAGGACTTGATGGTCACCATGGGAAATCTTCATTTATGTCATTCTATTGTTTATATTAATAGTAATATCATAACATATTTCTGTTACTTTATGAAAGAGCTTCCTGTACAGTAACCATTCATATCATTTATTCATTTGAGCCTAACCAAAAAAAAAACCTATGAAGCAAATGGGGCTTCCTTTTTATGGCTGAGAAAGTTTGGGCTGGGTGTATTTCAATTATTTGCCCAAAATTCCTTGTGGCAAAACCGGTTCTTTGACCCAAGCTCCTGGCCTGGTCCATGTAATTTCACCAAGCAAGTCTCCACAGCATGAGTATATAGCCCTTTCAATTTGGAAGTCTTATGGAGACTAGTTTCATTAGTAAATGTGTTATTGCTGTCTTGAGCAATATCCATACCTAGGTATTATAATAGCAATCTAATGCAGGAGACTGTCCTTTGGGGAAACAGTTCATCAATGTTGCCTCTTTATTAGAATATGTTGTATATAGATGGTGCTTTGTGCTTGTTTAAAATGCCATATCATGTTGCAGTATGCTAACAACCTTGTAAGTAAACAGTGGATAGTATTTGCTAAATTTTATTTATGGGCATATTTGGTCATGCATATAAGTGACTTTACTAGACAGATGAAGATAAGTAACAAGACCCGTAAAAAAGACACCTATAGTATTCTTTTATTTTTTAAGTTTTCTATTCAACCACACACTATGGTTGGAATAAAAATTACCAATTTTAACTTACATACTAGTATTGATTAAGAATTAGAATACCCTCTTTAATCAGAAACCCTTGAACTAATGCAAAAATAGATTCTTTTAGAACTGGTTTTAACCATCCATGAAAATGATCTTTTTTCATAAATGTTTGCAGATTAGCTAATTTATTGATTTTTTTTCTTTTTAAGTCAAACAGGCAAATAAATACAAAGCTTGAATCTAAAGGAGGAACAATGTATTAATTTGGGATTTTTTATTTCAAAAGCATAAAAGACTGAAATAACCAAGAGTGAACCACAGTATTTCTTTCAAGATAATTATCAAAAATTAAAAATTGGCACAACCTCAGTAATAGCTAGAACTATTTCCCAGAAAATAATCAAGTGGCTTTATTTTTAATCTCATAATTTAAGGTCTGACCCTATTAATGTAAAGGAAGAAAATGCTGACATAGGGGAATTATCCTATTTCTAGATATTCCCACCAATTTATAGATGACTAGTTTAATGATCTGACTATAATAAGGGCTTCTTTCTCTGAAAGATATTTAATATTATTAATTTATTCCACTTTTGGTAGTGTATACTACTCTGTTGCCTAAAAAAAGTAAATTCTTTATCCCCATGAATAATTAATTTCTAAGTATAGTCTTTCAAACCTTTAAGACACAAGGTGTTGAAATAGTGTACATAATAAATTATGAGAATAAGAAATCTTCTCAGACCTCGCTTTCCCCCTTTTCCCTCTTTTGTTATTAATTATCCCCGAAGAAGGATTAAGGTTATTATCTAGGTGCCCACCTTGTTACGGACCTGAAGGAAGGCTTGGAGAAGCATGTTGGTCCACGGCAACTTCTTGAAATCAAATGTCCTTATATAATTAAATGAAACTTTGGAATATGGTAAGAGCATGGAGCTCAAGTAGAAACTAGGCTTAAGGTAGGCTCTGAGTTTGATAGTCCTCTGACCTTGGACAAGGCTTTGGAACTCTGAGCCTGGGTTCTTTATATGGGAAGTGGGAACAAAAAAATGCCTACCTGATACGATTGTCATTAGGATTAAAATGATGCATAAGAAATTCCCTTGGGCCGGCCGAGTGGCGCAATGGTTGGGAGCTGGCTTGGGACGCCAGAGGGCCCTGGTTCGGATCTCACATGTGAGGGTCGGTGACGCTGCCCTCCGCAGCTGAGATGCTGAACAACAGCTCAACCTGGAGCTGGGCTGCCTTGAGTCGCGGGCGATGGCGTTGGCTGCAGCTCCTGTGGCAGTGGGTTGCCATGGGCTGCCGAGTGTAGCCAGCAGCCACAGTGAGCGGTAGTCCAGAAGCCAGCGACTCATCTGCCTCGCCTGGGAGGAGCGCGATGATGGTGCCAACTTGGGCCGGTGAGGCAACGCCCTCCGCAACTAGACTGAAGAACAAAACGATAGCAGCTTGTCTGTTCCCCTTCCCCCAATTCCCCAGCGCTGTTCCCATCCCCCCAATTCCCCAATAAAAATCTTTAAAAAAAAAATTCCCTAACACAGTGACTCAAAATAGATAATACATGTTTGTTTAATATAGCAACTCAGGAGGAGCTGGAAAGGTAATGATCCAACCTCCTATTCAAGTCTTGTTATTGTTGTTGTTGTTAATTAATTCTTATTACATAGTTTTCTTATATATCTTAAAAAATCAAATAGTACTGCGAGGCCTTTATAACAGATTCCCTTACCCACCCCTCTTCACCCCACATTCCTGCTTCCTATCTACTTTCTATTCTTTTAGCATCCTTTTCTGGTATGTATCTCTATGTTTTTAAACAGCACACTTGCAATCCTACTTTTTTTTTTTATTCATAGTAGATAATTTTACTATGAAAGCTAGGATTGAGCTATTTTACTCTCCTTTCCCAACACACACTTCCTCTTCCCCTTTACTCCCGATAAAGAATTAGCAGTTTTTTTTCAATCTATATTCAGTGTTTTCATTTTTTATGACTTGCAAACTTTGTTCATTGCTCAGCCAAATAAGATTATTACATCTTTCCTGAACACTATTTTAGGTTATTTGTGTGTGTTTGTTTTTGTCATTGTTGTTTTCCTATGCATGGCTTTTTTTTTTCTATCTCTAGCCAAGTTTTCCCATATCCTCAGCAGCTCTATAAAATGTGTGTCGATCCGGCTTTTCCCATCAACCCTTCGGCTCCAGTCTGGAATGGTTGTTCCCAGGTGTGCTGCCAGGTACCTTGTCAGTCTGGCACTTAGTTTTTCCACCCTTTTGTGAATTCCCTCTGCCTCTGTCCTGTGATTGGTTTCCTGTCCTTTGCACACCATGTTTTCTCATATTTATGGAACGTGTTTTCTACACTCCCTGAGGAAGAGTGCATAGGAGATTAAATTTTGAGATATTTTAGGTCCTAAAATTCCTTTATCCTAGTCTCACACCTGACTGAGAATTACTTTCTCTCATAATTTTGAGGTAACCCCCATTGCTGTGTAGATTTCATTGACTCTTGATCTTATTTATGAAACTTATTTTACCCTGTCTGGAAGCATATAGAATCTTCTATTTTTCTCGGGTTTTGGACGTTCTACAATGTTATACTTTGGTGTAAGTCTATCTTTATCCATTAGACTGATCACTCAGTGGCTCCTTCAATTTGGAAATTTAAAATTTCCAATTCTGGAAACCTATATTGATTTTTGGTCATTTTTCCTTTGATATTCTTTGCTCTCTTTTTATAAAAAAACTTCACTACTGAGTCTCTAAATTTTTCATACTTTTTCTCCTTGTTCTATTTTCCAAGAAAGAACCTCATCTTTATCTCCTGATACCTCTATTTATTTTATTTTATTTTTTAGCTTTTCTTATCATAACTTTAACTTTATAAAAATCCCTTTTTTGTTCTTGAAAAGCCCTTCGTTATCATCTGTCTTCTGTCATGCATGGGGCTTCTTTATCTCTCTCTGAAGCTACTGATTATATATATTACCCTTGTTCTCGGCACTGTCTCCTTTGTTGTTGAATTTGACAGTCTCTGATTTTCACATCATAGGTTTTTCCTCAAGTCCTGGTAACCCTTGGCAGTTATTATATTTTAAAATGAGTCACTAAATGCAAATCAGAAATTATTTGTACTGAGGTGAGACTTACTGACTGGTGGTCTTTTTAGTGGATACCCAATATTTTGTTGGGATAACCCCAAAATTCAAGATCATTAGGTCTCTGGTGCTCCTTAGTATTTCCAAAAAAAAAGTCCTCCAATGTTTTGCCTGAAAGTGTATGTGGAGTGGGGTAAGAGTGAACAGGGGTTGTGGGGAAGATATTTAGCCCAACTGCCCATGTTGTAGCCGCTGAATGGGGTAAGGATCCTGGGGGATCTCACTGGCCCATTTGTAGACTTTCACTAAATTTTTTTGTTTGTTTTCAATCTCATGTCTCATGCCTTTTTTCCAGCTGTGCCTCAGGACCCAGTCCTCAGAGGCTCAACTTTTCAAAAAGATAAACCTCTGGTCTTTTGCCTGGGTGGGAGAGGGACAGTTTCCTTGTTGTGTGGAATGGAGGAGGAAATTTGGTTGCTATTTTAAAGGTTTTCAACCAATCCTTTCATGTGCACTTGGCACTACAACCCCACCTACACCCCAGCCTTCAAAACTATCTGGTGCCTCCTGTGTTCTTAAGCCTACCTGAAGTTCAGGGGAGTGACTCTCAGCTTGTTTTTTATTGGCTATGCCACCCCTTCTAGTCCCTTAGCTTGGAACAGTCGCCAGCCAGCTATACCGGTTACCACTCATCCACTTTGAAGTTTCAAAATACGTTGTTTACGTTCCTTATGTATTTCCACCTCTTCCTCCATGCTTTTGTCCTGCTGGGTTATGCTACTTTGTTTGTTTCTTTACTATAATTTTAGCAGAATATTTGAGAGGAACCAGGAAAAAAATGCACGTATCCAGTCTTCCATGTTTGATTAGAAGTGTTGTTGATTCAGCCCCCTTCCCATTCCAGAACAGACATTATCACACCTTAAGTTAGGTGTAGGTTAGCCTGAGGAGAACCGTGTTTCCTTCCTATTCTCATTCTAGGCCCAGGGGTCAAGGCAGTATCTCTGCTGAGCCAAAGTAGGCAGACAGAAACATTAGTGAATTATCACTAACTCAAGGTGTGGTCCAGCCATCCTTCCAGTCATCATGGAAAATTTTTAAAGTTGTACACATTGCATATTAACAATGAAGGTAAGACAAGAAGCAAATTTTGGAAGCAGAACATGTATCTGTCAGTGGCAAAATAAATTCAAAAATAAAACAACCTAATGAATAAGAGATACACTTTTCTGAGAAAAGTCTTGGAGAATACATAGTATCTGATCATTTCTAATTTTATCTGAATTATCCAGAAAATTTTACATCTGAAATTGGATAAACCACACAAACCAAAAACAAAAGTAAAAATACTCTTAAAGCCTAATAGGAAATTTTTAATAAATGAATATATTGTGTTAAAAAATTCAAGTTTTCAGGTATCTACTATGTGCTCACTGGTTATGATAGTTCATAGTAAAGGCTGAGACTAAGCTTTTTTTAGTCATCTAAAGCCTCATCATTATAGTGACTTAGGCATAGCCAAACCTAGTTAATACGCCTTCTTGGTTCTGTGGAGCTTGCTACAATCTGTGCCAGATGCGATTAAAGAATGGTTCAAATGGCAATCTGTAAAGCTTTGAAGATATCCATGGGAAATAGGCTGCTTGGCTGTTCATTACTGTTGTAATAGATTAGAAGTGACATTGGTTTAAAAAAAAAAAAGAAAGCAATTCATCATTCTGGTTCAATTGACCAATTAGGGCATTCACACTTGTCATACTGCAATTGCACAATTGTTGACATTATTTTTCATCATGTGCTGGTTATGGGAAAGCTACACAATATTTATAGACTTATAATATCTCTGTCTGCTCCTGCCCAAATTTAAGTTTTTGGGCAAATGAAAGTGTAAACATGTGTATTTATGTACATAGGTAAAAGGGAACAAACCAGTCTCTGGTGGTAAAGAAGAAAAGGTTGATATTTGAAAAACAGATGTTAAAACACACAGATAACCAGATATCAAGAAAATATGAGATTTGTATGGGCTGTCTCACTGCCTGACCTGTAACATAAATTATGAGAAGAATCATAACTACTGGAATAAGAAATTTATAGTTTCCTGCATGAAGTTTATTCTTGTCACTTCAGATATCCAAGGAAACTCTCTTCTGTAATAATTTCATAAAAAGACATTTACATTGACATAAATATCATAGTGTACAATTATACCCATTAGTTTTGCATCATGTGTCCATTCCAATATGCTCTAAAAATTGAAGAGAAAGTTTATATTTATATTCCTTATATTGTTTCCCACTAAATTTTATTAGCACTTTAGGTGAGTATATATTATAATTAGGAATCATTTTTGTAGGTGAAAAATTAGCTATTTGAAGATCCATCTAGAATTTAAATAATCTTCCATTTTTCTTTTGTAACTTCAACACTGAGGTTAGATGTGACGTGTAGATGTGACACAGTTTGGACTTAATAAGACCTCAGACACCCTAAATTAAGTCACCTGAATTCATATCCTCAGCTCTCTTTCTTTCTAAGCAGGAGCCCAATCAGCTAGGTGTGGTTTACAGATATCCAAATGACGTAGGAGTTAGGTAGTCTATACGTATTGACAAATTCTACTACAGATTTTCATGTAGAAGAATGACCCTTCTTTCAACTCAACCTTTGTTTTTATTTCCTCCCAATCATCAATTATAAATGTTAACACCTTATAAATAAACAGAATCTCTCAAAGGACCTCCACCACCACCATCATACCCTCCTAAATAGTCCTCACTTTACCTGCAAACCCATTGTCCCTTTTTCTCAAATCTATCTCATTTTTCTGAGTTCAGGGTAGCTCAGCTGGTAGAAATAGGTGCCTTAGATCCAGGGCTGAGACAGGATGGTTGGGATAAACTGGATGAATTTGTTATAAAACTTAAAGGCACAAGGCAATGAGGGGAAAATGGAGACAAACTAAACTGCTGTAAATTACTGCCGCTTTTAAGCCAATAATAGGGTAATTCCAAAAACCTAGAACTTTTCTACCAAAGATGCTTATGTGGCACCTACTGAATCAGTGCTTTTCAAAGATGACTTGAAGCATCGTTTATATTTACTTAAAAGAAAGGAAAAATACTAACATGAACATGGTTCAGAGGTTTGTTTGGGGGGTGGTTTTGTTTAATTTGGGGTGCTTATAAGTAGTTTGGTCACCTTTTTTGGCTCATTTTAACTTAACTCTAGTTGAGGACTTAACACAAATGATATACTCTAATATCAGGCTAATATCCTGGCTGTATGTGTAATGCTATAAATCTATAACACACACATTTATTTTCTTTGCATTATGCTTGGTGAGTCAGTTACTTGTGGATTTAAAAAAAATACTCTTTATGGAGTGCTATAAATGTCAAATTATTATTCAGTTGCACAAATATTATTAAGGACCAACTTGTACTTTTCCCATGCTAAGTGATAGTGACTTGGGCAGAAATAAGTTCTACTCTCTGCAATGGAGGGGCAAAATGATGGGGGAAAAAAAACAAAAAACTGGTTGCAGAACAAGTCTGAATAAATAAGCTCTAGGCAGAGGCAGGAGGAAACCTGTAGTACACAAGGAAAAAGTGGAGATAATTATGAAAGTCAAGAAAAACTTCAGAGGACATGGATTTTGAACTAACTAACCTTTGAAGGAGTCAGGTTTCTCTTGGAAAGCAACCAAAACAGAAAAGCACACAGGAGGCCTGAGAAAAAAGCAGAAGCAAGTGTACAGAGGTGTGAATACCAACAGTTCATTGGAAGGATGGCCTAGTTTGGTGAAGACTGAGGGTCATTGAATAGTTTAATAGGAGACAGGGCTGGAAATGTGGTTTGGTGGTTTGGAGGCAAATCACATAGGCATTTGAATGCCATGGTAAAACATTCAGACAATAGAGAAAGAGACTCACCCGTTCGTCCCTAATGTTTAGGAACAGTAGTTTTCAACCAGAGTCCATTTTGCCCCCGAGGGACATTTGGCCATGACTGGAGACAATTTTGGTTGTCACAACTAGGGGAGGAGACGCTACTGGGTTTTAGTGGGTTGAAGTCATAGATGATGATAAACTTTCCTCAAGGAGAGGACCACCCACCCACAGCAAAGACTTATTCAGCCCCAAGTGTCAGTAGTACCAAGGTTGAGCAGCTCTGGTTTAAGAAGATATTTCTTATGGCACTGTCAAAGATGGGATAGGGAGAGGGAGCTGGGGGCAGAGGGCCTGTGAGAGAACTGAGGAATAGTGCTGGAGTGAGATAAGAGCACCTAGACTGAGGTTGGGCAGTGGGGTAAGCAGACCACAAGTAAACATTAGGAGCCAACTTTGAGAAACTCAGATCCCAGCCAGTGATTAAGAGGAAACATTAGCAGTGTGGCTCAGAGGGTAGTTCATGAAATTATCTGTGATTGTTATTTAAAAACTGAGAGGCTGGAGACCAGCCCTCACCTACAGATGCAGCATCTGTGAGCAAGGAACCATAATGTACATTTTTCACCAACTCCGGGGATAATTTTTTAGCAGGAGTTCTGCCTCAAGCCATTGGTTCCTAACTTGTTTTCTAAGACATCAGGATACTTATAATTATCTCTAGGATGGCTCGAACTTTTTTAATCACCGAAATGACAAGAATGTCTATCCCCTAGCTCTGCGAAGCAGGGAGACATAAATACATTTAGGATACTGTAAAAACAAAGACATAGCTATGTCCTCTATATACAGGAACTCTTTGGGGTATTTCTATAAAATGCCAGTCTCTCCTGTAATAAAGGGCACCTTTGCCACAGGCACACTTTTCCCCATGCCGAGGCCATCGCTAGTTCTGCCCTCACATGCCTGGTCAGCACATTCTCAGATGAATGGTTCATTCAGTTCTGCATGCTTTCACCAGGTCACTGCATCCCGGAGAGAAATCAGACATTTGCTTTGTAGGCTTCTGGGATACACTACACTTTTCTACCAACATGTCATCAGAGTTTTCTCTGGGTGGGAGTCAGGGTTAGAGATAACATGCATTTTCTTTTTATGTAATTATTTCCCAAAAGGCCCTCAATGAATTAGCACAAAATTGTAATAAGGAAGGAATATACAAAATAAACTGTAAAAAAAGCAACTGGAGGAGTTTGTATTTGGGCGCTGTCCCTGCGAGGGATCATTGTAAACCACACCCTAATACAGAAAAACACCCTGGGAAGCCCTTCTCTATGAACAATGGCAAAGGATAGAGAATGAAATGAGATGAATCTTGCTGTAAATATATATGTCCCTATATTTCTTGAGATACCAAAAATATGCTTTTTAATACAATCTGGAAGACAACTCCCCAAATGTTGCAAATCAGGTTCCTTCATGTAAACCTCATTAAGTGAAATGTTGGGCTGTCCAAGACCCATGAATGTCAGGGCTAACAATGTAACCATTTCCACCATCCTGCCCGTGATACAAGCAGGATGTTTCAGTCTCTCTGTATTTATCCTACACATCAACAGCCCCTTTCCAGATATGAACATATTCTATCTTAGAAGCCAGTTGGCCCTGCCTTTTACATGCAGGAGTGAGTGTGATGTGACTGGGGGGCACAGGCTCCTGGATCAGAAGAGCTGGCTTTAATGCTGGCTTTGCTAGTTGCTAGGGTCATGACCTTGAACAAGTCATATGCCCTCCCTAAATGTCAGCTTCTTCCACCATAGGGCTCAGGTGGATCAAATGAGATGCTGCATTTGAGAGCCGGATCTCTGAACTGTGAAGAAAGAAAGTTTATTGGTATCTTTTGTCTCATATGATTTTACCATTACCTTTCCTAGCTGTTCTAATGAGAATTACTTAAGTCACTCCAGGACAGGGGAAATTATCATGAGCCCAGAAACTGGTTAGGATTGGAATAAGAAAATCATCATGAAGTAGGACTACTCTTTCCTTCTCTCTTTCATAGGCTACTGGTTTCTTTGTCATACATAGCTTTTCTGCGTCTAACTGCGTGGGTGCTACAGAGTCATAATGCCTATGTTCCCCTCTCTCAATTTCTGCTTAATATGTAAGTTGTTGCCTATTTGGAACTTTCTCTACCTCAAGACTTCTCTGCATTAGTTCCCCATGGTTCCTGGCTCATGTTCTCTATGTTTCGAAGTTCAGATTTCTCAGAAAAGGAATATTGATTCATCAGCTTCCCTGGGGGACAATCCGTAAGTCAAAGGTAGTGGTCAGCCTGTGAATTTTTTCCTCTGGAGCCAGGCACCACCACTGGTCCACTGGTCTATTCAGCTTTGGCCACAGGGATGGGTGAGGGTGTGGTATTGTAATAAAAATGGCCACATGTGGACAGACAAGTGCTGACTGCGATCTCTAGGAAGTACACTAGTTTGAGAACGTCTCTGTAACACCTGCCCCCAGCACTCTTATATATCTATCCCATTGCATAGTATTGGGAGCATATGTATCTAGGGATGTTGTCATGGGAAATAGTTCCATGGTTTACAAGGTACCCGATCTAAAACAAAGGTCTCCACTTACTCAGGTACAGGACCAGGTTCAGTCTTCATTCTCCTTTGTTCTTTGTTGTAGTTATGTAGTTAATATTGTAGCATGCTTACGAAATCACTTTACAGAATCTGTATGGGAGAATTTTATCAAAAATTCAAGGTAGACCTCATATGATCAATAGTATGCAGTGGGAGAAACAAATGTGAGATTAAGTATAAAACTGATTTTAAGGAAGGTGATATGTCTCAGAATGCTCACAGTTTCTTGCTGAGATTGAAGTTGAGGTGTCATTCTGAAAAACTAACATGACTGAAAAGTAAATGGAGAAAGCAGAAACCAGCAACCATCCCTGAGGCCTGAGTCTCCCTCCACACCTGTAATTTTGTTCGTGTCCTAACATCCACGAAGGGAAGAGAAAGAAAACCAGGATTGGCCTTCGATACTCATTTCCAGCCTTTCCAAACAGCGTTGGCATTTCCTGTTAAGAAATATTATTTATGTCAGCTCCTGCCAGTATAGCATTTTTCACTGTCTGGTTTGTGACCCTTAGAAAAATGGTAGACCTAGGAATACCAAAGGAAGACAGACTTTTGCCACCTTGCAACGACACTATATGGATGTAACCAAATCCACTAAAATGAGGACCCGTCATGTCAATACACTCAGTTAATTTGTTTAGTCGACTGACTTGAGCTGAATGCTCTGTGTGACCAAGAATCTATCAGATACTAAGTCATCATTTTACTCATTGATATACAGCCTCTTTCATATGGTGACTCTTAGCCTTTTGGGTAACACAGCAATTTTATACTCCGGCTAAAATTAACTTCCTAAAACTTGAAAACTTGGTCATAATGTTGTTCTTAGAGCATACTTTATGATTATTTAATATAATTCATTCATTAGGGAAACAGACTTGGGTGTTGCCATATGCCAGATACTATACTAATTGCTAAGAAATCAAAGGAGAGACATGGCCCGTCCCCTCATGGTATTTATAATGTGGACAAGGGGATGGGCAAAAAATGTCAGAAAACAGTAGAAAAGTTGTGATTAAGGTGAGATACAGCTTGCTCTAAAGTGAGTATTTCCATCTATGGCTTTATGGCACGTGACATCTTTATTATCTTTCTAAGTAATGTAACTTACAGGTGATAGGTTTTGGTGTCACTTGAGATGCATAAAACTCTAAAGGGAGTATTCTAAGGGAAACTCCAGAAATGGCCAAAAGCACCACTGTGATGTGACCTGGTGTTAGCCCACAGAGGAGATGTAATTATTCTGCTAAGTTCTTGTTTGCTATTTGAGAGCAACAAATTAAACCACACTAATCTACCTCGCTGGATGGTACTTGCTAAACCTAAGAGGCTTCAATTATCAGCAGCTTAATAAACTTCCTAATCTGCATTAAATGAAATCCTTTGCAAAATGACATTGAAACAACGCTTAAGTCATCATCAGCCTGACTGGTATCTGTAGCCTGTTGTGGATGAGCCCCAGAATGCACTATGTAATCAAATTCCATGTAACTTAAATCTCAAAAAATTCCTAATGGTTTTGTGTGTGTGTGTGTGTGTGTGTGTGTGTGTGTGTGTGTGTGTGAGAGAGAGAGAGAGGGGGGGGGTGTATTTTGGTCACATTAATTCATATAGTGCTTTTTTTAATCCAAAGAAATTTGACATTTAGGAAAAAGTCAAGTGAGAACGTAATTTAAAACTGCTTAAATTCAGCTACCTATTATCATAAAAAGAAAGCTTAAAAGACTGTTCTATTCTGTGTACCGCAAACCAGCACCCTATGCTAAGAAATCCTCATGGGACACTCAAAGAATCCAGGGTTGTCATCATGTTATCAAACCAGACCACAGTCCATTGTGAGGTAATAAGAGGTGGGCAGCATTCTTTAGGTTTGCAAAAGGAGAAACTGAGACAGTGGACTGATTTCTCCTCCAATCATAGTTAGGAACACAGACTACCACTTCATGTCTCTTAAGCATTCCGGGTAAGAGAGGACTATAAAAACAGAATCACTAACTGGGTGGTTTAGGATTCACGTAGATATTCTCCAAGTTACTTGTATATCATGATGTCTGGCAAAAAAGCTCACTTTGATAGTAACATTGTCACGAGGAACTCATCAAGTAGGTCTTAAAGGTCAAAGAACAAGCAGTGTGGTACAGATGAGAGTAGGAAGATTGTGCATCTAAGAACACCAGGAAAGGGTGTCATAAAATTAAACTGAACAAAGCATTTTAGGATTTTTGTCCTCAATCTTATATACTAATTAGTCAAGTAAACCTACCCAGGACACACACAACTACACACACATGCAAATACCAACTAAAATCCACCCATTCAGGTTTTTCTGCTAGCACAGTTTTATTTTTTTAATGTAGAAAATGCAAATTTTTCTATCTGGATAAAACAAAAGCCAACAATCTGGTAAGGACCATCATTTAAAAATCACCTAAGAAATACAAGTTCTGATCTTCTCAATTATTTCAAATTATACTGACTAAAATTATTTTCCAACTGCATTGGTCTGTGTTGTCTAATTTAAAATTTTTTGAGCAAAGGGGAGGTGTAATGTGATCTAAATTCAGTGTGAAAACATAATTGATGGGCAATTATACTGTTTAACAAATGGCTGCTTTTAAATAGTGACACCTACTGACATTAAGAAAAGACTCTGCATACCCTCAAAACAGCATCTGACAATCTAGAGATTTCCTAAATTTGTTTTTTTTTTCCTCAGACTACCAAAATATTAATTTGGAGGTCTAGGCATTCACGAACAATAGTGTGGACCCATTGTTCTTCCAATGAGCTAATCAGCTATGATGCCAACAAAGAGAGGGTGGAGATTTAATACATTTGTACATATTTCTCTTTTTTCAGTGTTTTCCAGCTTGTTTCCTGTAATGTAGATTGGTGAAGCAGAAAAGCAGAAGTTGGAGTATGTCTATCAGATTCCAACAGGAAAAAAAAAAACGTGCAAATGTGCACAAAGTTTGTGGGCATGTGATCCAGTGTAATCACTCAGAATTTAGTGGCAATACTTGAAGACTGACAGTTACATTTTTCTCAGTATTTTAAGGCTTGACAGTTCCCTCGGTGCAGAACATGTTAGGAAAATAGAATAATGAGATGTTAAGTTAATGAACATCTTAAAGAATGCCCCACCCACAGTTGAATGTTCTATTTTCTTGATCGCTGTATTATAAAACTCTTAGTTTGTAATGTATTAAAAAAAATTTTTTTGATGACCCTTCACCACAGATCAGTTGAGAAGCATTGCTGTAGAACACGGGCAAAAACTTCAAAGCAGATACAGGGTCTTTGTAAAGTTTTGTGCCTCCTCAGTAGCTAAGAGCTTTGCACAACATTAGTGTTCAACAGATATTCTTGACTGCTGGTGTGAGAGAATGAATTTAAAAATAAGTTAAGGGCCGGCTGAGTGGCGCGATGGTTGAGAGCTGGCTTGGGACGCCAGAGGGCCCCGGTTCGGATCCCACATATGAGGGCCAGTGACACTGCCCTCTACAAACAAATAAATAATAAATAAATAATAAAATAAAAATAAGTTAAGACAGCTCTCAATGCCCATTTTCAAATTTTCCATGGAAGGCCTGGAGCTGAAGCTCCAGGTAGCATTAACTTTAATGAAGTACAATTAGCAGCACCAACCACATCTAAGCTTTTGTTTACATTTTATTCTTTTTTTT
>NW_017732018.1:465941-518590 GCF_001890085.2 Hipposideros armiger | reverse complement strand
ATTAAAGACTTAAATATAAGACCTGAGACCATAAAACTCATAGAAGAAAGTATAGGGTCTAAATTTGCAGACATCATCCGGAGCAATATTTTTACTGATACATCCCCGCGGGCTACGGAAGTAAAAGAAAAAATGAACATATGGGACTACATTTTATTCTTAATGATTGTTTAAAGACTTCTGCATTAGAACTGTAAGCACCGAGAAGTGTTCTGTCTACCTGGTTCTCTCCTGTGAAATAGTAGATTTGTGCATTTGTAGAAATGGATGCCCACATTCACAGTAATTCACTTTCAAATGACTAACATTGGGATACGAAACGGACACAGTACATACACACATGTGCAGGAATATGAGTCTCATATGTCATCATTGTTCTTCATCTATTGCAGCCTCAGGTAGTATTTAGCAGTAATGTACACATCAGAATGCCATGTGGCACTAAAAGAAAAATTTTAAAGGGAAAAGAAATACCTGTTCATACAAAAGAACCACACTATTATTTCGGAGGGGTGTGTGTGTGAAAGTCAACCAGTACAATAGTATATTTTATGCTTTTACCTGCAGTAACAGTTTTAATGAATGGTCACAAATAGTATTCTAATATGGGGGATAGCCTCCTGGAGTCAGGAATTCCATGTGAGTGTGTGTGTGTGTGTGTGTGTGTGTGTGTGTGTGTGTGTGTGTGTGTGTGTTTTATGATTTTCCTTTGCAGTTCAATCATCAGCTGGAAAGAAAGTATCATTCACCAGAAAGAAGTCAGTTTTCTACTAAATATTGGAGAAAAGACCTAAGAACTCTTGCAAACTTAGGATTTAGAGTTTAAATTGACAGATAAATCAGGATACTTGATCGTGGCTCCCAATGGATAATGACTAATTATTTCCAAAATAGTTATCACAGTACCCATCATGTGTCAAACAAGAATCTTAGAAAAAACTCACATTATCAAATTAAACAAATCTGTGGAGACTTGCTACTTATGAAAATTTACATTTGAAACATCAAATCATCCACAACCTTCCCCACCAAGGTCACGGATATTATTTGTTTGCATTCCATTAAAAAACAATATTCAAATTAAAGACTAACTTCTATCATGACATTCTTATTCTTCTATCTTTTTATTTGGAGCAGTTGCAGATCTGAAAGAATGTTTGTGTCACTGGAAGCAGTGATTTGGGTCAGCTTGGCATAGAAAAAGTTTGAAGACAAGAACTAGGGTATAACTATGCAAGGCCTGTAAGACCCATTAAGGAATCTAGATTTTATTCTAGAAGTAATAGGAAATCACTAAATGATTTTTTGGTGAGGGAGATGGAATGCATTCAGCTAATTTATCATTTTAAATGTTTATCAGTAATTCTATTGGGTCGTTGGGAAAGTCGTGACATATTTTTCTATGTTTTTCAATGCAAAAATGCATCATGACATTCCCGGTGACCCAATATTCTGTATGATATATCAAATATTCAAAGATGGATACATGAGATTATGCATTTGGCAAACCCATAAAACTGTATAACACAAAGAGTGAACCCTAATGTAAACTATGGATTTTACTTAATGATAATGTGTCAATATCAATTTATCAACTGGGACAAATATAGCACACCAATGCAAGATATTAAGTAACAGGGGAAACTGGAGAGAGGCAGCATATGGGAACTCGCTGTATTTCTACTCAATTTTTCTTTAAACCTAAAACCGCTCTAAGAAATAAAATCTATTTGTGAGGGGAAAAAAATATATATCACTCTTGTTGCTAGGTGGAGAATGAACTGAAATACCAATTAGAAAGCCAGCACAGTACTTTTTTAAATATGTAGTTTCATTAGCATAGATTTTTTTTGTCTTCAGAAGAATTTTGTTATCAGACATTTATTTTGGCATCACATATTCAAAGATTGGAACTCTCTACATTAGATTAAAGGTGAGGTGGTAAGAAACTAGAGGAGAAAAAAATCACATTGCCATCCAATGGAACACAAATAGAAGACAAAATCTGTATTTCTGCACTACCTGTTAACATTTTTTACACCTAGTTTTGAATTTGTGTTCATTTCTATGTGCATCAAATTTAAATTAACATATCTAGAAAAAGCTAATATATGTAGTAGTATCGTCTAGAACCTAAAATCTTCCAGAGAGATTTTATATTAACATACAAAAGTAAGAATAATAAAAAAGATGCAGGTTTTGGTAGTAAGCGTGTAAGGAAAGACATTCACAATATTTTGAAGCTGGGCCTAATAACCTTGAGCAACCTTAAAGCTGTCACATAACTAGAGGCTGAATTTATGTGAATGGCTTTATTTTCTACCTAAAAATCTAGTAATTCGACAGAGAAAGATGACTATAAGACAGAAATACATTTATGTTGCATTAGTTTAATACCCAATAATTTTTCATTTCCAGAGAGTAATAGGGATAGCTTTACAGTTATATTACTGGAACTATCTGCTTATAACTTTCTTCTGATGATAAAAATGTGATTGATTTGTCAGTTTCTCCCATTAAATATTTCTTGATTGTGAGGCTAAAAAAAAAAAAAAACCTTACAAATCGTGGGCAATCTCTGCATATTCTGATCTGAATTATCATCAAGATTTGATTTATCGTTTGATGGGGGATGAGTGCAAGAGAACACCAAGTTCTGGTCTTGAAAACTCTCTCAATGGCAGGACTGGAAAACCCAAGTTATTAATAAATCGTAATAATGTATTAATAATACTTGATACTTAATAATACTTGAAGTCTTATTGAAACAGAATTAGCACTTTACACGTGTGCTAGATTGCTAAACCAGGGGCATTGTTAAGAATGGTTGGAGTCCTGTGAGAATTCTTTTGGGGATTATTTATTAATTCAAATCTCCTTATGTACTTTGTGCTTGGTAGGCAGAAAACCTTGTGCTCAGCTACATGGTTGCTTGTTATCAAAAGAATAATGGTTCCATGAATCTGTAAAAACTAAAATAAAAAAACCTCTTATTTTCAAAACGCTTCTACACCTGCTTTGCACATACTAACGAGGGACTAACACCAAAGCTGTCAGATTCTGATTCCCAGAATCCTCTAAGAACTGGGGTTGACCTTGAAAATCACCCAGATAAGTCACTTCCCCCAAGGTCACACGCCTAGTTGTCAACAAGCCATGGCTAGGATGCGTATCTCAGAACTCCTAATCAGTCATACTTCTACCAGGCTCTGCCTTACAACTGCTTTGAACAAATAGAGAAAAATCAGGATTTCAGAAGTAAAATCCTACAGCTAAGTTTAAGTCTAAACGTTGTGAGAATAAAGAATTTGACCTTAGAATTGGAATCGGCTGTTGATTAAAATACATCAGTATCTCTACCCAGAATAATACTTTAAGGTAGTTAGGACTGATTATTAAAATTAATAATAATTTTATTATTAATTTAATATTAATAAAAATTTTATATGTATGTACCGGGGGTGCCAAAAAATGTATACAAGTGGACGCGCTGGTCAACATTGCTCAAGCAGCAGTTCGCCATAATCAGAAGTGTCTGGATGCTGATGGTAACCACTTTGAGCACCTCTTATAATTGCAGAGTCAAATGTAACTTGTATTCATCTTTTGTTACCAATATATATTGAGTATTACAATTTTATTGGTTTTTTTCCTTTCTTAAAATATGTATACATTTTTTTGGCACCCTCATGGAGAGACTGATTTCCTTAGTTTACACTAATAGAGAACTTTACTACAGATATAACTATCTATTTATTTATGCTCACCTTCTGCTCAGCATCTTATCCTTCCAGAGTAATATAGGTAAAACAATACAGAAATCAGCCTCTAAATCTATGATGTTATTTGTCACATACATTCCATGTTTCTACATAACATAAAATGTGCCAGTTTCATGACTCAGCCCACTTCTTTGGCTCCTAACAAAATCAGAATGGTGCAGGGATGACTTGTGAAAGCTAAACAGAGTTAAAGACTCAAGGGATGACATCATATTGTTCCAGTTCCACATTTACTTTGACAGAAAACGAGTTATATTTTTTTCACAGGCACAGCTTCCATGAATATAGAAACCCCTCCCCGTCACTAGCTGTTTACCAATATTCTCACACTGATGTTCTTCTAACAAATGAACCATCATTTTAAACTTCCTAGCCTTTGAGGAGCATTTCAAACCTCAATGTCATATTTCTATTGGTTGTAATTTTGTCTTTCATTTCCTCCTTTTCTGGGCAAAGTTTATCCTACTATTATTTTTTCAGATGTGCACCAGTTTTATAGGGGGGCCACTATTGTAGTTATGTTTTTTGGTCAACAAAGACAATAAAAGTCCCTATGTGTGTGTGGAGGGGTGGCTTCTAAATTTTTATGTCACTGTGTGTGGAAACAGCTATTATCGCCAAACAGATGGCTGATCCTTGGCCATAAATATAATATCGTACTTTTGAAATAGAGGCCTACATCTTTACTTCAATTTTTTAGCAGTCTTTTAGGCTTGATGAAATGTATATATTTTTATTAAGATGAGAATGATTGAGGGCTGGCTGAGTGGTGTGTTGGTTAGGAGTTGGCTTGGGATGCCAGCTCTGAGCAGTAGGGCCCCCGTTCGGATCCCACATATGAGGGCCAGTGATGCTGTGCCCTCTACAGCTAAGATGGTGAACAAGCAACAGCTCAACCTGGAGCTGGGCTGCCGTGAGTCGCTGTGACAGCATAGGTTGCAGTGGGGCTGGCCAGCAGTGGGTGTGAGCTTTTGTGAGCTGCCGTGAGTGGCCGTCCAATGGCTGGCTAGAGACTGCCTCACCCGGGAAGAGCACAATGATAATACCAACATGGGCCAGTGAAGCAATGTCCTCCACAACTAGACTGAAAAACCAAAGGACAGCAACTTGTCTGTTTCCTTTCCCCGATTCCCCAATAAAATCTTAAAACAAAACAAAACAAAAAAAAACACAATGATTGAAATGAACTTATTCTACCACCAAGGAGAACAAAGATTATTTACCATCTGTAAAATCAGTCACAGATTTGTGAGGAAGGCAGGGTTCACTGCACCTAGTCAAAACACAAGGGTTTGGATCTATCGGGCTAAGCCAATGGCTGACGTATAACTTTGGCATAACGCTGAACCTCTGTAAGCCCTAGTTTTTAATTTGCATAATGCGATCTTACAATACCTTGTGGACTTATTGTGAATATCACATAAAACACCATATGTGAAAGCATTCTGTGAACTGAACAATACCTTATAAATATAATATATTATTGTCAAGTGATGATTAACTGATTTATGGAAACAATTATGAAAATAATTATGTTTCCTCATTATGGAAACAATGTTCCAAAGAAATGTGGAAATGTATTTTTTAAATTGTTTATAAAAATTCTTTGAAGTTAACATTTGTGTACATACTTATATGTATATATATAATATTCATATATATATATTACATATATTCACTATATAGTATATACATATATATATTCACATTACTGCTACATAAATATTCTGCATGTATTTAAGTATAATTTATACAACATGACCTGTTGGTATGAGTTTCATTTGTAATTGTAAAGCATTATTTATTGAATTTTTTTCCAATCTGGTGATGAAAATATAATCTAAGTTTATGTTAAGGTGTATATGATTTAAGTTTAGGGGCTATAAAGTGACTTTTAATACAAATAATTTTAATCCATAAAGAATTATTCCCCAAAGATGATTTATTAAGAATAAGGAATTGATACTATTCCTGTAAAAACCATGTTAAAAACAGAAGGAGTAAGAAGGGAAATGTCCTACGAGAGTCTACAAAACTCTAGTTATGCCATAATAGACCAGAGTACTGTGTATTTGGAGTGGAAATTGGCAGTGGATGATTATAAACTTGAAATGAAAATAGATAATTATAGTGTTGCATGGCTTTTTCCTAATGGAAGTGTGAGCAAGGTATGGAAGTGGAATAATAGTTGTGGTGATTCATTCTGTCTGGCAGTATCCAGCCACATCTCTCAAAGAACCCAATGTTTTGTGCAGAGTTTGGAAGAGGCATTTACTAAGTACAGAAGGAGGAACCTAGCATTTCAAATGCATGGGACAGCATAGTCAAAGGTTTAGAAGTATGGAACGGCATGGTGCATTAGGGAAACAATTCACAAGTTAGTTTATTGGAGCATAACGTGTATAAAGATTTGGAGGGAAATTACGAGCTTTAAATAGATACTTCCAGAGCCAAATCCCAAAGGTTTTAAATACTGAACTGATCTGATCACGTTGGGGATGGGGAGCCACAAAGCGTATTGATCAGGGGATAGACTAATCGATTGTTTTAGGAAGAACGTGTTGGTATCAGTGTGCTCTGAAGGCAGCTGGCTTTGTCATGTTCCTCTGGCATTGTTTTACTTTATAGGCCAATGGCACCTCTGAATATTAGAGAACACAATACATTTATTTTCATGCATTAGAATAAAAACAAGGAGCCTGAGTGACATTTAAGAGGGATTGGTCCTGTGTTTCCCCATCAGTCACCTTTATGATACCATCATAACTTTTCTCTACAAATCATTTTTAATCTAATTTATTAAATATTTTTGATGAACTCATTTCTTCCCAACTCCAAAAAGGAAAATGTATGTCTCTAAGCAATAGTATTTTTAAATTGCAGGCTTAGCCATTTTTTATGTATTATATGTTCATATAAATCCAACTATTAAAGGAAAACTGCCCATCTGGGTGTCACTGTAAATTCCCCTTTAGGAAAACATGGATCCTTCTGATACCATCATTTTATAGGTGAGGAATTAATGTGCAAATCAAATGATGTGCCTAAGTCCCCTTTGTTTGACTACCATGTCCCAAACACAGCTCTAGGTACTGGGGAGACAGCAATAACAAAATAAAATCATTGCCATCAAAAACTTACCTTCCAGTGGGGGACACAAATGAAAAACAAACACATAAAGACATGGCATAATGCCAGGTAATGTGAAGGGCTGTGAGAAAAATAGAGGGAATTAAGGGAATCAGAAATGCCACCGTGTGCCTTTAGATAGGGTAGTCGAAGAGGGTCTCTCTATGGTCCCAATGTGTTCAAAGAGCAAGGTGTGGGATATCTAAGGATGGAGCAGTCCAGGTAGAAGAAACAACAGGAGCAAAGGCACCTGACATGCTTGAGGAAGAGCCAAGACAAACTAGTGATGGTTCTGTGGAAGCCTGGTTCTTAGGACCACCACTCCCTCCCACACTGCCCATCAGACAGATCCCTTTTGCTAGACCAAGCATTGACCAGTACACACCACTTGCAGCCCAGCACCTGTTTTACTGGAACTCAGTCATGCTCATTTCTTTCTATCTTGCCTATGGACACTTTTTCGCCACAGCAGCAGAGGTGAATTTTGTAACAAAGATCATGTGGCCCATAAAAAGCTAAGTTATTTACCATCTGGACAGTTACAGAAAATGTTTCCTGATCCCTACTCTATATCATGCTTTGTTGTCAAATGTGGGCATCACAGGTGGAAAAAAAATGCTTGGGACATATCTATAACAGTGAAATACACAGTTTCCATGTCAAAAATCTAATTTCTACTTGCAGAAAATCTGATTTTATTTTTAAAAATTGAGTTATGTACCACTGGAAACTTTTTAGTATATTCTATTTCAATGTGATTTTTTTTTCTTTAATGATGAATTGGGAGAATAAAGTAATCTGTCGTTACATAAGGATAAGAGTGAAGAATAACCACAGTTTGCTTTACACTTGTAGTTTCCTCTTGTTAGTATTCAAATTATATTCTCTCTAAACTACATCTGAAACAGGCTGATGATATATCCTGTCAGGAGTTGCATTGTTGGGTGATGCACAAGATTTTTAAAAGACCCATATGGACGATGTGGCCCAGAGCTACAAGTCTCTTTGGAACTAATTACCTTCTCAAATCAAATGGTCTTGAAGATCATCTGTAACCTCATATGAAAGAGTTGCTATGCTGATTTTACCTAGGGCTTCCTTTTCCACTTAAACAAAATGCTCATGGTTCTGGTGCTCATTGTCTTTGGTGTAAGGTTCATAGAAGATACCTCATATTCTTTCCCTACCAAATATTCTAAGAAATGAAAACTAGCAAAAACAAAAACAAAAAATAAGTAGGACTAGAGAAAGAATAGGGTGATTGAACTCAGGATTTAAAGTGAGTCAGATGAAGGATTGAAGTAGTGTCTAGTGAAGAATAAAGTTGAGAAAACTGAATTTTCAAAGTATTTCTTACATTAGTAGGATTATCTATAACCAATTTATTGGGTCTCACAGAAGACTACTAGCTCAGTATTTCCTAGATGCTTGCAGCCAACCCTCCTCCTCCTCCTCTGTTCTCTCTTTCTCCCTCCCTCCCTCTCTCTTGCAAACCCTAGAAAATTCACCCTATACATTATAGAACTTCCTTTTCAAATATTCCCACTGAGCCCTCTTTTTTAATTGAATTCTTCCCAAGTCACTTCCTGAACTACTCTTTTCTAATGACTTCCTATTATTATAAGATAGAGCTTAACAGTTGAAAAAAAAAACTATCTGTAAATCTCCTGACCACATAGATTATAGTTTTATGACTATAAATACGTGCTTATAGGAGAAAAATTTGGAAAATATGGAAAGGCAAAAGAAGAAAATAAAAATTAGCCACATTTTCCACTTTAGTGTATTCCTTTCCTATCATCTCTATATCTATTTAAAATTTGTAATTATTCTTCACTGTTTCATGTTCTGTTTTTCTCACATAACAATATGAAACTGTGTATTTTTCTATGTAATTGAATACTTTTGAAGCTTGAATACGATCATCAAATGGTATGAACCATTTAATTAGTTTAATTAGCCTTCCATTGATGGACTTGTTTCCAATTTATTTGTGTTATAAATAAAGCTGCACTGAACATCTTCATGGGACCGTATATCTGGTAATTCCCTTAGAATAAATGCTTAGGAATGTTACAGTTACATAGAAGGATGGGTATGCACATCATTAAAGCTGTCACTACACGTTATTCTATAGCCAACTCCTGAAGATAGACAGACGTCTTCATGGTGTGCTTAATGCTAAAGCTCAGTCTGATGTTCTATTGGGGTCCTGCTTATTGTCATGTTTCCTCAGTTGCAAGACACTGAGTAGTTTATCATTCCTTGCCTCTGGGGAACCTTGGTAAGTGAGAGATCAGAAGATGTGGCAGTTTGAAAGAGGTCAATCCTGGAGACAACAGAGAGGCAAGGAAAAGGCTAAGGATCTGAGCCAAGTTTGAAATAAGTCATTTAGTTCACACTGTGCCTCTCAGTGAGTGTCCACATGACATATACTAGGCACTTTGACAAAGATTGTGAAAACAATGAGGCCTAAAGTGGCTCTTCCCTCACAGAGTTACAGCCCACAGAGTTGATGCACACCACCTCTCAGCTCTAACGCCCATCTGTGGGAAGGTAGAAGTCTTTTGAAGATGAAGTGCTCAAATATTCACCTTTTTAAGAAGTATTTTTCCCTTGTTGAAATTTGAGTTCTTCTCCCCAAGTGTGTTCAGTTATCTAGTTAAGAGCTACCATTATCTGAAAAATTCACTCTTGGATGATATTTGAAAGAGCCCTTTCTGTGTGAGCCAGAACCTCTCAGTTGGGCTACCCCAGATAAACGCATCACAGTGTCACTGCTTCTGGTCTGCATCCATGTGCTACCGTAGTCACAGCCATCTTTTTTTTAATAGGGAAACAGGAGAGAAAGTTACAATCACACCTCAGCCATTGTGGGAGAAGGGTTGCAGGATAAGAATGATCAGACACATTTTATTACTTATTGACATTTTAGAAGTTGTGGAAGGTCACGGGCAAACTCCAACTCTATTCTACTCGGGTTCAAGTTCAGGGACCAAACTATTCTTTTGAAATGTTCGGTTTTTAGCAGTTCCTCTTTAAATAAATGCTGTCATTCCATTCTTTGGGGAGGAACGAACAATGCAGCTTGTGTGTTCAAACCACTTGGAGCTTTTCATACACTGTTTCTTTAGAAGGATTTGCTTTCCAAAGTTGAACTTTTCAGAACTCAGAACACCTTATCACACTTTCACAAGCCTTCTCTGCTGAAAATGGAAAAAGAAAAAGGGGGGGACAGCCTGTCAGGACTTGTGCCAGTTAAATCCGATCTCCCTGGGGATTTGTTTTTCTCCTGGCGTCAGATTAGATGTTCCAATCAAGCAGTGTTTGAGGCTATGAGGGAATGTCCATGGGATTCTTAGCAAGGCTAATCCCAAGGCTGCACATTCCAAGGGGCTAATCTGCCCAAGTTCATTGCTTACTTGAAACGTCTCTTGGGGGAAGAGCCGGGCAAGCGGCTTTTTTTTTTCCAGTGGGCGGTCATAAGAGCATTATTAACGGGATGACCAGCCCCAGAGGCAGCAAAATGAAAGCAACAGGAGCTGCTCGTGGGACTGCCTTTGCCACCACCCAGAGTCAGTGCTCAGGTAAAATGATTTCAGCTCACTTTGCTCTTGTTCAACTTCCCAATAGTGGATCAGAAGATCTAGAACAGGATCACAGGAATGCCCAGAGAGAGGCTGAGGGATAGTAAAAGGCAAAAAGGAACACAGGATTCAGTACTTTTGGGTCTTTGGGGTTTGTTCTGATTAGAACAAAGTAGACATTTGAAACATGAGCGTCTCAAAGAGAGGAACATGGTGAAATTGTGTTTGCAATTTATTCCTATAAAGTTAGTGGACTCTTTTTCTAATTTTATGATGACTAGTCTGGGTTGTCCTTCTATGAAAGTTGCCGGGCTAAAAGGTGGATTGCAATGGTACTTTCCAAGGCCAATGCGTACCCTGTGTGCGTGCATGTAAACCATTCCTGCTTAGAGAAGTTCTTGATTCTATAGCTAGTGGGGAGTGGGGAGAAAGAGCAGTCAAAAGTAGTTTGGGGGACTAATGCTTGTAGAGCCTTTGTGAAAAAGAGCTGAAAACTGCTTACATGAAATGACTTTTTTTTTCTTTTAAAGGCAGTATTTGCAGCTTTCTTGTTTGTTTCTATCATTTTGATGCTTTATTGACTGTACATTTGACTTTCAAAATGTATACTTTATTCTTCGAGGGTAGTCGTTACACTTTGTTCAAAATTAGAGTGTCCTCATTTTTTGTTTTGAATAAGATGTCCTTTAATTATTAGCCTTTGAAAAGCACTTTCCTGTTACACATCACACATGACTGATAATGCAGAAACACAAGAAAGAAAATAGCCTCTCACAGACTCGGCCATGGTGATGTGACCGTTCTACCTTTGGTAAAATACACAAGTGGTTTTCTAAGGGCTGAGAGAAGCCATCTTTTCTGAGGGTGCATGAGACTTCCGAAGTATCTTTGGACAGAAGAGATTTTAGGACATGTTGTCCATTGAAGTTTTGCGTTAGAAGAGAATTAAAGGGTCAGCTAGAAACAAGGCATGTCAAAACTGTTTCATGCTTCCTACAGCAAGGATAGCCCGTCTGAACTCATTTAATTGGATCTGGAAGCCAAGTACAAAGCCTGACAGAGTAGTTCAAAGACTCTGAACAAAAGAAAAGGAAATTAGTTTAGGGGACAAGTTAAACTATGATTATACTTCAAATATGCCCTCTCCAAGAAAATAATTTTAGAAGTCTCATATCTGTCCACACTGTAGACCTGAGTAAAAGCATAAAAAAAGCAAAGCCCACTAGTGCATAGTAAATTATGCTTACTTTGTAGAATTCCTAATTCACATGTTAAACATGCATTCTTTCTGTTATCCCTTTTACTTTCTTCTCAGTAAAAAGAGAGAATCCAATTCAATTATGAATGCTAGTGGAAAGATTCTTTTTCACATTACTTTTCTTTTTTTCTCCTCCCAATTTTCTGTGCCTTTGTAAGGAAAATGGTTAACCTGCTGATAATAAGAAATAGAAACTGATCCTCAGTCTCTTTGCTAACAATGAGGAATCTTTTCACCTTTAAGAAGGTAATTAACTTGCTAAACCACACACAATCCAAATTACTTTATACTTAAAGACTAACAGATTGACAATCTACATGTAGTAATTCTTACTACACAGCATCTGAATAAAACTTCCAGGGCTTTCCAAGGTGAAAGTGGGATTCATGAGTGAGAGAAAAAAATATATAGGTGCCCTTGAAAAGTCTCTTCTATTTGTCATGGGTTCCAGATTCTCAAGTTGGAAGTCCAGTTGTGATTACATTTCTTTGTTGTAGTTATTATAAATGTCCCCCATTTGTTTACTTCTTTCTCATATTCTGATGGCTTCCGAATGTCCCACCCAAATTCTTTACCCCAAAGGAGAGAGGCAGAACAGATAGTGAGTGTTCATTACGCCATTAGTGGAGACTGGAAAGCGGAAATGAAAAGAGGAAAGATACAAGTATGAACGGGTCCTAAGACATCCCTCGAAGTCCCACTCTTCCCAAATACCAATCCATGTCCAGGCATGCCCAGAGGGCACTGCCAAGATCAAGGGTACTTAATATCAATAATATCTAATTTGAAGAGTCAGTTTAGTAGAATGGGTAAGAGTGTGAATTCGGGAGTAAGACTATTCAAATTTAAACGCTGACCTTGAAACTTATTTGCTGCATCTGACCTAGTTTCTTCATTGGTAAAATGGATATAAAGTAGTACTTCTCTCACAGGGTTTTTTATGAGAATCCAAGGAGATAATATGTATATGACACAATTCCAGGCCCATGATGAGACCTTGATAAAGGTTAGGCATTGTTATTACCTATTGAGCTCCTACTAAGTGCCAGGTGCTTTCCCTGAATCATCTACTTTGATTAATACAACTCTTCAAAGCAGCTGTGATTATCCTCATGTTATAGAAAAGGCTCAGGGTAATGTCAAGATCCATTCATGTCGTCTCAAATTGCACTGTTTCATCTTTTCTATGGCAGAATAGTATTCCATTGTGTAGATACACCACATCTTCTTTATCCAATCACCTATCAAAGAACACTTTGGTTGTTTCCATGTCTTGGCCACAGTGAATAATGTTGCAATTAACATAGGGGTACATCATGCTAAGCGAAATGAGTCAGACAGAAAAAATCAAGAACCATAAGATTTCACTCATGTAGGATATAAAACTGAAAGCAACAAATGAACAAGGCAAACAAACAAACAAATAAACAAACAAAAACTCATAGACACAGTCAATAGTTTAGTGGTTACCAGAGGGTAAGGGGGGAGAGGGATGGTAGAAGAAGGTAAAGGGGGTCAAATATATGGTGACAGAAGGAAATTTGACTTTGGATGGTGAACACACACTGCATTATATAGATGATGTATTATACAATTGTACACTTGAAACCTATATAATTTTATTAACTAATGTTACCTCAATAAATTTAATAAAAATTAAAATTAAAAAGTACTTTTACAAACATTTCAAAAAAATTAAATAAAACAAAAGGCTCAGGGCAGTTAAGTAACTTTTCTACATACATTGTTAATGGCCAGCCATGCCCCCTGGGAGCATATCATCCCCCAAGTGAGATCAGTCGAGGTTGGATCTGCAGCAGCAATTTCATAGAACTCTCATCTGAAACATCAACTGAACTTTTAGTACCCAGGACTGGTCCCTCTTCTTGAAGTGAAAACACGGTACCCAAATAATGATGATAACTCTGTGTATCAGGCATTACTGTTGTGCCCATTTTATAGATAAAGAAAATCATGACTTTGTCCACATCGCTGAGTCTCACTCACGCCAATTTTTCTGACTGCAGACCTCATGCTGTACCCATGATACTGTCATCCCTGCCTTATTTTCAGAGAGTATTGATCAGTCCTCCCTGAAATTTTCAGATGCTCCCCTGAAAGATCCTTCTGAATCCTAGCCAAAGTGGGCCACAAAGAAAAAAGGAAAGTGCACTGTTTTCTGCTCCCCGAAGTATAGTGAAAGTTGGTTTCAAATGTTCCAGTGAGGAATATTTTTTACCATCTTTCTGCCAAGAGATGTTATCAGCGAAGGTATTCAGTGACTAGGAAAAATCACAGCCTATGAATAGTTTAACTTACAGGCTTTTTTAAAAGATAAAAGCTGGTTATCATCTACACTGCTCAGCTCATTTCTATTGCAAAAATGTAGCCACTAGCTTTTCCTACATATTTGAAAAGAAAACTCTTTAAGCATAGACACTGGGGCTTTTTTTCACGCCCTACTGATAAACTGGACTGCAAATGTTACCTTTGTGGTGTGAGGGTGCAGAGGTCCACTTGGACCCAAGGGTCTCTGAGGCAAGGTGGGTGCTCCTTTCCGTGTGGGCAATGCATAAACACTCAGAAAGTATGTGACCCGATTGTGACCAGGACCTTTGTACCTCTCAAGCATCCCCCATGTTTCTCCTTTTAAAGTGTGCGTTGTGAGTATCAGACAACTGCCTTCAGTGCCACATACTTGTGTAAACTCCATTGTGAGAGAGGAGGGAGATGCATGATTAAGGGATGGAGGGCAAATCAGACCTAGCACACCTTCTACAGATATTTGGGTCCCTGGCAGAGTCAGTATCAATTATGACCAGCAAATGAGAGGTTGTCACAATTAACACCAGTCTCTGAGTCAGGCCAAGTAAACAGCTCAGTTGCACCTTTGTCCTGTATATTTTAAGAGCATGAGTTTAGTCCTGATGCTGGGTTAGGGAGAAGGTGATACCAGATAGAAATCGCATTATAGGTTGCTCTAGCCACTTCCATCTTAAACCCTTAGAGGAGGAATCTTTTGAGTAGCTTACCATATTCTATAGGAGGCTGCTCTACTATTTCAAATGCTGGTAAAAAAAAAAAAAGCGGGGGGAGGGCAGGTAAAAGGATGCAGGATGGACACTCTGGAACAAAGATGGTACAGTTTTTCCAGAACTTCCTTTATTTGTCTAGGAACACAATCTTAGTGGCCAGACTTCTGGGGGGACTGTCCCAACAATGCCCATTCTAAGAAGATGTATTTGCTGTGCTTAAATGCATGCGAGATACAAAAAAAAAAAAAAGAATTCTATCTTTCCTCCAAAGGCATTACCTGTGAAATTTTGGACTGTGATGAAGACATTTATCTTCCTTAGGTTTCCATTTCCTTATCCCCCTCCTGTATTTAGGCACTGCTAATTTAGATTTTAGAGAAAGCTCGGTGATGGATTAGGGCTCTTGAGTTATATAATTCCCTCACCATTTGTCTTTCTTTCTACAAGGAAAATCTAAATGTCAGCCATGAAAATTTTATACTTGTTTAGATATATGGTTGACCCTTGAACAATGCAGGGCTTAGGGGAGCCAACCTCCAGCTCAACCAAAAATTCAAGTATAACTTTTGAGTCCCCCAAAACTTGACTACTAATATCCTACTGTTAACTGGAATCCTTACCAATAGCTTAACAGTTGATTAACACATATCTGTTTATAATATATATTATATACTGTATTCTTACAATAAAGCAAGCTAGAGAAAAGAAAATGTTATTAAGAAAATCGTAAAGAAGAGAAGATACATTTATAATATGTATTGAAAAATATGCACATTAAGTGGAGCCACATAGTTCAAATCTGTGTTGTTCAAGGGTCAACTGTATATCTTCCCACAACTGAATACTTGTTATCTATAGGGTTAAAAACATCCTGTTCTATAGTTTTCATTTTCTCTGTAAATAGCATTGTTTTTCTGTCCTTCAAAAATCATTATGAATTTGTATATGGTTCTGTCACTAACATTATTTTTGTTATGGTTATCTCCTTTAACTCTCAATATTAATATAATAAATAACATAATCAGCAAGTTCTAAAAGCAGTTGATTTTGTTATATGCAGTGTTTATATGTGTGTAACCACAATTTTAATTCAGTTTATGAGATACCAGTCTATTATGTGATTACGAAATTTTGCTGCCAGGTCAAAAATACTTGAAGGTGATGTTCATCTCGTCTCTTCTTTTTTTTTTTTTCCAGGCTCAGAAATCATGGATTGAAAGAGCATTTTATAAAAGAGAATGTGTTCACATCATACCCAGCACCAAAGACCCCCATAGGTAATCTTGCTATCTCTATAATGTACCGAGAACATGACATAGCAACTATGGGAACAAAAGTACAATAGTAATCACCATCCAGTGCATGTAAACCAATGTGAAATTAAAGATCAATTTATATTGTTGCTGGACATCTTTGAAGCAATGTTATATATACACATCACATAATATGCCATCCCTATAGTTAGTTGTCTAAGAGCCTATACAGAATAACAGATATATCATCAGGGAAGGGATTAATCATTGTATCTAAGAATGGGTTATAATATATTTTGAGTATGGTTACTGGTTTTCCCTTTTAAGCATTTCATCAAAATTTTTTTTTATGAAATGTTTGTACTGACATGCTTTGTTACAATGAAAAAGAGAGTTTTGAACAAATGACTCCTAGATTACCAATTAGACTGCAGACATTTAGATTCCTGTCCAAGCACATTTTTAGTATTCTACTTACCTTCCTGAAGATCAACAGATAAGGTGGGAAGTATTTGGGATAAAGTAACATGAATGTCTGGAAATGCCTTTTCGAAAAGGCATTGTAATAAAGTAATTTAAAATATACACTGTAGCGTCATATAGACTAACTGTGAAACCTGGAATACATTACCTAACTTTCAAAACTATAATATTTTACCTGTAAAAATGAATGTCACATTGTTAGCATTTATAAATTATAACTATGTATCAGTATTATTACTAATAATCATAATAGTGGTTGTAGTAAAGTATGAAGGACATTTTAATGGTGTAAGAAGCAAATTTTGTTTTCCAATATCTTGTGAATAATTTTTCATTGTTTCTTCAAGAACACTTAAGCTGCAGATTTTTTTTTTCTCAGAATTGGATATTTGACAGTGAATGTCAATTTGGAAAAGACAAGTTAGATTGTGACTCACATATGAGTGAGAGTCCTCATTTAAATGTGCATGTAAAAATGCTCCCCTTGAAGCTGTTCAGTGTCCTTCCTGCAAGATTTAATAGATGGGAGGAGCAGGAAGTAAAAAAAAAACAAAAAATCTACAGAGGTTTTGTTTGCAGATTCCAATCCTGAACAATATGGCAGGTGTGAAAGGGGTGGGTGGAGAAGGACAGGAGGCATGTTACAGCTTATACACCTAAAGGAAAATGATGAGGGGGCAGAAAAGAAATGTGTATCAAGTAAATCCTGAGTTCACCATTTGTCTGCTAGAGCTATATTACGGTATTCCCCCTAAAATTTGATGAGCTAGCTTACTACAGTTTGTAGGTTTCTCCAGCCTTAAGTGTGTATCCCAATAGTGGCTAATCCATTCGGCTCACTTGGACCTCTTATGTTATAGGTGTTGCTGTGGGCGTCTCATAGGCCAGCATGTTGGCCTCACTCCCAGTATATCCATTCTTCAGAATGAGAAAAATGAAAGTCGCCTCTCACGAAATGACATCCAGTCTGAGAAGTGGTCCATCAGCAAGCACACTCAACTCAGTCCGACGGATGCATTTGGGACCATTGAGTTCCAAGGAGGTGGCCATTCCAACAAAGCCATGGTAATCATTCAGTCACTTCCCAAATTCTGTCTCAAGTCCTGCAAAGGAATGGTGAAGAGCTAGAGATTTAGTCTTCAGGCCCAATCCCAACACTGCCAGTCCCTGGCTGGGTGACCTGCTTTAATTACCTTGCTCCTGTGCATCTCCACTTTCTCTATAAAATCGGGGAAAGAAAACCTTCCTTCCAGGATTTTTAAAAAATTAGTGTGAGGTCAGACACATGACTGTCATTGTTATTAATAATACCAGTAGCTTTCTATAGTTATGTACTGTTTATTATGTTACTTTCTGGGTCTAATCCGTTAAGACATGTTTTTCTAGCTCCTTTGGTAAAAATATCTTACCTTTAGGTCTCTGTTTTATTCTATGGGTAATTAGCGTTTCTCTGCACTCAAAGTAGAAATGACCATCTCAGACTAATTTCTTTCATGTTCTAACAGAGATCTTGCCATCCAAATTGAGTCCTATTTTTCTAAGCAGCTGTGTTCAATAATGTTCTCAACAGAATAGCTTCATATGAAAAGCATTCGTTTTTTGGAAAGGAGGCTTTAGGAAATATACCAATGTTCTAAGAATTGTCACTTCTAAATTTCAGCTTTCCTCATGGACCTCTCCTATTTGGCTGACAGATTTTACCAGGAGAAAAGTATAGCATGTGTTTTTGGAAATTCTAGAAATACTATATTCCAACAAGCTTGCTTCTAACTATTAAAAGAGAGAGTTAGCTGAGGGTGGAGCAGTTGGAGGTGGCTGTTCTCAGGCATGCCACAGTTTTCTGAGTTTGGAGAGGAAATGTTGCTTAGAGAAGCATCCTGCAAAATGCAAGGGGAGTCACTGCACACCAGTTACAGGCTAAAAATAATCACTAAAGCCATCTCTCTTTTTTTTTCCTCTCCTCCCCCTTTTCTCATCTGCCCCCTGCCCACCCCACCGCGCACCACTGCAGTAATTTCTTCACCAAGAATGGCTGACTGAGCTATTCTCACAGTTCTTCCCTAAGAAAATTAATTCTGAGTGATATATTAAATTAAAACCAATACTGAGCAATATATTGGAAAGAAGGTGATGCTGTATGCAACCCCCAGCAAGGCCTGGGAAAACAAAGAAAGGGTTAGTCTTGGGTGTACAGCACTAAGGGAAATGGGGATTTGATAACATAAGGGATGTGTTCGCCCACATAAGATCAATAAGGGTCCCCAACTCAGCTCAGTCCTCATTCACAGTATGGGATTGAACCATATAAAGTGTGGATCCTCTGCAACCATGCATTAGTTAGCAGTCAAGCATGTTCTTCCTATAAGAAACATATTGCATGTGAGGAAGTGGCCTCGTGGACAATCGTCATAGAACGGCACATCCAGTCACTTCATAGGGTGCTGAATGGTGCCTGCCAGCCTCGTGTCGCAAGCCCAGAGGCACATGGTAAGCTTCTGGTCATCGCTTCTGTTGTTACCATGTAGGGTCTGTCAAAGATGGAGCATGAATTTGCTCATAAGTAAGAGGGTCCCTCCACAGTGATCCCCTGGAGAGATGCTAATTACCAGGATGTTGCCAGTGACCAGAACATGTTTTGGGGACTGATTTCAGACAATTTATAGCTCACAGGAGAAAAGCAATCTATCGTTTTATCAAATAATGCTTTTGACCAAAACTTAATCTCAAGCACCTGAAATTCAAACACCTTAGGACTCAGTCACATATGACTTCTGCTAGTTTTTAAAAATCAAGTCCATTGTCAAAAGATAAAGTTTCCCACCACTAAAAGTTCTAAAAGAACAGAATGCTAGTTCAGTAGTGAAGAGTGTGGATTCTGGATGCAGACGCTCTTCAGTTTTTCCCAGGACCATTATATACTTACTGTGTGACATACGAAAAGCTAATTAAATTCTGTGGACCTCAGTGATTCTGTTATCTAGGAATAATAATAATAACAGCATCATAAGTGATTAATGAAATGTCATATGTAAATCATCTGGCATAGTGCCAGGCACATCATAAGTGTAAAATTAATTTTAAGTGCTATTTTTACTACTATCATCATGAGTATTTGTTTCAGGCTCTGAAAAATAATTAAATATTTTGACTAATAATTTGAAGGCCACACATCTAGATGCAAGTCTTGGAATATTATTTTAGAAAGTCAAATTACACACTTTCAGTTTACCCTTTAAAAATAATTCCAGGGGTTCTCATTCCCTCACCTAGTGGTTGAGCACAGACTCTGAAGCCACATTGCTGGGTTGACAGCCTGGCCTGTCACTTAGTGGCTGTGTGACTTTGTACAGTTTGCTTAACTTACCGGTGCCTCAGTTTCCTCATCTGCAGAATGGAAATCATAATTCTTACTTTATAGGGCCGTAGCAAAGATTAAATGAGTCAATGTATATTAAGTGCTTAGATCAATGCCTGATGTTAGAGCTAAGTAAGTGTTCACTGTTATTGCTTCTATTAAGAGGTCACTTACTGCAGTTACAGGAGAGGCTTTGCAATTAATTACAATGAGATGCGTGGTCTTGAAGTCAGGTAGAGCTCTATCTAAACCCTCACTTTCTCGCTGACTAACTAGAAAGTCTTGGTTAAACCAGTCAACTTAGCTGAGCCTCAAGGTTTCTTATCTATGAAATGGGCATGATTCTTTTTTTTTTAGATTTTTATTGGGGAATTGGGGGAAGGGGAACAAACAAGTTGCTGTCCTTTTGTTCTTCAGTCTAGTTGTGGAGGACGTTGCTTCACTGGCCCAAGTTGGCACCATCATTGCACTCTTCCCGGGTGAGGCAGATCAGTCGCCGGCTTCTGGACGGCCGCTCACTGCGGCTGCTGGCTACACACGGTAGCCCATGGCAACCCTCTGCAGCAGGGGCTGCAGCCTATGCCGTCGCCAGCGACCCACGTCAGCCCAGCTCCAGGTTGAGCTGTTGTTCAGCATCTTAGCTGTAGAGGGCAGTGTCACTGGCCCTCATATGTGGGATCTGAACCAGGGCCCTCTGGCGTCCCAAGCCAGCTCTTAACCAATGCACCACTCGGCCAGCCCCTGGGCATGATTCTTTTGGAGGCTTATGAGGCTCGGAGAGGAGATAAAATCGCCTGCTACACAGCTACTGCTCAATATGTTTATGACAGTCATAGTGATAGTACAGTGAAGCAGCTTCTATTACTTCCTCGGAATCTAAAGGAATGTTAAAATATTTGCACAGGAGTACCAGGCTGCATAAGCTGGCATTAGCGATAGTCAATGGCAGGAGGCTGCCGCTGTGGACACCAGCTCATCACTGGCTAGAGATATGTGACTTGTTATACACTCTGACTTCCCCATCGAGTCAGTCTCCTGCATCCATCATTCTAGCAAAACAAGAAGTGAGATGCAGTTACCACTTCACTTTATTCACTGTGGGCCTCAACGATTAGACACCTACTGTGGGTGTGGCGCTTGTGCCTTTTAAGATGGGCAAAGCCAAGATTCCTTTTCATTATATAATTTTTCTACTGGAGATTTTTTTTCCCCTTCTAAAAATTTCTAGTGAATTTGAGAAACCCTAAGGATCCTGGAGCCTGGAACTCCAAACTATATTTGTTAGAATGTATACCCTTCAAAGTATTAATCAAAGTAATTTTGAAACAGCTTTCAGGGTCCATGGCAAATAATAACGATGACTGTAATAATAATAGCAACTCAAATATATTGAACATCTACTGTGTACCCAGCACTGTGCCAAGTACTTACATATGTTACCTCATTTCATGTTTCTGACAGTAGCATTATTCCTATATAATCACATAACATACTACGGCCCAGAAAAGTTAAGTGATTTGCCCCACATCACACAGCTAATATGTGAAATATGTATGATATTTAAGTGTAGAGGAAAAGCAAAAAGAGACAGATAGAGCTTTCCCTCTGTTCCAGAAGAGTGGACACATGTGGACATGAACATTGACAACCCTCCCCAGATCCCATGTAGCTTTGTCGAATGCAGAGCTGTCTGGTGGCAATCAGGTTAGGCAACGTCAACTCCATGACTTTCAGAGCCCACTGTAAAATGAAGATGGAGGCCCCCGCCGGGTCAGGGAAACCAATCCCCACTTCCCACGGCTGACAGTCCCAACCCACGGTGGATGGGCAACCCCCAAGGGATTGCCATCTCCACATTGGAACATGCTTGGTATCTAGTGTGAGTGAGACTTCCCACCGTGTCATTCATGGCACTGCAGCCCAAGGTGGGGACAGCCAGGTCCTTGCCCTGAAATGCTGCAGGGCACATACCTGACCCTGACCCTCTTCTCATCTGCTCCCAGGTCCCAGCCAGGGATGTAGGGTGATGGTGGAGCATAACCCTGTCACTGCCCCATGCAGAGCTGAGGAGGGAAAGCTAGTCTGGCAGGGATGCCAGAGACAGGAGCAGGCAGTGGAGACCAGGAGGTGGGGCTTGTGACCAGGGACCATGTGTGAGCTGAGGGTCCAAGCCTTCTGTGCAGGCTTCGTTGTTCTACCAGACTTCACTTATAAAACATAAATTCAAGGATAAAATTGTTAAGAATTTCAAGACAGCTGCTCTTTTTGACTGCTTCTTCCTTTTTGAGCATCTTTGGAATGTAATTTCTCCTCTAATAACGGACCCTTGAGCCATTCTCTACTGCTCGGGCCTACTTCTATTCTTTGAAATGTATTATCAAGACAAAGTGCAGAGCATTAAACTCTAAGCAAGCCCTTCGGAGCAGGGTGACTGCACTGGGGTTTAATCTTGTCTATCCTACAATAGATGGTCTTGGAACAGTCACTACGAGGAGAAACCTTTCTTTCTGAGTGTAATCATCCAAATGAGGACCAGCTTTCCATATTTAACAAGTGGGAGTTCATGCTATTCAACAGACACAGTGAGCATTTTGTCCACTTTGAATACTTGCCCTCAAATTATTCTGATTCTCCTCTCTAGACAGGAGGGTGGAGCTGTCCGCAGGTCATATGTCTTATTTTATCAGGCAAGATAATCATTTTGCACCAATCCCTGCCTTCTTTACCTCTTGCCCTCTCCAGAAACTAGCATGCAGTTTGAACAAAGGAAAAATCAGCAACCACTGTCTGTTAAAGAGTGCCCATCTTTAGATGGGAGAGGCATGGTTAATTATTTGCCAAGATTTAAGTGAAACAGGTCAGCTAACTTCATGTCTTTGGATCCCTTCTCCTGACAAGAATATTTGAAAGTTAAAATGATTGTTAACAAAGTGGTCAAAAACTCTAGAGGGCAGATTAACTTTGACCTTCATTAACTTTTTTTAATAAGGTAGAACATTAACTTTTCCCTTCAAGACAGCCTAAGAGGAAGCATTGGGCTCTTCCAAGTGTCTATGTGGTCTGGACACAGTGTGAGGCAGAATCTCTTGGAGTTTGGTAAAAGATACAGTTGGAGAAAAGAGAATCATTATTAAAATAATTTTAATAGTAATTTTATGACTAATAAAATAATTATTAACAGTAAGTTTAATTACTAAAATTATTAAAATGTGAGAACCATATCTGCTCAGGAACATTATATATTAATATCTATGTTACCACATAGGCAGTACAGCGTGATGTCACAGAACTCTGGCTGCTAGAGACACTGGGGGAATCAGACACAGTGGTTCTCCACCTGGAGGCTCATGTCCACACATCTCTCCCTAGAGAGTCCCCTTCATTGGTCTGTGATAAAACCTAGCATCCAAAGATTTTTTTAAAGTTAGCCAGGTTCTTCTACTGTTTAGCCAGGCATAAAAACTACCTAATAATCCCAAATCCCTCTACCTGTTTTATAGATGAGGCAACTGGAGCCCAGTCAAGTTAAATTATTTTTCCAGAATCACCCAATTATTTAACGACAGAGATGGGTCTCGAATCCAGGCTCCTCAGGACGCCCCATCAGTTCTGTTTCTTCTCTATCATGTGTGCCTGGTGCATCCTCTAGCAGTGTTTTGAAAGGGTACTGATTGCTATTATATTTCTAGCTTTTTCTAAGGATGCTGGCAATTTTTCATTAGCATTATAAAATCACTATTCTTTGGCAAGGTTAATTAAATGCAAAAGCTGTGTGCAGAGCAGGTTCTTTGCAAAATTACACCTTAGGTGACTAGAACCACTTTGTCCACCCTTTCCAGTACTTGGTGGTCTTCTGTTCTCAGTTTCCAGGCTTGAAAAGCCCTGGTAAAATAGCAAAGAAACCCGCTTCTCACACATTACAGAGAGAGAGAAGTTGTGACACAGGAAGGAGACATTAAAAGCTGACACTGAGTAAAGAATTCTCACTTCTTTCTCTTCTCAACACCAAGCCACATTCTACCAAATTGCATGCCAAAAAAGTCATTCTGGGATTTTGGAAAACCTGACAGTTCATTCACAGGCCTCATAAAAGTCAGAACACAGGGGCCAGATAAAAAGATACTGAGATACTAAAGCTCTGGTTTCAACATTGTCTTCCTTAGGGTGGGTTCCAGGTAACTTTTTAAACTGCCCGACATCAGACATTGGGTCCCTTCTCAAAGACTCTTCTTTATCTGAGGCTAAGGCTGTAGATTATTTAGAAAAGGAGGCAGTATTGAACTTGACTAGAATCTTATTTGCTTACTAATCATCTCTTCTAATAATGTTGAGCTGATATGTGGACAGGGTTAGTATAACCTAATTAAGGACTTGTATTTAAACTTTTCAAGTCACCCACATAGTTCTCTTCAGATTTTCTCTTGCTATTTACTCTGCTTATTAGATCAGGTCGAGCTCCTTGTTACAGTTTTCACATAATTTAGATAATTATTTTTATGCCTCCTTTTCATACTTAAAGCTCTAACTATTGAGTCTACCAGGATAAAAGCCTTATTGTCTAAGCATTGTGAGCAGAGGGTGATAGGAAGTGGGAAGACTGAGGGAGAAATACTAGGTTGGAGGGGAACGGAGGTGGTCAGCAGCATGGCATCTACAACCTTATCCTCTTAAAATGCTTTGAGGCTGAATTTTTAAAAACGTGTCTTACTTTGCGATATGCAGATTTGATCTGGGAATCATCATTGACATTGGTGTGTCAACACACACACCAAATGTGAAATGAATTGAATCCCACTTCACAAACAAAATAGCTAACCCCTAGACTACGGCTAACTAAGAAGGTTTGCATAAGTGTGGTAAAGTATTGAGGGGTTTGGTAATTGCTTCATTAATTTCCAGTTTTCATCTTGTAGCCTCTAGGCTATTGAACTGCCAGTGCCTTCGGAAGGCCTTTCTGAAACTGCAAATAAAACTAGAATTTATATTGAAACTTCTTATTCCAATCATAGACCTGTAGAGAAGAAATAACCAACCCTCCCCAAAAAACCCACCTCCCTCTAGAAAATTCCCATCTCCTTGCTCATGGAAGATTTTATGCTAAATAATTCTGGCAGAAAAATTCATAGAGTACCCCCGCCCGTGACCTGTTCATCTTCCCAGTGGAGTTTCATAATCATGTCTAAGCCTTTAGCTTTGGCTTATCAGCATCTGTCACCTGGAAGTACCTGGTATCTAACACTGAGGAATCACAAAAACAATATGGAATAAATTACAATAACATTTTCACTTCTAAAATCGTGTGGGTCATCAAAGTAATAATCTAATAGCAATGACACCTCACATATGCATTCCAAGTATTTTTTTTTCTAGGGAACTTTTACATGTATTAAACCACCATAAGTATTAAACTTTCACTGCAAAACAAAAGGCTCCATAGACATGAAACTCTGGTGTCAGCAAAATTCTCTTAGCAGTTGGGTGAGAAATACTCTCCTTTGCTACAGTTTTAGTTAAAAGTGCTCATTTAAACTGTGACTACAAACAATTCAAAAATGAAATGATGCTTGTCACATTTCTTAAAAGAAAGGAAAATAGGGGCAAATTTCTCATTACAGGCTCAGAAGAAAGGCATTAAAACTACAGTTAACATAGATTTAGCATTAGTAGTTGTTACTTAGGACAAGCACTATTTACAAATACCAACTGATTATTTCCAAAAATTCAAGCTGGCTGTGCAGTGTTTGGAGCATTGGTCATTTACCATTTCCAAGAGGGTAGCCAGATTTATTGTCCTGCAATTCTTTTACATTTTTATTTAAGAAGCTGGGCAAAGTGATGTGGGTAAAAATGTAGAGCTAAAAAGGTGACCGATTAATTATTCTGTGGAGTCAAATTGCTCCACAGAAGCTCAAGTTCAGTATGCCAAAGGAAGATTATTTATTTTTTTTTAATGAAACAGCCCCAGCCTGTTAGAAGTAATAACTGGCTGCGTCCCCACACTCCAGCCCTTGACCACCTGTGTGTCATCAAGGGAAAGGATATACTGTCTGGCTTGTGACACCCCTGAGATCTCCAAGTTTAGTGCAGAGCAAGGCCATAGCAAAGTTGAAGTCTCCCTTGATAAGTGGATATTAACATTTCTAATGATGAAGCAGTAAGAGTGGCTTTAGGAAAAAACTGCAGTGAAGTCACCTGCTAAACAAAAAGACCTTTAGCACCAGGCAGGACAAAAACTCAAGAGTTTTAGTTAGCAAAGCCCTCAGCCATTTGAACAAGAGAAAAATCCCTAGTTTTCTATTATAGTCTCACTTTAAATTTTTCTTTTATAAGTTTGTGGTTTGGAACTCAAAATACGTGTTCTTGTAAAAATTATGCTATATGCATTGGCCCCCAAGGCACCTAAGAATAGATCAAATAGGACAATTTCAAGTAGAGTGAACTTCTGTTTTATGCAGAGCATTCTTGAGATGCTATTCTGAATGTCATTAGCTCATTACAAGGCTTCCTGTCAGTCAGGGGCACTAATGATGGAAAAGGGAAAAGGCAAGATAAATCCTGGCACGGGTAACTTATTGAAGCTCAGGTTATCTCTAGAAATTAAAAACTGGGAACCTGTAAGGGCATGTGGGGGAAGGATGGGTTAGATGGCCCAGAGCACCAGTGGCATATTCTCCTTTTTGACAGGTACTATTTTATAAACACCTGCACCAGTCACTCCCCAGATAACCCAAGAGTTGAGAAACAAAATGCAACTTTGAAGGGCACACTAGTTAAAGAGCTGAAGACAAATTATTTGGATCCTTTTGTATACAGAAGTCATTTATAAGGTGAATGTTTATAACCATCATCCAATTTACAGGTATCAGTTTTTCTGCCATCCTAGACATTTTGCACAATTTAATCTTCACAGTGAGGTGGCCAGGATCGCCCCTGTTCTCAAGAAAGGGTGCTCAAATGGGCCAAATGGCTTACAGGGCCAGCATCTGCTACTAGAATGTGATGCTGCACATAATTGGGGAATCTATAAATGGAAACACATGTCACCAGATCAGAATACTGCCCAGGTGACAAAATTTAATATACACATTAGAAGGATTTTTTGTTATTTGTAAGGTGATCCCTCAGCAATTAGTAAGCTCATAAGTGGATAGTCAAATTTGCTTATCTTGACAACGAAAATAGCTCCTAATTTCAAATCACATTGACCATTTAGCAGGAATTGATTAATTGCTCTGGGCACAATCATTTATGACCTTGAAGCTGCTGATTTGGCACATGACTTAGCTGTTATATTACAAGCATCTGGAGAGCTTACTGAATAAACTGATTTTTATGGGTATAAGAATACGAGGTGTGATCAAACAATACAGTGAATGTTTAAATTAAAACAAATTTATTACAGTAAAAGATACATTGCCATTAATCCCCCTCCAAATACTCCCCCTCACTTTGAACACAATTATCCCATTGTTCTTGCCACTTTCTGAAGCAGTTCTAGAAGTCCTCTTTCATGCCTTTAGCTGCGCTATCATGGCTGCCTCAATGTCCTGAATCGATTCAAAATGTTTACTCTTCATGGTCATTTCACGGTCAAGAACACATGAGCCAGAAGTCTCACGATGCCAAAACCAGTGAATACAGTGGATGAAGACACCCTGCAATGTTTTAATTGACAGAAATTGCCATATACCAGAAGTGATGTGTGACATGGAGGCTTTACGTTGTGATCACAAAATACGGTGAATGCTACTGCCAAGTGCCATCCAGTGGAAAGGCAGGGATTTTCAATATGGGAAGCGGCATGTCCAACCTTAGTAACAGTGTGTGACAAGCTTCAACTTGTTCAGTGCAATTGGTCAGGTGTGAGCTACTGTTTCAAAGTGTGCTGTATATCATCCTCTATCATGACAACGCTCCATGTCACACATTACTTCTTGTATATGGCAATTTCTGTTAAATAAAAACATTATGGTGTGTCCTCGTTCATGTTAATCATGGAATTTGGCACCGTGCACCTTCTGGCTCTTCCCCAAAGTCAAAAGGATTCAAGACATCATGGCAGACACGACAACACAACTAAAGACACTCACGAAAGAGGACTTCCAGAACTGCTTCAGAAAGTGGAAAGAACGATGGGATAAGTGTGTTCGAAGCGAGAAGTATTTTGAGGGGGATTAATGGCAATGTGCCTTTCACTGTAATGTTTTTTTTTAATTTAAACATTCACCATATTGTTTGATCACACCTCATATTATTTAAAATTTGAAACCTTCAGGTAATCATAAAGTATCATTTTATCACTTAGTATTAATTATTCTCTTATCCCCATGTTTAATTAAAAATGTTTAACTTCCACGGTTTAAGTCTTCCTTTTTTTTTCCCCCTTTTTTTAGCTGAGCCATCCTGCCACCTGTTGGCAGCTCAGCTCAGGCCGGGAATGGAACTGGCGACCCTGTTGCTCAGAGCGTGCACTCTTGAGCAAGCTCTTAACCAATTGAATCACTCGGCTGGCCCTGAAGTCTTTTTTTTCAGTAAGGTTTAATTGAGCCTAAATGCTAGCCAAAGGACCATTCTTGGGCTTGAAATCTAAACCACCAGCAGCATGGCTAGGTAGAAAAGACAGTGTGTCCATTGTTCCAGAGATTTGCAAACATTTTCATTCATCAGGTAAGGAAGGGAGGGAGAAAGAGGTAGTCCAAAAGAATTTACATGAACTATAGGCAAAGTAGAGAAGACGAAGTAGGACCAGCTCTGAGATAGTAGAGTCGTCATAAAGAAACGCCCACTCCCATGGCTTAGATGTGGGCAGCCATCGCCTAAGCCCCTGTGTAAACAGGCGGAGGCTCCTGGAGTTAGATGATGCCTGGCTACAACATCTGCGGAAATAGCCACCGGGAAATTAATCTGAAGTTCCAATGGCAAAACAGGAATATGAGAAGTCTTTTATTAGCTGGTCAGCAAATATTAACACACCAACAGTTCCACCTCTTTCTCTCTCTTCAGCCACTCTTATTTAATCTAAGGTTCGCGGGGGGGGGGGGTTGTTTGTTTGTTTGTTTGTTTTTTAATCATCAAAACAATTTTCTTGAGTTGCTAAACAATAACACAACAAAAAATTCATTTAAATACTTCTTTTTTCTTGCTTTGTTCGCCAAGAGGAGGGCACAGAAAATCACAAATAATGGCTAACATCAAAGGACCAGGAATACCCAGTATCTGTGTTATTTATTAACTTCTGAATAATCAGTATGGGCTGTAGTTAATCATGTGTTCCTTTGTATAAGAATTAGTCTGGTCAAAAGGGATTAGGTAGCTGGAGATACCCTGGCTAACTTGTCAATGGCTGCACTTCCCTACTTATCATGGCCTGAGAATCCTTCCAGTATTTCCTCCATTTTGATTTTCCTATAAAATATTAAATGTTCTTTCTTAGCCCAATGGGAAACTCAAGCAACACCACTTAGAATCTTTGGTCTCGGGAAGCGCTGTAATCCTTGCTGCTCACGTGCTCCCTGGGAGCTAGTTACAAATGCAAAACCTCAAGCCCCACCCTAGACCGACTGAATCAGAACCTGCTTTTTTGAGGTCCTCCTGGAGAGTCTTACACATCAGTTTGAGAGGCACAGCTCAACCTAGAGTTTCCAGCGTAGCAGTAACTTGAATATTGGATTAGCGAGTAGTTAATTATTAGATAACTAGCTCTTAGGTCCCAGTCACTCACATTCCCTGGGTTCAGTGTTCTCATCTGTAAAGCAAAAGAATTGAACTAGATGATTTCTAGTTCCCATGGTTGTGCTAAGATATTTCTGAGCTCCTATTTATTCTAAGATTGTAACTACTTCATAGTCAGTACTGCAAAAAATCACAGTCAGGTCAAACATGGTCCCTTCCTTCAAAGATCTTGCGAAATGGGGAGATAAAACTGACACACGCGAGAAACACCATAATATATATGGATACAGATAGATAGATATAGATATAGATATATACCGTGTTTCCCCAAAAATAAGACCTAGCCAGAGAATAAGCCATAGCATGATTCCTCCAGGAAATGGAGGGCATGCACCCCTCACATGAGGGTTTTGTGACCTGTTTCAGGGAGAAGGGTGCCTTTTCCACAAACTCCTTCAGCTTAAAATATTCAGTATGCCAAGGTGCCATACTTTGGTTCCTAAAATCATTCTACGGCTTATTTTCCGGCTAGGTCTTATTGGGGGGGGGCAGGGGAAATATATATCTCAGACTAGGTTTTATTGAGAGTTATATTGCATCAACATGAGCTTGCACTCTCAGGAAAAGTCAATATGGGCCTTTGAAAGAGGAGAATGATTATGATTTATGTAGATGAAATGGGAGGGACTGGGTTTCCTAGGACTTTGGGAAGAGCATTAGCCTAATACAGAGAGAAGTGGGGAAACATCTCTAAATAGGCAGGGTAGGGCCATGGGAGACCATGGAAGAATGGGAGTTTATGTATGACATAACAATTTGAATTGAGAAATAATACGATCAAAAAGAAATTGGAGAAAAAAGTCTGCCTGTTGGTATCTCAGTGAGAGCACAGTTAGAGAAGAAAACATTAGGATGGTTACCATATCCAAACTGACATCCTACTAAGGAGAATTTATTCTTCAAATAGCAACTGAAGCAGTAGATGGAGAGACCTGGTTGAGAGTGCCATTTTGAGAAATGACTCATTAGGACTTGGAGACTGGTTGTAGGTGAAGAAAAAGGGAAAGTATGAAGAAAGGCATTTGTATTGTTGAGGTCAAGAGCCGGGACTCTGAAGTCAGACAGGCCTGGGGTGTGAATCCTGACATCACCACTTAAAAGCAGCTGAATTTGAGAACCTGATGGATCCGTTCAGTCTCTCATCAGTAAAATGGGTATGATGCCAACCTTCTCATTATTGGAAGGTGTCCATGAAATTATGCATATAAAGCACACGGCATATATGTGCCTGGAACATAGTAAATACACCAGGGTTTTGGTTTGGGAAATTTTTTTCTCAATACCATTAAGAAATTGAAAACTAAGAGAAATATGTGAAGAGAGTCTGTGAACACAATGTGACCTTACACAGGCCAGACCCTGAGTGCTTCCATTTATGTCTTCATCTGTAAGACAGAGAGCTGGGGACAAGTTGATCTAAAGACGAAGTCATTCATTCCCTCACTGGAGCATGTATTAGCTAAGTAACAAGCTTTCTGTGATCGCGAACAAGCTTTTTTTTAGTTCCCTAGTCAGGAAAAAGATTAAGCTGGTTCAAAAGGAATTTCAATATACTCATTGGATTCATTGGTCATTTTCCAGCAAACTGTCACATGATCAATAAATTGGTTCCTTACCGGTAAGTTGTACAGGTAACTTTAGAAGCCCCAAAATGAATTATTACTAAGTGAGGCTTATTCCTAAAAATGCATTTGGATTATGATTACCAATTAGTATGAATAATTAAACTCCATAATATATTATTTAGCTAGGTTCAGCTTGCTAAAATTATCACACAATCTCTGTAGTGATTTAGTATGAATTAAAACCTGTCTTCACATTATGTGAGTTAATAATGTATACCAACGGTTCCCAGATACTAACTATGGCTCCGAATCTCACATTAGTTACCTGACTAAAAGAAAAGGACAGGTGGGGATGCTTAGTGAGCCATCTGGAAGTTCCAAAAGCCACAACCACAACCACTTTTCTTGTTTTTCAAAGCATACTGTTCTCACGTATGCCTTCTCTAATCATTGGAACTACATCTTTACAATTCTTCAGAAATGTTAGAAACTACTATCCAGGCTTTCAAGGGGCACATAATTTTAGAAGTGTCTTTATACTTTAGATGTTTTTCTATATTTAAGAAAAGTGTAATTTATCTCACCTTAGAACAAATATGGGTCCTAAGAGAGTGATACATTAAAGTTTGTAAATGAGAGAACGGTAACTGGAAAAGCAATTTCTTACCATCTCGCACACTAAGCATTGCATTCTTGATTTATGTAGTTTGGAAGACCTGTGAGTCCCAGTTCTCTTTTATTTCACTGAATATCCCTTTCTGGAATTGGACAAAATGATGCAGATTTAATCCAGCAGAGCCACCAAATTTTAATTACTCAAATAGCATAGGTTCAGTGTACTGGCACAGAAAACATTTTATTCTTTCATCTTATGGCAGTCATTATCTAGATTGTTTTCTTATAACTAGTCACTCAGTGAGGTAATCAATGTAACAATAAAGACATAATAAATAACCTTTTAGTTAATAAACACTTGTGTTTGCTTCCTCTGCTGTAGTATCCTCTCTCCAGCCCCAAGCCTCCTTGCATTGTTGTTGAAAATTTCTGTTGATACATAGCTGAACATTTTTGCACGCAGCATGAGAGTTTGTGCATAAAATATGCCATTTTTCATATTGTAAACTCCAGTTAAATTCTATTGATATGATGTACTTAGCTAAAATTGTCAACCTTTATTCTTTCTATTGTGGGATTAATTTTTGCTAGGTAGATCAAATCAGTATGGAACCAGATTATTAGGTTCCGGCACTTCTTGGATTTCTGTGTATGTGTACAGTAAACTTTAACTCTTTGGTATTTCTTGATGATATAGTTTATTTTATCAAGCAAATTTCATGTTTTGTGTGCTTTTGCCTCACATTTCAGCTAAACATAGTTAAAATGTACTTTAACAAAAGAGTTAACATATAATTTTTGAAGTTTTTCCCAACAATGGGTCTCCCAGATCCAAAAATATTGCAATAAATTGTTATCTCCTGGTTAACCTCATTTATTTATACATCCAAAAGCATACGAGTATGTTTGTGTGATTACATGCATGTCTATTCTTTTTGTGGTTATCTTCAACATTAATATTTAACAAATTCCAAAGTTAATCAACACCTTTCTCTTCTCTCCCACACAACATATAGACTTTAAATGCTTTAACTCTGATTACCACCACCCGACTTATATGCTATATTATCTAGTGCTTTGGTTTTATCCTTTTCTACCGTAAATTAGACATCATTATCATTTTGTATTTTACAAGCAATACTTTTTTAGATTCACCAAAAATTTGCTAATATCTTTGTTTGCCATTCTTCCTTGTGTCCCAGATCATCCGTTTGGGATCATGTAAATTCTGCCTGCTATATATATTTTTAAGCTTCCTTCAGTGAAGTCTGTTAGAAGTAAATGCTCAGATTTGGTAGTCTGAAAATATCTATAATTAGCTACCATTTTGGAAAGATATTTTAGCTAAATATAGAACTTTACACTGACAGATAATTTCTCTTGGCCCATTGGAGACGCTAGCTTCTGGCATCCATTGTTGCTGTTCAGAAATAGGCCTTACGTCTGCTGACCATTTCTTTGTATGCGATCTGTCTTTTTCTAGCTGCTTTTGAAGGTTCCTGACCACCTCCTTTTGGTGTACTTGAGGAGGTGTCTGTGGGTGGGGTATCTTTTTCTTTATCCTGCTTGGAATTCATTGAGCTTCCCAGATCTGAGAATTGGTATCTTTCGAAAATTCTGAGACATTCCCAGCCAATATCTCTTTAAGTATTACCTCTTCATTATCTCTTTTATTTCTATCTAGAATTCAGATTATCTCCCCCAAGGTGCTCAGATTTTCTTCTGTGTTTTCAATTCCTTTGTCTTTCTAGGCTGCACCTGGTTTATTTCTCTGGATTTATCATTAGCATGTCTGATTTGTAGTTTTACTTACCCATTGTATTTTTCATTTAAATTATTATATTTTAATTTCTATAAATTCTGTTTTTGATTATTTTTCAAATACATATGGTCATTTCTTATTATCTCTTGCTCCTTACTCACGTGTTCTCATTTTTTTTTAACATTACACACAGCCGTTTTATATTCTGTGTCCAATCATTTCAGTATCATCGTGGATTTTATTCTACTATCTGTTGTTTCTTTTTCTTCTCATTCATGGTGCTTTGTTTTCTTGTGTAATTTATGATTTTATGTTTTTACTATGAAACATTTATTTTGCCGTGGAAAGAAATTAAGACCTGGATTGAGGACACATTCCTCCACAGAGGATATTCGTTTGCCTCTGCCAGTTATCTGCAGCCATTAACCCACCAGAACCATTGTACATTAAATACTCTGTTTGATGTTTCTCAAACCATGCTAATAGTGTCAATATGGACCAAGACCTGTGTGAGGGTCTGTTTTTGTTTATAACTAATCAGAGTTGGATTTTCTTTTTTTTTTTTCTTATCCACTGAGAACCAAGGTTGAGCAGGCTGGTTTCCTTGCTCTCTTCTTGGGTACAGCAGATTTATTTATTTTTATCTTCTTTCCACTTGAGCATAGAACCCTTTGAAGTATACTTGCTTTATGTGGCGCCCCCCGTTAGACTCGCCCATACTACATAAAGTCACTAAAGCATATATTCAAGGACTTCCAGGGCTTAAGAGAAACTCTCAGAGCGTTATCTCCCTATCTCCTGAGGATCAAGCTTCAACTTTGTGTAGAAATTTAAATATTTTCTCATTTCATGCAGCCTCAGCAATGCATGACAAAAGGCTTTCGAATATATTTGCTCAATATTTCAGTTGTTTCCAGCTAGAGATGGAAGTCTTTACACAATTAAACTAAGACCTAAATGAGTATCTATATATATGGTTATCATTTATATGTATTTATGGCATTTCATTTATATATACTTATAACTTTATTTCCAGTTGTATCTGGTAGCACCTTGATATCTGCTATACACTTTAATTTTTTTTTCAACTGTACTGCAAGAATAATTGAAATGCTTTTTGTCCCTTGCCTTCTTTAAAAGATAAAAAATAACATTTGGTATGCAGTTATTATAGATTTAAATAAATATAATCAGCTGTTACCTCATTTTAAAATCCTCTTTATATTATGCAGAACTGTAGAATTTTTCAAAACCTCAAAGTAATAGGATCACAGAAACAATAATAACCAGGTCCAGTTGCTATAAAGGGATTACTTATATGGAAAAATGTTAGAAACCTTTGAACTGTTGCACAAATGTTAAAGTTAGTAAACTATACACACAGTTTCCTTTGAGCAAAGAACTCATTGTGCAAAAAGTTGTGCTTGTGCTACATTTTAGAAAAATAAAATAATTTGAAAGTTTGTAGTAATTCACAATTTCAAGAGAACTTTAAAAAATGGTGACTCCGGGCCGGCCGAGTGGCGCGATGGTTAAGAACTCGCTTGGGATGCCAGAGGGCCCCGGTTCGGATCCCACATATGAGGGCCAGTGACACTGCCCTCTACAGCTAAGATGCTGAACAACAGCTCAACCTGGAGCTGGGCTGCCGTGAGTCGCCGGCGACGGCGTGGGCTGCAGTCCCTGTGGCAGTGGATTGCCATGGGCTACCGTGTGTGGCCAGCAGCCAGCGTGAGCGGCCAGCAGCCGCAGTGAGCGGCCGTCCAGAAGCCGGAGACTGATCTGCCTCGCCAGAGAAGAGCGCAATGATGGTGCCAACTTGGGCCAGTGAAGCAACATCCTCCACAACTAGATTGAAGAACAAAACGACAGCAACTTGTCTGTTCCCCTTTCCCCAATTCCCCAGCACTGTTCCCATCCCCCCAATTCCCCAATAAAAATCTTTAAAAAAAAAAATGGTGACTCCCCTTGTCTAATGAAGGCTCTTTGGGTCAAGCTGATGATTTGCCCCTTTTTAAAAAATATGAGTTCACGGCTGAGTGGCTCAGTTGGTTAAGAGCTCGCTCAAGAGTTTGAGCTCTGAGCAACAGCAGTTCGAGTCAGCCCGAGCTGAGCAGCCGTGAGCTGCCAACAAGTGGCGGGATGGCTCAGCTAAAAAAAAAAATATATATGAGTTCATATGAGACATTTTCTACAAGTAACAACACATCTCATTGCAATCACTACAGATAAGCAGCCCCAGCCATCCCTGCCCTGTCTCGCTAACTGATGGCTGTTTTTCTTCCAGTACGTGCGAGTATCTTTTGATACAAAACCTGATCTCCTCCTACACCTGATGACCAAGGAATGGCAGTTGGAGCTTCCCAAACTTCTGATCTCTGTCCATGGGGGCCTGCAGAACTTTGAACTCCAGCCAAAACTCAAGCAAGTCTTTGGGAAAGGACTTATCAAAGCAGCCATGACAACCGGAGCATGGATATTCACTGGAGGGGTTAACACAGGTAATTGGACGTGGGACAGAGAAAGGCACGGGAACATGGTGGCTAAGATAAGTTTCTTCTCAGGTTAAATATATATGTATTCCCCCCCACCTTCTCCTACCCGTGTGTGTCTATACTCACCAGGTATCTCTCTTCTCACTAATTTTCTCTCCCTCCTTTACCTAAATAGTAACTACTGTTATTTCTCAACCAAGAAGAATTACTTACATGTAAGAAATAGGTTGGGATATTTAATACTTGACTATATTAGAATTTTTAAATGTGACTAATGGAGTTTCATAGGATATTTTCAATACCTCAAGTTGCCAAATCAGCATCTAGTAACTCTTTAAGGAATAACTTTTGCTCTAAATTAGAAGCTTTGCCAATATTCTTTAAGTGAGTTTAAGTTTAATACAAATAACTTTAATTTTTGTAAAGCATCCTTTCCATCTGGGACATCAATTGTGACATCAAAGCCTAGAGTATTATTTGCCTATTATTTCAAATATTTTATTAAATCTACTCTGCACCAATTGGAGACACACCCCACTCTGAATTCCAAACAGCCTTTTCTACATGCCAAATAAGTTTCTATATTACGATACAGACAGGCTGTGAAATCCGTTTTTACAAACCCACCCATCAAGTGTGTACCTGCAGAAGTAATGTGCAACAGACAACAGAATGGATGCCTATAAATTGTTTTGACCTATTTCCCTAGTCTGGGTCTGAGGTGCCAACTAGAAGTGCACAAGTAACGCTGCACTGAGTTAATCCATACTTGTTACAAGGTCAAAGTCTGCACATGTAGACACTTGGAGTTAGTGGGACATCCTGAACATATTCCTGAATCAATGGGTTTTAAATGAAATGTTATCTCCATGTTGTCTATTCTTTTCTTTGTAGTTTGGATGGTGTTTGAGCAAGGCCTGCACTCAGAATTCTCCTCAATATCTAGATTTAGTGAACTTTCAGCATGCAACTCCAGAGGCCCATTTCAGCAGTGAGCTCTGTAAATGGTCCATGCTCATCACTGTGATGTAAAATTCTGACTTAGTCTGTAAACTGACATGACCTTAGAATGACCTGCTCGGTCAGCTCTTTACTGTTTATTTTGTAGTAATGAAACATCTACACGGCAATTTTCTTTCAATGGCTGTTCAAGCTTTAGGCTCCAGCTTTCACTTTTAGCTTAGCAGGGGTTGATTATTCGCCTATGGTTAGTCAGTCTTTTGCTTTCCTGACACAACCGGCACCTCCTAAAGAGACCAACTCAAAATTTCTAAAGGTTCCAAAGAAATTCTTACCCATCTCCTGTTTCTAAGTACTCGGAACATTACTTACGGTTTTTCTTCTTTTATGAAATGCATCTAAAAACAAAAGAACTTACAGCATAAATACTGCAAACCAAACAGTTCCTCTCTGTTTCATTCCTGGCTTAGCGTTCAATGCAGTACCCAAAGTGAGGTTCTAAATGTGGCACACTCAGGTTAGGTAAGAGGTGACGAAAGACGGAAGTGTGGCAGATGGAAGGGCATAACATGAAGTTAAACATTTTGTCCAGGACTAGCCCTGAAAGGAATTTTGTATATAAATGAGAAAAAAATGACCATTAATATTCACAGCATTACTTCTTGTATTTTTTTTTTTAGCTGAGCCATCCTGCCACCTGTTGGCAGCTCAGAGGCTGCTCAGCTCAGGCCGGGAATCGAACCGCTGTTGCTCAGAGCTCAAACTCTTGAGTGAGCTCTTAACCAACTGAGCCACTCGGCCGGCCCCTGTATTTTTTTTTTTAACTATTTCTGTCACTTAGAAGATCCGTAGATAAGCTAGGAAATGAAATTGGTATTCTCTTCAACATTCCCAGGGTAGCTCAACATAGATTTAGTGGCTATTTACACTATTTTGTTATTTGATTTTTTTTAAAGGAGGTTCTCTCCATTTGATCTTATAAATATCTCACAAGTGAGTTGTTTACACATTTGTGTCCTGTCCTGCGATTAAACTGTGTGGTGTCTTTGCGTGTTTAGTTAGTTCAGTACACAGTTTCTGAGCCCTTACTCTGTGTTAGCCCCTGAAACACAGGAAGGTGAGTAAGACACTGACCCCCCAACCTTCCCCTTAATGTGTTTTACTATTGGGGGAGACATCTTCACGGGCGCTTATGATTCATAGTGGAATATGTTAGGTGACATATTGAGCTATTCAAAATATGCAAACTGCAATCCTGTTCAACCTTGAAAGAAATAAAACCCAATTCAGATTTCATATAGGAGATGGCACTAAGTGTGAATGTTTCCTTGAGGAATGGGTGGAATTTTGATAAGTGGAAACATCTTTTCTTAGAGAATATATTTCATATCTTCTATAAAAACGATCATTTGACAGGGAGGTTTAAAGATTAGAAATTGTATTTTCTTTAAGTGGTTTATGAAAAGGTAAGATATAGGTTCCCTACCATCTTCTAAACTGAATTTTCTCACTTTTAACTATGGTGAGAAAGGCCATGGTGCTGGGAAAGACTATTATGACAGAAGAGGAAAATAACTTGAAAGATAAAGACAAAAAGGTGGTTTTTTTTATATTTTTAACATATTTTCTGCAGAATATGCCAACATTTCCTTCACAAGTAGGGTCTCCATATTATGTGTCCATAAATAGAAAGATGAAATTAAAGTTGACAAAATCTGACCAGTAACTGCTCTATTTGAATGAACCTAACTCTTACACAAACTATGGTATAGATTTAATATAGTATTATATAACATGCTTTTTATACGATACAGTCATGGAATTGGTTTTTAGTCATACCAACACATCATTGTGCTTATAATACAAGAAAAGCATTTCCTACATTTAAAGAATTGTATTTATTTTTTATAGACGCTAGATGCATTTTTTTTTTCATGTAAAGTAGGATAAGAAATGCATTGCTGGAGTTCATATACAGGTTTGGCAAATGTATCTGGCATTAGAGGTACACATTTATATCCTCATAAACACATGCAGTTTGTGTAGAAATGTGTCAAATTTTTGTATTCAATACATTTAATCTCGGGAGAGACAGTTATTGCAATTTATTTTAGAACAATGGAAAGCAATTGTTTTAAAAGACAAGAGCAACACTTCTCCTTTTCCTCGTAGGTGTTATTCGTCACGTTGGAGATGCCTTGAAGGATCATGCCTCCAAGTCTCGAGGGAAGATATGCACCATAGGGATCGCCCCCTGGGGAATTGTGGAAAACCAGGAGGACCTGATTGGAAGAGATGTAAGTCCTGGGAGCTGCCCATGTATGTGACTTCTCGTAGAGGCAATATCAAAATAGTAAAATAAAATTCAAATTCAGAATATTCATAGTATAGTACTCTTTTTGTCCCCATCTACCAAAATGAAACTTAACGTTAGTAATAGCTTATTGGGAGACTATTTATTTTCCATAATCTATGTGTGAAAACCCCAGTGTCAATTCTTACCACCAAGAAAGGTCTTAGGGAAGGTTTATCAACTGCACACTTGGTTTGAATCAAAGGGTGGTCTTTTCTCGTCCATCAAATCTTACAAGTGCTCTTGGCACAGTTACATTAAGAATAATTAACATGAACTCATTGACTGATACTTTAAATGAGGCCTCCCCTAACCCCAGATCTTCAGCTTCTTTATTATGTGCGTGCCCTTGACCTAGGTCAGGAGCATTACAGAGGGAAATTCTTTCTGTTCAAGCCTGTGGTTCCTCTGGTTGGCCTTTCTTTAACTAAATGCTTGGGTGAGCAGTAGGCACAGTTGGGTTCTTTATTTCCCACACTAGAACTATGCAGAAGCCCTTGACCAAACCTAGCAAGATGCTAAACCTCTCTTTTCTCTTCAGATGGACAGAGCCACACATTGAGCAATCAATCAACAATTTTGTTAATAAGAGCTTGGTTTTATTTTTTCTGACTCACCGTCTTATTTCTGTTCCTGCCAGGGTACTCTTCCTTTTTTTGAAATCACAAATAGATCATTCCCAACCTCCCTTAGAGGGTTTTTCTCTCTTACTAACCACCAGACATTTTCCCCTATGTAACACTCCTCAAAATTCCATTGATAGGAATTATAGTTAAACTATGAAACACAGACTGCCATACTTTATTTACTTATTTTTCCCCCGTAATTTTAGCAATTATTTATCATTGCTTTTCTACATCAGATCAACTGTCCTACCTGCCCAATCTGGGCCTTCCATGGAGTATAACAAATGTGCTAAGTAGTTTTTCCCAAGCACCATGAGGTCTATCTGAGCCAAAAAAAAAAAAAAAAAGTCAAAAGAGGAAAACAAAAATAAGAGGTTGAGAATTAACTGGTCTTAAACTGCTTATTCTACAGTGTTGCAATACAGTGAAACCATCTTATTTCAATGCAGCAGAACATACACAACTTTTTCAAATTTAATACAAAATACTTTGAATAAAAAAATCAAATATCATGAAATTCAAGCGGTAAACAAATACTCTTTAAATCCTTCAGGGCCTTTAGTTTAAGTGATAAGAAGTGTCCATGTCAATGCTACCAAATTACATGTAGACATACTAATTTATTCCATTTATTCCAGAATATATAGAGTAAGGAATAAGATATTAATTTTATCAATGTAATATGCTCTTAACTGAAGTTTACTGGCTGCTTTATATCACACACTAATTAAGTACCTCAAGCAGCAATTCCCAAAGTGTTACGTAGTCCAAACTGACAGGAAAAGTAACATTGCTAATTTTTCCAGTGTCTGGGACAAGTCTTTGATGGACTATACTTGAATTAGTACTTGCCATAGATTCCAAGTTGCCTTTTAAGTATATATTGATTGTGACCTAGAACAAATAGGAGTATATTTCTTAAAGAATTAGAATATGCTAAAATGTGCCTATTGCCAAAAGCATTTATCAGTGCATTTTATTAACAAGTGAATTAATTATCTAAAATGCTGTGATGATTCAGAAGTCATTTTTAAATGTTGTTAGACTCAGGATCTCTATTGTAAACCTAAGTCATTATCATTCGGTTTTATGGGGAAGAAGAACCATTTTGGAACTTTCTCATTCAGATGAACTATGAATAAATGGAAGCTGATTATTTCTTTATTCAAGAGAGAGTAATCAAGTAATTATCTATTGCCTAAACATTTTCAGAGAATGATGGTGAATGTCATTTTGTATCATTTTGTAAGTTCACCTTGTAAATCCTATATGATTGCAGAAAGACAATTCTTATATATACATTTACTTGTCTTGCTGAGTTGAAAGAATCATCCCTGATTTATTATCCTCCAATTTTTTTCTATAATTTCACCTCCTCTCATGCTCCCTTTTTCCCTCTCCTTTTCTTTTCCCCATATTTTTTCCCAATTGCATGCCAATAGGAATTTACACATATATATGCCTCTTCCAATAAGACTTAGTTACATTGTCTGACTTTCCAATGAAAAATGGTCTTGATTCCAGCCCAGAGGGCAGAAAAAGCCACTTGTATGTACAGTAAAATGCACACATTCACTGATACCTGCTAACAAGAGTCTATTAAAGGTAAGTCATAGCTCACCAAGATCCAAGTGAACCTGTAGAGAGACTGTCAAGAAAAGGAAACGAAATAGGCACATTGGAGAGAGGACAGGAAAAACGGTTGTATATTAGTTTTCCAGTTAATCTTTTACAAACATCTATTGAATTTCAACCATGGCTGGTACATTTTTTCCCACAATTGGGGAATTGGAATATGCATAGAATTTCTCGGGCTTTTGTGTAATAATAGAGTTTGTTTCTCAAGTTGTAAATTATTTAGAGCAAAATTATTTGGTGGACAGGACTTATGACACAGTTTGAAGGAAAGTTTTATATGTGTTTAGTATTCTAATCTGATCATTAAAAAGGAATATGATGCTAGGTTGTCATAAAAAAGTAGTATTTGAATAAAATTTCAGTGGCCACTGCTGAAAATCTGCCCTCCCCCCCCCCGCCCTAAAAATTATCAAAACAGAAGTGTTGTCTGGTAAGCTTCTTAAGTAGTTATAACAGTTTTCATAGTTAGTTTAATTAAGTACCTTCTATCATTTTTCTTCTATTTTATATAATCAAACTGACATGTAATAAACATCAAAAAATAAAACTTTTTGCATCAGACATCAGGCAGCAGGGGGAAAAACTAATGTATTGCAAAAAAATCTTTACCACTTCAGAATTCTATCAAAACGCAATCAGTTAAAAAAAAATAGAATAATTACATTTTTGGTCAAGTCTACGTCTGTATTCAAGAATAAGATTGAAGTGGCACAAAATAAATGTCAAGGGAAATCTAGGATATTTACTTGAAATAAATAAAATAGAGATAAAAGTAAGGCTCCATTTCTTATTCCTGATATTTTATTACAGTGTTTATTTCCAAACTGATAGAAAATATAAATTCTTTTATTTCTGTGGAGCTGGCTCTCAAATGAGCACTTTTAGAAGTTGAACATTCAGATACCTCGAGAGTTATTTTATTGATAGAAGTAGTCGACACAGCAGTTGCTGGTTGCTATTCATCTTAGAATATGAATATCCTTTTGGAATGGTACTATAAAGGCAAAACTATTCTAAATAGAAAGAAAAAAGATTAACTTGCCCTAAGTCTGCTTCTAGATGTTTTGAAGCATTTTCCTCCCTTCCAGTCTTATCTCTTAGCTAACATTGAGTTAGACTTTAAAGATACAAGGCATGTATTTTTGGAATCTCAGCGCTCAAATTAGAGCCTCACACATAGTAGGCACTCAGTAAATGCAGATGAAGTTGGATTGGGCATGATGAAATTCAGGCTATAATGAAAACAAACATTATCGAAAAAATACTATGATAAATCTTATCTAGTTCACAAATATACCACAACTTTATCTCTAATTACATTCCCAAGTTTGATCATACTATAGTGACTATAGTGCAGACATTTTTTTAACCCAAACACCTGAGTATAAAATTATTTTCTTATTTAGCAACTCAAGGTAGAGGTGGATGGTTAAACTTCTGTGTTGGGTATGGGGACAAGGTGCAGAACAAGAACAGGCCTTTCTCTAAACACTTTGAAAAATGCGTGATCCGTCCAACTGAGTGATAGAACTAGCCTTGATTTTTTTTTTTAATTTGAGTATCTTCTGTTTCACCAAACCCTTTTCTCAAGTAATACCATATATCAATACAACAGACTTTGGTGAAGAATGATGCTATGAGTAACTGAGATAGTACTAATTTTTTGTCCTGATATTAGACATGAAAATGTATACTGTTCAGCTACTGAGGTTAACCCCACCTCTGTGATTCCTCTGTAGTATTCTTACTGCCCCTTTCTTCTACTACAACCCATAATCCTACACTTCAAACCAACCTTAAGACTCGCTTCCATGGAGATGCCTTTTCTAACTACTTTCACCCATAATGTCATATCTTTTATTGTGATTCTCTCAGAACTGTCTTCTTCCCCACCTTAACTAAAAACTCCTCAAAAATAGGGATTGAATTGTTGTTCTTTGTTTCTTGTTAACCACTGATGTAATACTTTGCATCAACATGAAGCATTGACGTGTCACTTAAACTCAATAAGATTTTATTTTTTCATCTCTAAGTGGGCTACAAAAATACTTGCTCTATCTTCATAAAATTTCTATGCACATACCCATAATAATAGTAATTATAATTTATTGAGCTCTTATTTGAGAATGCTTTCTGTGATGGCATATATTAGCCTTATGCGGTATAGATATTGTCCCTTTTTATAGTAAGGCAACTAAATAAGGAATAGAATCAAGATTCACTATCTCTGAAGCCCATACTCTTAACTAGTAGGTATGTCAAGCAAGATATAAGAAAATATTTAATGATATTATATTCTTATTGTTAGTTGAGATATTGGCAAATATCTTATGCCTACAGATTGAATTCAAAAATAGACTCAATGATAGTGATCAGAGCCATTGTCTTTGTCCCTAGAGAATCTCAACCTGGATAAATGATTGTGAAACTATCATCAGTGTACAGTCAAGAAAGAGCTTCCAGTAAATTTAAATTTTTACATGACTCATTTTATATGTAGTTTCCTTTAGAAAACAATTTTACCAGAATTGTTTGAGGTAATTGAACAATTTCTGAAGCCTTTATAATTTCTTCTTTCCCAAATTTAGATTAACAACACACATGTCAAATTAAAAATCAAGATATGAGCACAAGAAAAAGCACTTTTCATTTTAACTTGAGGATGAAAATTGTGTTTGGGTAGATTTCCAACATATCATCTTATGTGATTGTCAAATTATCTTGACATTCAGACTATATTCCACTTTCCCTAAATTATAGATTTATTCTCAGAGTCATAATCTTTAAGTGTTCTTATATTTAAGTGAAAATTGTTCTTTTGATGTCATCTTTGAATTTCAAGCCAAGAAAAATCAAGTTTAATAATACAAATGATTTATAATCCTGATGTAGTTATCAACTAAGTACATATACCACTTATTTCTAAGGCAAACCAAATATGACTTCATGTTGTAAGCTAAGGAAACTTACCAATAGTGGTCCTTGTATGGAGATTATTGGGTTTTTATGACTAGGTTAGATAAGATGTATCCAGGAGATGTGAGAGGAAAAGTTCAGAGACAAGGAGACCCGCCTAAATCTGTTATGGTCATACAGGATCCAATGCTAAATGAATCTGGACCACACTCAAGTTCTAGGCTACATCCACTTATATAGGGAATGCAGTTTTGGTAAAGAGAGTTTTGAGTTTGGATATGGACATATTGATTGCAAAGTTCCTTTGAGATGTCTATGTAAAAATGCCTAGCAGGTCAATGAGTCTATAAGACAGAAGCTCAGGAGCAAGATCTGGCTACACACTTAAATTCAGAAGGCACTTGCTTATAGATGACAAAGCCATTATGGTGGACGGGCTCACCAAGGGACAGCGTGTAGGGTGAGGAAAAGGAGGGTCTACACCTGGATCCTGAGGCTCTTCCAACATTTTACGGCTTAGCAGAGGTAAAACAACCTTCAAAAGAGACCGAAAGAAGGGCTTAAGGGTAGGAGCCAAACCAGAGAGTGTTATGAAAGCCAAGAGTAAAGAGTGCCTCAGAAGGATGAAGTGGAGGACAATACCAAGTAGAACTGGGACAGTAAGGACTTGGCAGTGTTCATCCCGTTTATCAAGACAGACATCATTGGTATCACTGGCCCACGCTGTTTCAGAAGAATGATGAAGGATCAAGCTCCCATTTCAAAATGCTGAGAAAGGAAAGGAAGTAGAGATAACAAGTAGGAACTACATTTACTGGTTTGGGCTGTGATAAGATATGAGAAGCCAAAGGGAGCCATAAGTTGAGGGTTGTTCTTTTCATCAAGATAGGAGAGACTTGAGTTTATTTATATGTTTATGGTACAAAGGGAACTAGAGATAGAGAGGAAATAATTGATAAAATAAGTTCTAAGAGTGGCCCTGATGTGAAGAAGTACAAAGCTAAAAGGCAAGATTAACCATCCATACCCTTATAACTAAAAGAGAAGAATGTGTATGTAAAGGGTTGGTGGCAGGATATTAAAGTTTTAGTCTAGAGGTTTATCATTTATCACCGAAGTAGCAACAATAATAGTAGCAACACTTTTGTAGAGGTCAATAAGTATCAGCACCCATCTAAGACTTTTACACAGTTAGTCTTTTAATTCTCATAATGGCACTAAGAAGTTGTTATTTTCAGCATCACTATTATCCTTCCCATTTTACTGATGGTAAAACTAACCACAAAGAGGTTAAGTAACTTGCCCAATGTTACCTGACTAATGATGCACGGAGCTGGGATTTAAACCTAGGCCATCTGACTCCCAAGACCCTATTCTTACCTATTATACAAACACTATTTCTCCATAATAATAATAATAGCTGACCATTTATTTAAGTTCCTATGTGCATTGTTCTATGAGTTTTCTATCTCAGCTAATCCTTACAACACCCCAGTAAGGTGGTTATAATCACTGTTAGTCTCCATTTACACACGGAGACACTGAGATACAAAGGGTAAGTAACCTGATTAAGGTTACCCAGCTGGCAAGTGTGTAGGCACAGGAGTCAGATCATCTCCTAAATGAGGAAGGATAGTGTTTAGGTTGGACATGTGAGGAGCGTGGAGGATGGTATCCACAGCCCCAGTGGAGAACAGAAACCAGAGCTGTTTAGAGCCCAGAAAAGGAATGCCAGGCAGCACAGAGGGCGGGAGGCAGTAGGGCGAGGGGCAGCAGGGACTACAGATCATGAAATTATGATGCCTCAACCAATCCAGAATAGAAGGCAGAGGATACATTCCGAAGGCTTAACGAAGATAGTAATACACTATTATATTATTTATCTATCACTGTGTAACAAATTACTTCAAAACTTAATGGCTTAAAAGCATTTATTGTCTCACAGTTTCCGTGGGTCAGGAATTTATGAATGGCGTATCTGGGTGGTTCTGGCTTGGAATCCCTCTGAAGGTCACAGTCAAGATGTCAGTTGAGGCCGTATCATCAGGAAAACTGAATGGAGCCACTGTGCCCACTTCTAAGATGACTCAGTCACATGTTGTTGGTTAGGAGTTCCTTTCCATGTGAACCTCTACAAAAGGCTGCTTTATTAACATGGCAGCTGACTTCCCCCAGAGTGGTGGTCCAAGAGAGAGCTAAGAGGACTTCTGTTATGACCTAGTTTTAGAAGTCACATGCCATCACTTCTATTAGGTTGTCGGAAAAGTCATGATGCGTTTTTGCAATGAAAAACGTAGAAAAAAATACGTCATGACTTTTCCGACAACCCAATATTTTGTTCTGTTTCTTAGAAGTGAGTCATGGAATCCAGCCTATACTAAGGGAAGATTTTCAAAGAATTTGAACATATTTGAAAATCACCCCACTGACACATGGTGATGTCTAATGCACATATCCCCGTTCAGAACTCAAGGGCCCTGTGCCTGAATGGTGCATAGTTCCCTCAGGTCAGGACAAAGGGAGGCGATCTTATTCCAGCGGAAAGCCAGAAATGAGGATGGGTCGACTCTGCAGCTCACAATTTGAAAGGCTCTTTTTCAAAGTGCTGCAGAAAAATGTAATTGTTCTTCCCATAGATTTTAGTGAGAATCACACACCTGAAGTACATAGGCCCTCTTTGGAGATGGATCCCTGGGTTTGCTGCTTGCTTGTTTGCATTGCTAAACTGGGAGGCAGCATCTGGGGTTCAATATGACTCTGCTTTCTACCTAGACTTACAGCTGAGCTGCCTGAATAGGAAATAATGAGCCAGTGTCCCTGCTAGCGCAGGCCTCTCTGTGATTATGAGGACACACAGTGCCTTTCTTTCTTTCTTTTTTTCCTTTTCACTCCCTCAGTCCCCATGTTCCTTTATCTCAGACGCAGAGGTTGCTTCCCACCTCCCAGCAGTACACTCTTCTCTCCCGGAAGGGCATGCCTGATCCTAAGAGAATCTCTCCACCCCTTTGTTTCTCGCTCTCCAAAGCATAAACCCCATTTTGCCTCCTGCGGGGGCCTTTCCTGACCTCTGTATACCATAAAGTTCCAGAGGACTCATCTGGAAATAATCTCATCAGCTGCCAGGAGGACTTCAATGCTCAGCTAAGCCACTGGCAAAAATGTCCAGCAACAAAATCATAATACCTTTATAAGTTTAAAATCAGGCTGAGTCCTCTTCTTCCCTCTAAATGTCCTTTGGCCTATAAAGAAATTTAAGATCTACATGGGGTTTAGAGGGAAGACTCTTAGCGGAGCCCATTTGGCCAAGATACTTCACTTCTCTACGCCTCTATAGTTCTACCTAGAAAATCAGCATGAAATGGATTAATGCACGTAAAAATGTGATCTCAGTGCCTGGCATACAGGAAGTGGTCAATGAAGGCTAGTTTTCTTCATGCCTAAATTGAAATCATAGTGCTATTGGGAGGGAAAGGATGACTCTGTGGACACACATCCCCTGCCCTGCTGCTTGCCTGGGGCATACTGATACACACCATACTCATTAATTAGGTCTGGGATTGCAGAAGGCCTATCAGTGTTCATTCAAAAACCTGATTTAGCTCAATTCCATTCTGTTCAGGAAAGGAGCCACAAATGACCAAACTGCCCCTGCATTGTCAAAAGCAACACAAAATGGAAGAGACTCCAGGACATGAGCGAACTACTTTGCTTTGTAGCTAACACACATGGGAAGTCATTGTTCTGCACTAACTTGGAAAAAGCAAATGTACTGTTTATCACAGGCTGTCCAGGTTCAATTATAGAAGTAGAAAGACTTCGGAAATCACAGTCAAGTCCTCTACTTTATAGATGAGAAAGCTACCATCCAAAAAGTTTCTTTCAATAAATACATTCTGAACATTTATTGGGAGACATTAGCTAAATGTGAGATTATATGTTTCCTCAAGCCAGCACTAACAGTATTTATCACATTTTCCCAAGACATTCTTAATCAGTGAGTAAACAAATGAATGAGTGAATTCAGACTTGTTCAAGGTCACAAATTAGTCACTAGAGGACCTGGAACTAGAACCCCCATCTCCTGATTCCCTGCCAGAACATTTATGATGTTCACTAGGAAAACTCAAGGAGGCGTCTTAGCTTAGCTCCCAAATGATCGATGCAAGCCCATCCAGGGAAAGTAAACGCAGCACTGTGGCACCAGCATAGGGAAGATATTCAGTTTTTCCAGTGTCTCTGGATCAACCCTCTCCTGGCAATGATAATGACCCTACAAATGCCTTCTATAAAAATATAAAGGACCGTCATCTCTATTAACCCTTTAAACAGCTCCCCCTTTATTGCCTCCTTGTTTCAGAGTCAAGGTATACAAAGGCCTTGAAATCAGAATTTTACCAGTCAGCCAGTTCCAAGTGGTGTGTAATGGGTTAATGGATGAACCTACCCTGACGGACAAGAAAGAGAAGCAAAGTGTCATTAGTGGTATTCTGGCCCATGATACCTGAGGAGTATTACTTGTCTAAAATCCATTGCTAAGCAAATTTCCATTCTGGGTCTAGATACTACTATATTTACAAATCACAAAAGATGACTTGATATGTAGGCCTTTGAGATGCCACTCAGCCTTTCTCAATCCAGATTCCTCATCTGAACTACGAAACACAGAAAAAAAAATGTCTGAATGACTCTCTTCTCAATTACCTCAAGAATGGTACATGACCTGGACCATCCTTTATACTTAGAGAGAAGGTGATCCATTACACCCAACAGATGCTGTAGGTCATTAGGGATTGACTTAGTTGGGAGACACTGGCTGAGAGATATAGTAGAGTAGTCTAATATACCTGCAAGTCATGAACTTGTCACAGTCGTTCTTACTATACATGCTTGTGAGCACACACGCACACACACACACTCTTCCAAAAAGCCCTCTTTTTATGAGCTCTTTACAGTGAAAGTGGGTGCATTATCTCCAAAATTTTGTCAGAGGGAAAAATCAATTTGCATTCGTGTGATACAAAGGTGTTATTTTTTTCTCTTTGAAAACAATAACAGGAAAATCAGTAAATCTTTTGTAGATATGCAAATTGTAACTCAAACAAAAAAAAATTGCTGGTATGTTTCTAATGAAGAATATCAAGTGGATTTTGTAGGCAAATTAGACCAAAATATATTCCTGTGAAGTATTTGGGAAGCTATTTCCTACTTTGTAGTTAATCAACAAATAGCGCTAGAGCAGCGGTTCTCAACCTGTGGGTCATGACCCCTTTGGGGGTCGAACGACCCTTTCACAGGGGTCGCCGGGTACTCGTATGTGGGCGTATCTGCATGTGGGCCTGGAGACGATAGAGGAGCGGTGTCTCGGTTCCTAAGACCATCGAAAATATGTGTTTTCCAATGACCCCTGTGAAAGGTTGAGAACCGCTGCCTAGAGCATCATACTCTATAGCTTGGGAGGACACTGCAAAGAAAAAACACTTTGCATATTTTACCAACTGATTACTAATTTTCTTTCTTTCTTTCTTTCTTTTTTTCTTTCTTTCTTTGTATTTACATTGCTTGATTTAAATCCCTTGTAAAACAAAAGTCAGCGATTTCTCTCCTATCGTTTCACTTTGGTCACTAGTTTGCATTTAGAAAATCAGTTTAGAGTTGGCAGAATCAAGCAGAGCTTGAGAAGAAATTCAAATTTATAGATCGCCTCTAGGAGTCAGGTGTGGTGCCAGGTACTTTGCACATATAATCTCATCTAAGGTGAGGGGTTTTATATTTCCCTTCTGAAGGTTAAAAATATGAGACTCAGATTCACACAGCCATTGGCAGAAGGGATTGAAACAGATTTCCATGGCCCATACATTCAGAATTATTCCAGGACTCAGCACATCTTTCTCCAATGATAATTAGAAAATAAATTAGGACATTTTAATTATTTTCAGATTTGTATCCCCTGTTATTCAGCAGACAAGATTTCTGTCAAAATATGACCACTTTTAATTTGCCCTCACATAAGATCAAAAGAAACGGGGAGCAATAAAATGAAGAAATTAAAATTCATGAGTGATACCGTAAACTTGATCTTCTTGTCATGACTGATCCAAATGTACAGTATTCCCAAAGAACTGATGTGCCATGTTTTACGAGAAAAGAGAGCAATATCCTTAGAATCCTGTGGTGGAGGAAACAGACATAGAATATAGCCTGATGAATTAATTATGTTATTTTTTCTCAGATTGTGGTAAGTACATCAACTTGGCCCAGAATCATTTCCACACCTTTCTTCATTTGAAAATGTCACTTTCACTGATGCTCTTTAATTAGGTTCCCAGGAATTAGGAAATGCGCTCATGCCCAGCTAGAACGAATGTCTGGATTCACTGTCCCACAGGGTCTAACCTCTAGAAAATCCATTGTCACCTGCTGCTCATGGAACTGTTTTGGGTCTTCCTCCTTCTTGGCATGGAGCCTCCTATTAGAAAAGAGAGAACAGTAACTAAAAGCATTTTCTTTTGTTCAAAATCACAATGCAGAGGCGCTTTAAGAATAGGAGAAAGTCTTTCTGCTAAGCCTCTTTCAACACAGCATTAATATTTATTAACTTCCACTCTGCTGTAGAATGAATGTTTTATGATCAAAAATGAGTAACAACAAAATGGGGATTTCAACCACAAGCGGCCTACTCTTCCACTGATAAAGAACTCAGGATGGAGTTAGCCAGCCACTGTCTCTGTGTTTTGGGGGACTCTCATTCACTAAATTAGACAAAGGAGTATTTGAATACTGCTCCATGAGATTACTGGAAACAATACTCAGAAAGTTATGGGCTTCCTTTATCAGTAAGCACCAAGTAAAATGAAGTTATGAATTAATGTTATATTAATGCTACATTAACAAATAGGACATATATTAAAAGGAATAAAGGATATTTCAAAAGCTCAGAATTACACATTTTAAATTTAGATTAGATCAATTCTCAAACAACTCAGAAAAGGAGAGGGTTGTTTTGTTTTGTTTTTTCCAATTTTGAACAAAAGCATGCCTGTCTTAAGTTGTCCTGTTCATTCATTCAGTATGTATTGAGATTCTGTTTGCCAGGCACATAGAAATGCAGGGTTTCAAAATCAGCATCAAGGTCTAAAAAATGACTTTCATGAGATCTTTACTATTGAAGATTGTCCTTACTAAATTTTTTGTAATTCCTCTAACTACGCAATCTTACCACAGCTTTTCACGGTGAGTTATTACATATTAAAAATGAACAGGGCCATCTCCCCTTCATAGGCAATGGGCACATAGCACAAAGGCACAGAAAGAATTTATTTCTGTCCTGTCAATTTCGATGATTCAGTACAGGGATAACGGTACTGGGACTGTGTGACAATGAATGTTCCTTTTCATAGTCTTGAGTGAAGTTTCTACCTAAATATTTTAGGAGTAGATTTCTAACACACTTCTTGTTTCCATTGTGTCTAAGTCGTATAGGAACGGGGAGTAAGCACAAGTTTTGGAATCAAGCAGTCCTGGGTGTGAATTCTGGTTCTGTGTGAAGTGAACGCTTAGAAAACCTACTTTGCCAGTTTCTTCATCCATGAAATAAACACAACAGCATCTAACTTGCAGGATTGTTGCAAGGAATATAGATAATGTATACAAAGCAGCTAGCTCACAATAGTGTTTGCCTTTCTCTTTATATCAAAAATCTGAAAACCACGCTAAGAATTATTCTGTTTTTGGTAGAGTAATTCACCATGAAATTAAAATAACAATAACAACAACAAAAATAAAATAGTGACGGTCATTTTGAGCCTGATTCATATTTGTCTCATGAGGTGATTACTTTACATTGAACATTTCCATTTAAATAAGGTGTCTAATAAGAACAATGTTGACTTAAAATAACAGGATTTCCGGTTACTGAATGGACTTAACAGAAAGGATCATCCCCTAGCCCACACATTCTCCACAATGTTCACTCTGCAGTGCTTGTTAGAGTACAGACATGACAAAGAAAAGAAAGAGGGCCGGCCGAGTGGTGCGATGGTTAAGAACTGGCTTGGGACGCCAGAGGGCCCCGGTTCGGATCCCACACATGAGGGCCAGTGACACTG
>NW_017732018.1:444133-465296 GCF_001890085.2 Hipposideros armiger | reverse complement strand
TTCTCTCTTCTCTCTTCTCTCTTCTCTCTTCTCTCTTCTCTCTGCCTGGTTCTCCTTTTTATATTTTACTTTCTTTTCTCTGACTTCTACCTCTTCCTTTTGAACTCCTGCAGGTCGTCCGGCCATATCAGACCATGTCCAATCCCATGAGCAAGCTCACTGTTCTCAACAGCATGCATTCCCACTTCATTCTGGCTGACAATGGAACCACTGGAAAATATGGAGCAGAGGTGAAGCTTAGGAGACAACTGGAAAAGCATATTTCACTCCAGAAGATAAACACAAGTAAGTAAGCTACTTTTTCCACTGTCATGCCTCCTAGGAAGTGTGTTACAAGTGAATAACTTTAAGTGTGCACCAGACAACCATATTATAAAAACTTGAGCAAGTTTCGAACACGGATCATTATGTCTGCTGGGCCAGTGGTTAGAATGAGAGGAAGTTGTCTAGAGGGCGATTAGAGGCATAAAAAGTGATCACACAATTAATTGATGGACTCCATCTCATTTATCATGCCTGAAAAATTTAACCCCCTAGGGGGTTTGTGAATGCAGATAAGCTTTTCTCTCCAAACTTTTCCTACATCATTCATACAATACTCTAAGGAGGAAAGGCACACAAGAGAAACTGTTTCTATTTATTAAGGTATTTTTGGTAGCTGAAAAAAATAAAGAAAGAAAGAAAATCAGGCTTTGATCTTAGCACAGATGGCTGTGCGAAGGCCTTTCAAGGGAACTGACATTGTCTGAACTAAAGCATCTTATGCAACCATCTTGATAAAACTTTAATTCTGTTTTTTATTTTATGTATATCAATTCATTGTCTCTTGATACATATGTACCTAGATATATTTGTATCACATAATACATATCTGATAGTTACACTAAAATTATCTCTTAACTTTTTACGTGTTCTATGCCTTGTTTGTTGTATACACATTTGTTTTAAGGGTGAAAGGTAACATTTTAAAAACAGCAGTGCTCCCCAGATCACTAAGTGCCTGAAATATGATAGAGCTATGAAAATAATCTGTCCCTCCTCACAAAATAGGATTTAAAATTTAACTTGTTTTTTCAAAGTAGCATGCAAGGCTTCATGGCAGACTCAAACTTTGTGGTAATTGTATGTCCTATCAGGGGAACTTGTATTTAATTGATTGAACTTTCAAAGCCTACAACTCCAAATAAGAAAGCATTCTCTTGGGCTGGCTGAGTGGCACAATGGTTAAGAACTGGTTTGGGACACCAGAGGGCCCCGGTTCGGATCCCACATATGAGGGCCAGTGACACTGCCCTCTACAGCTAAGGTGCTGAACAGCAGCTCAATCTGGAGCTAGGCTGCCATGAGTCGCCCGCGACGGCATAGGCTGAAAAAAAAAAAAAAAGCGTTCTCTTTGGCTACATAAGCTTTTAAAAGTTCAGTTTCATGTGATGCAACTTGTCCAAATGGCTTTTCTCTCCTCTAGTCTTTTCTCTGTGCTTATCCCAAGGGTGTTTCCTCCCAGAAAAGCCCACCTGCCTCCCAGAACTGGGATATTTGACCTATTAGACCACAGCTTCTTTTTCCTGTCCTCTTTTTTCTGGTTTTACCTTTCAGGAACTATTGCTGTTTAGGCAATCAAGTTTCATAGCTTCATCTTTTTCACAGGGAAGTCTGGAATGATAAATTGTGGTGTAGGCCTGAAGTCAAAATTGTATTAGGAAACTCTCTTCTACCTAAGAATCCTCAACTGTCTTCTTTGGAAAGAGAAAACACAGTATTATCCTGAGGTAAACATATTTGAGAAAAAAAGAGTAGAAAAGACTAGAAAATCTACGCAGAGGCCGGTGCTAATCAAATGTAACAAAGCACTATAACCAATGGGTGGTAGGTTTAGTTATACTAAAATTAAATTTCATTATATGTTTCATAGAATGTGTAAATGTTATGCAGTTAATGTTATCTTCTTGGGTTTTTATAAGCTGTAGTATTACTTTTTTTTACACCATCGGGTTATAAGTGAAACCCCAAATGGAGTGATCTGAAAGCTGAAGGAGAGGGGAGCGGGGTAAACAAGGAGCAAATTCAGGTCAAGTTCAGTGCTTGGTAATGAAATAAGATCTGTCCAAACAAGCAAAGCATATCACTATGCCAGGCCCCGATGGCAGCTGAGACAGTCAGTCAGTAGTGTTAGGAGGGGAGCTAGGTGTGATTGTGTAGGTTATATACCCAGCGGGGGGGGGGTGCCAGCAGAGTTAAACACTGAGCCAGGGCCCTGTTCGCCAAGCCCTGTGCCTTGCAGGCTGCCTGAGGAAAGGTTGCTTTATTCTAATTGGCCATCCCAGAAGGGTTACCCTTTTGTATAATAATTTATGTGCCTGGAGGGGTACCTTTCTCCAAAGCTCACGAGGTGCTATTTGTATGGATGACCCTGCCAGGGAGGTCCAAGGAGGCTCATGGACAATCACCTGGCCTCAGCAATGTGGAGTTGAAGAGCAGGCCAAGGCAGATGATCAGGACCTGAGGGATGCTGGAGGACCCAGGATCCCATATACACACCGCATGCCATTTGTGGAGACCCTGGACCATTGCTGGGTTATCAAGGCAGATAGCGGCACACAGGTACACTGACAAGTAGGGACCCAGTCAAGAGTCTAGGGCACGAAGTAAGGGAGACGCAGGGACCCAGGTACCAAGCTGAGTCATAAGGTCAGAAAAGCTGGCTTGAGACTCCTGAAATGCTCCAAGTCCACAAACAGGATTAGGCCTGGAGTCTGGGGTAGGGGCTGAGCCCCCAGAAGGGGTTAAGTGACAGTAGCTGGAACCGGGTAGGGGCAGAGGGAGGTATATGGTCATTATAATCATCATAATTTATACACATAATTTTCCTCTTTAATTTGGAGATTATATTTGAGGCTTAATAGGAACCCACAAGCTCTCATTCAGTGAGTATAATTAAAAGGGAAGGTATGGGGGAGGCGATTAAAGATGCCCAACAGAGATCCCTGGGATCACAGAAAGTTAAAAGGCTTGGGTCAGGAATTTGCCTATGATCTGTGGTGAATGAAGCCTTGAGTTACCTCGTACCACAGTTTTATCCCTGAACTTAATAGTGAGGTGACCAACTCGTCCCAGTTTGCCTGGGACTTTCTCAGATTTAACACTGAAAAGTCCCATGTCTCCGGGCCCCCTGAGTCCCAGGCAAACTGAGATGGTAGGTCACCCTCCAGGTGAGGGACTCATGAGTCATTAGGTCTACTTCTGTTATTACAGCATTCACCACACAAAGCAGGGAGAGAGCAGTAAGGTGCTCAGATCATAATTAGGAAGTGACCGGGCTACCAGAAGCAGTGCAGGGACTTGAGATCTCCGTTCAGTTAGCAGCAAAGTGCCCATTGAGAGCACAGAAGCCTCCAGAACAGGACCGAAAAAGAAGGAAAAGGGTTGACCTGGTCATAACAGGAAACAGCAGAATGAAGAATATAAACCTTTAATGCAATCTCCAGTTGTATTTTAGAACAGCAATTCTCCTTTTTACTCTGTATCGTCCTTAGCAGTAATATGCTTCTTCCTATTAAAAATAAAATTTTATTCTATGAACCTATTCTAAAAACCCCATGTGCTTTTACCTTTCCTTCTTCAAAAGTTTAAGAAATCTAAAACACACTAGTGGAACTCAATTTTGGGAGGCCCCAATTCGGTCTCCTGAACAGTAGACACACATCATGCCATAATCGACTCTGCCACGATACCACACAATTACGACTCACCATCTACTCACTTCGGACGATCCCAGGGATGTCTGAATACACTCAGTGTTTTCTTCATTAAAGTACCATTCCTCCTCATCACTTAGGGGTGGCCTGCGTGCCACAGTATCCTTACAACAAGTCTATTTTCTTACATAAATCACATAATCTTCTGAAGAATATTCTCCTGAAATAGTAAGTGAATTCTCCTCGGGAGACCTTTAAGCCCTTCCTCATCAACATGCCAGTAATTCATAATAACTTATTACAAGCACAGTGTCTTACATTTTTATGGTACTCTGGCATCCCTTATCTCGTTTCTCCCTTTCCGCCCCTCGCTCCTGCTGTCAACAGTCTGCCCTGAAGTGTCCTCATGGGTTCCTGAAGAAGGGCTTTGTTTTAAAAGATTTTTTTCCGATGTGAGCAGCTACCTGTTTTGGAACACCCTTCCATCTGCTGTTTTCTAAACTTCAAATTTAACATGCAAAGCCTCAAACAAGTCCAATTATGCCTTTGGTAAGCAAAAAAAAAATTTTTTTTTTTTTTTTAGCTGAGCCATCCTGCTGCCTATTGGCAGCTCAACGGCAGCTCAGCTCCAGTCGGGCATCGAACTGCTATTGCTCAGAGCTCGCACTGTTGAGCGAGTTCTTAACCAGTTGAGCCACTCGGCCAGTCCTTAGCAAATATTTTTTGAACTCCTATTATGTACCAGTCATGGTTAAGGCCTAGAAAAGCAGCAGTGGGCAGTTCATTGTGCTTACGTCAACAGGGGCAAACAGTAATAAGTGAATAAGTAAGCAAGTACATATGTGATGTCTGGTAGTAAAAAGCGCTATTAAAAAATAAAGCAGGAGAGGGTATATGTATGTATGCATGTGTGCACGTGTGTGTGTTGGGAGGGTAGTAGAGATTAGGTTCAGGAGTGGCCTCTATGAGGAGGTGACATGTAAGCAGAGATCTGAATGAAGTCAGAGCCAGCTGTGGAAAGGGCAGGCTGGGAAGAGTGAAAGCAGGGACAAAGGCCCCAGGTGTTCAATGAACAGCAAGAAGACCTTTATAAAGAGTAGGATTTTATTCTAACAGACTTTTGATCTGGTAAGTTGCAGGATCTCCCTTACAGTTTAAAACCTCACTCTGATGTTGTGTGTGGAGATCAGACTGAGGCAGGGAGCAAGATTAAAAGCAGGGAGATGTTCTAGGAGGCAACTTTCATAAGGCAGGTGAGAGATGGCAATAATTTGAATTAAGATGGCAGCAATAGAGGTAGTAAAAAGTGGTTGGATTGAACTATAATCTATTTTCTTAACTGATCTTATTTTGAAATGTGGCAAAATATACATAATTTAAAATTTTAAAACCATCTTAACTATTGTTCAGTGGCATTAAATACATTTACGTTGTTGTGTAACCATCACCACTATCCGTCTCCAGAGCTTTTTCACCTTGCCAAACTGAAACTCTGTACCCATGAAACAATAAGACTGTATTCCCCTTTTCCCCCAGCCTCTGGTAACTGCTGTTCTACTCCCCGCCTTTATGAATTTGCCTATTCTAGGTACCTCGTATAAGTGGGATCATACAATATTGATTCTAAGTTATATTTTGAAAGTAGAGCTCAAGAGGACTTGCTAATGAATTGAGCATTCAGGGTAAGGAATAAGGAGGCTGCATGGTCGTCCTTAGAGACACCAGTTGATGCTTAAAAAAATAACAAGACTCGATGAGAGCCTCTAATGAGTAAGTTTTTATAGAAAAGGGAGTTGAGAACCAATCTCAGAGAAATTGGAATAAGGTCCTTGAGAAGGAGGAAAGGGATGGGAATCAGTGTACAAGTAAAGAATGTGGCCCTAGGTGGAACAGGGACAGTTTCTTCCTCTGTAGCAGGAGGAAAGGCAGAGTATATGGGCGCAGATGTGGGTAAGAAGGAGCATTTTCTGCTGGGAAGATTGCGCAGTTCTCTGTAGATAGCTTCTATATCTAAAGAAAATAATACAGGAGGTCATGGGCTGAGAGTGTGGAAGGGAGGAGGAATAGGAGATTAGGGAGAGAAAAGAACTCTAGTTAGTGTAGAGATGGAGAAATGGACAGACAAGGGAAATGCAAGATTACCCCACAGCAACCTGGACCCCTTGATATTTGTGATCAAGAATTTAAAATGGTGTGAGTCATCAGGTCTGTGTGTTTCTTTCCACCCATGTTCAGCTTGAGTGGTAGAATAGGCACAGAGTTGGGCTGAGCACATATGGGGATTTTGCCTGGCAAGTACACTAGGGAGTGTGTCTATATGTACGCTGTATATGTATATCCCAGGAGTCTGTGGATGAAAGCAAGCTGTGGCTGACATTAATGAGAATATACAATAATTGATCTAAAAGATCAGGCTGAGGTACAGAGAGGTGGTTAAGTGAATTATCAAAAGTGACTCGAACTTTTAGTTAGTACTGCCAAACATCACATATACTAAGCTTGAACTAAAATAAACAAAGGTCCATAATAGACAATCCCTCATATTTATTTTATGGACATTCATGTATTCATACAAGATAAATCAATGTAGCACATTGCTGGGAATATAATCGCTGCTCAATAAATAGATGTTACCTGAAAGACTGACTACCAAAGGACTGCTCCAGAAAGTGACATATACATTGACTAATGAGACTAAAATCCCAAGCACACTTTTTGTATACATTTTTGTTGTTAAAAAATTTCAAACAAATACAAAATTAGAAAATATTATAACCCCTGTAACTATCACCCAGCCTCTACACTTTTCAACTTATGGGTAAATTTGACGGATATATCCTATATGCATCTATATGTATGTATAGTTACAAATATAATACATATATGTAAATATATAAAAATATATATGAAATACTGCTATATACATACATATATATACATACATACATATGTATGTACATACATATATATGTATGTATATATATATATATGTATGTATATATATTCTCCTCTGAATAATTTTGAAGGAAATCCAGCATCCATAAATTTTTCATTATATTTCGTTACCATAAATATTTCAGTACCAAAGCATATTTTTTAACTTGTGTTGGCCACACATAGGATAGATTTTGAAAGTATTTCCTTAACTCATTAACAACATAATGGCAAATATTGATCCAAGAACTCTTCAACAATTTTTTCAAAAAATAAAAATTAAGAACTACGTTATTACAGGCTAAAATTCATCAAAAAAAATCTGACAACCGTTTTCCTCGTCCCAGGTTCTACTCTTAGCAGGCCAAAAAACATGTAAACAAATATTGCCTAGCAATTCTCAAAAAGGAAGATTAGAAAAATCCCCAGCAATTGTAACTTTCATCTAAGCGTTTGGAGGCAAGAACATAATATTTGGGAGAAGAAGAGGTCTTGATCTATATAGTCAGTGATACAAGTTGAAAGTGGTAAGGAGACCAGGAAGTTCAGATCATCATGGCTCTGTGACCTTAGACAAACTACTGCATTTCTCTTAGACTTTGTTTCTGCAACTGTGAACCAGGGACAATAATTCCTCACAGTGCTGTGATTAGATGAGTTAATGTGTGAAAGGATTCCAGCATGCGGCAGTTCAGAAAGAGCGGTTGCCTTCCTGACTTTGTGGCGCAGTGGTCCCCCCATGGGAAACCATGGCCCATGTTTATACAGCCTGGCTGCCAAAGGTTCCAACCTGAGACCCAGGCATTTCATTCAGAGCCCATCAGTCCATTGTACCTCTACCACACGTAGAAACTGGCTCTGATTGTTAAGAACCTATGTATCCCCGGTTCCAAAGGGAAAATTAAGGCTCATAATTATATTCTGGCACATATCATCCAGCTAACAGTACTTGTTGAACAGTAATTGATTTACATTCTTGATCATTGTAGCAATAGCCAGAAAACGTTTTTGTTTTTTTCTCTGTTTTTGAAAATATATTCGAAACTGCAGTTGTTTCTTCTGCCTAAGAGAGTGATGGAGAAAATGTAATCTTTCTTTAGAGATTCAAGCATGTTGGAGTAATTATTATAAATGTCATTTAGGATTGTTGAGTATTCTACTTGTTGGAAGTGTCAGAATTTGGGCTAAATATGAATTGGCCTAGAATATATATTAAATGTTTAGATTTGGGCCAATGTCAGATTTTCTTCTTGTAATTTACCATTTTATTCAAAAAGATGATTGAAGAAAGAGGATGGAAATCTACTTCTCTTTGGGCTGTGATTGATTCAAGTGTTACCTTTATGTTTAAATTTTATTTTAGGTTTGGCTGCATACAAAATTTTATTAGGATTACATGTCTAATTATATTATGAACATCAATGTTGGTTAAAGGAAATTTCCTTATAAGGCTAGAATTTTCTGACTTTGTCATCTCCCTACTATAAAGTGAAATCTGTGTTAGACTAAATCCAGTCTAAGGGGGGCCGACCAAGTGGCTCAGTTGGTTAAGAGCTCACTCAAGTGTGCGAGCTCTGAGCAACAGCAGTTCGAGTGCCAGCCCGAGCTGAGCAGCCACTGAGCTGCCAACAGGTGGCAGGATGGCTCAGCTAAAAAAAAAAAAAAAAAAAGTAAATCCAATCTAAGGAACTATGTCCCCATAGTAGTCATTATAGATACACCTACTTTGTGATATTAATTGATGGGAGTATCTAGGTAAGTTTAGATTTTCTTAACCAGTGCTTTTGCTATTGTCAGAGTTTGCTTCAAAGATAATTTGATTTTCTGTGCTTTCTTTGTCCCAGAGTAGTGATTGACATTTGAGTGTGGCCTCATCTGATGAAGTCACCAAGAATACTTTTCTCTAAATCAGCAGATTAAAATGGGCTTGGCATTTCTAAGTAAACAAGGAGCAGCAATGATTGCAAGATTCATAAAACATAATTAAATTTGGTGTTTAAGGATATTGTTATTTAAAATTCTCTGGGAAACATATGTTTTATTATTCAGTCCCTAAGCCAACACACCTACGAGTATTCATATATGACTGTGCTTACACAAACTAACAAAAATAATGATAAGAATTTTGTCTCTGAGTAGTACAGGCTATCATCCCTGAGAAGTTATGCTTTATTATGGGAAGAAATATTTCCCCTTTTCACTGATTTGTATAATAGATGAGCCCCATAAACATGCTAATACACAGAGTGAGTCATGGTGGTAGAGTCCAATTGGTTACAGGGGATTTTATTTTTAAAAGCTCGTCTCTGTGAGGTGACACACACCAATTTAAAGCATTTTGTTTCAGTGGAATTTCCATAATCAGAAAGAAATACTCATGACTGCATCATTTATACCCTTGTTCCTTTACCATCATTTTTTGGTAATAAGTCTTAAACATGGCTGTAGTAGTTCTCAACTAGGGTGACACTGCCTCCACTAGGAGACACTTTAAAATAACAGGAGGATTAGCAGTTACATAATTTCTGGTGTCCTTGAATGGCGCTAAAGAGGAGGCAGAAATGTTAATATTCTATTATGTGAAGGGCAGTTTCACATGAAGAGCTGCCTGGTCCAAATGCCAACCCATCCCTTAGGAAACACTACTCAGACTATATCCCCTTGAGTGTTCTATTTGTGTTTTTTGTTGTTTTGTTTCCAAATCTTTCCAATAGCCCACCCCTGAGTCATCAGGGCCACACCCTTCCAAGATACTCTGTCCTAGTTTAAAGACATGTAGAAGCAGCAGCAATAATGAACCAGTAGTGAGAGTCAAATTATTTAACAACTTGTGAAGACTTTGATATCCTAAATCCACCCATGGCACAGGCTGGGTGACAGCCCTAGTATATCTCTTTCAGATCCCAATGTCATGTGCTGTTGGGTATTTCTTCCTTATATCTAACTGCATTTGCTCTGAATCTGTTCTTTCCTGGGTGAGGACCAAAATCACTGTCTATGTTAGAGCTCTCAGCAGATTTGAAAACTGTAAATGGACTTGAGTTGACCTTTCTACCCTAATGGCTGTAAGGAAGCTCTTTTTAATTTGGAGAGACATGCTGACCTACTTAACAGGCAGAACTGACTCATGAAGTAAATCAGAATTTCCAGTTCGGCGGCACCTGCTCTTAGCACCACGGTTTTATATTTCAGGTTCAGTGACTCTGGAAATGTGCTCAACGATGGAAGCTCCCCTGTCAGCATCCTTGATGCTCAGAAATATCAGCTGATTTGGGGTTATAGGCAGAGGTCCAAAAATATGGTTACTTTACCCATAGGCCCCTGGAGAACCTACTCACTAGAATTCATTTCCCAAGGGATACTTTAATAAATCAAGACTCTAGTAGAATAAAGAGTTTGAAATTGAATACAAACAGAACTCTAATTTTTAATCTAAAAATTACTGAGAATTGTTTTGGAAATAAGGGCGCAGGGCCGTAATATAAATCTTGAGTGAATGAATAACTGCATTAAATAAAACACCATGAAGCAGTGCTTTTAAAATTTACCTTCCATTCCTGGACTACATCTCTCATTTCCTTGGACTGTAGTAGACCCCTTTTGCATATTAGTATTTTTCTATTGTTCAATTATGAAGCCAACTTACCCTGGAAATTTGACATAGGTTATGTAAAGAGTACCACTGACATCCTTAAGAGCTTTACCAATCTCTCTGCCACTGAAACTGGTGTTAAGGCTGTGCATAATAAGTGCTCAATAAAGAGCTGCTGGCTTGGCATGAAAGAAATTTAAGTGATTTCACTCACTCATATTAGTATATAAAATATGGGAATTTACAGTTCCATAAAAATTCCAAAACTGTTTAGCAACAGCAGCATCATTGAAGTAAGCATATAGCTGCCCAGGAGACTATTTGAAAGGATTGTAATCATTTACATATAAATGATTAGTATATCATAAATAATATATATATTACTTATTTTTATTCTTACTGTAATTGTCAAGTCAGTCTCATTTCTTTGTATTTATACCAAATACAAAGGTGCCAAGCCTGAAGTGGTCCACAGTAGCACAGAGATGGGGGACGATGGCAAAGGGAAGAAATGAGGTATGAGTTATATGAGAGTCTCTTTGGAGCATTTTTAATGTTGGAGTAAGTTGGCTATCCATGCATAAATTGGCATGAGACCACTGGGTCCCTTGTCTACGGTCAACACTGCAAACCTATCATGGCGCTTCTCACTGAGCCTTTTGCCTTTGTTAGAATACAGGTTCTGCTGCTGTAACAATAACTCAAACAATGGATGCCTAAATGAGACAGGTGTTTATTCCTTATGCATATGTTATTCTGAACATGAGTTCAGATCTGACAGGGTGGCCTCACAGTGTTGAGGACTCAGATTCCTTCTTTCTTTTGCTCTGCCCATCCCTACTTTCATGGCCCATGGGAGCTCACCATCACATCTACATTCTGGCCAGAATGAGTCAGGAAAAAGGATCAAGGGGTAATCCTAACCCTTCCTTTTAAAAGCACGATAGGAAAGTCATACACATCATTTTGGCTTACATCCTATGTGCCAATATTTAGTCACAAGTTCCCACCTAAATAGAAAGGGGTTCGAAAATGTAGTCTTTATCCTGGGTAAACACATAGCCAATAAATTCTATCACAATGAAGGAAGGGAAGAATAGACATTGGGGTACAACTAGCAATTTTTTTTTAATCACACCTTTTTAGCATAGCATTTCAGGTGATTAAGAAGTGGCTGGAGTTGGATTGTGAGATAAAACGTATGTACCATTTATGAATAAGATAGGTCTATATGTTCCAATGTGATCATTGGGGAGCCTTGTCCACAAATAGTTCCTGTAGTATATGCTTCATATTTTGCCCTTTCAGTCTTCATCTGTGAGTTTTTAGTGATATGTACTTGAAGAGTCTTGCACTGGCTCTGGAAATTGTAATTTCCCCTGGGATTCAAATTGAGACAAGCTGTCTAAAATTATATAGATCATTTTAGACTATCCTGGTTTAGATAACTTTTTAAGCTAACTAGCTCCAACAGATCCCCTTAGCCTCAAAGTACTTCCATATGCTGTGCTATGAATAATGCATGTGCATTCCATAATGGACCCTTAGCCACATATTTTGTTGTACATCATTAGGTAACATTTTAAATCCCAAAATATTAAAAATAAATAGAACACATTCTGTGTTTCTATGACACCGTACTGTTAATATTGACGTTTCAAAAATAAATCCTGGAAAATGTGACCTGCACATGGCTGTAATCTTGGTAATACATAGTAGAATGGAGATTGGTTGGCCTCTCAAATCCATCCCGACAAGGATAGGTTATAATTGGGCTTTGGCCCTCTTGTGGAAAAAGGACAAGAAACCTGTCTTAGGGGATAAAAGCAGCCCATCTTCCAACTCTGTTGAGGAAACATTTAACAAGACCTGAGGAGCACATGAGTTTGTGAGGGATTTAAAGCCTTCTTATACCAATTATACAATTTGACATTCCTACATATTAATAACCCCTAAATGATAACTAATAATTTGGCAAGGTACAGCTGAAGGGCTCTTGAAACCTTCTGAATGCCAGTAAATATATAATTAAGGGTATTTGCTGGCACTGCTAGTTATTAAGATTAATTAGTAGGGCTTCTCTTAATAAATGGTGAATAAATGGGTCACCTTGTTTTAGAGACTGAGATACACATGTGGTTATTGATCCAACCTTAGTTAATTTTTCTTTTGATTTTAGCTCATGTTTATTCAATAAAGCTTAAAAGGTAGAGCTTTAAGACAGTTGGGATTTCCCTTCTATCTTGCTAAGTGAATAAAGCCTAGGAGGACCTACTGCCTTACAGATTTAATGAAACCCCAGACAAGCACTTTGAAAATAAATCTCACCTTTCCTCTCTGGATACTCTGTATGTAGAACAGTTTCTTTGCCTTGTTTCTGCCCCACCTGGTATATTTTTCCTTCATCATTTTATAATAGCACACTCAACTATTGTGACTTTTTTATTCCACAAGCTAAGTTTCTGTAGAAAATAGATTCAAAGTTTGGAAACTGCATTAGAAAATACTATAAAGAACTTCAATAAACAAATGGCAGAGCTAAGAAAAGATTTGCTACCGTGGCACAGGGCTAATTTCCATAATAAGCAAAGAGCATCCACAATTCAAAAGAAAAACCCTGTAAGAAAACAGGCAAAATATATCAACAGAAAGATCACAGGAAAGAAAATACAAATGCTCAGCCTCACTCAAAATTAAAGAAATGAAAATAATTAAGAGAACAGTGCAATGTTTTTTAACCTATCAGATTGGCAAAACACAAAGTTTAAAAATATCTAGTGTCAGTAAGCATAGTATATGGAAATATGTACTGGTGTGTATGCAAATATGGGGAACCTTATTTGGAAGATAGTTTGGTTACTCCTATTAAGATTTAAAGGTACATACTCTTTGACCTTATAATTTAATTTATATGAATTTATTCATATTTATTGCAATATTGTTTACAGTAATAAAATGGAAATAACCCAAAGATTCACCAATAAATGACTAATTAAATTACATGTAGACCTACAGTGAAATTACTCTGAAGTTATTATAAATAATGCAATAGTTCTGTTTGGTCTCATATGAAAAGATATACAAGGGTAATTTTTGTTTCTTTTCTAAAGTTAAAACCCTATTGTACAATAGCACAACTGTGTGTTTATGATCACATTTATGCTTTTTAAATTATATATGAGTATGTATATATATATATACATATACATGCATACTTATAAAATGTCTGAAAGGACACAGGTGAACAATAATTAGAGCTTCTAGGGAGTGAGACTTTAGGTGGGAAAGGTAAGATGAGAATTGACACTTTCCACTTACAGAGAGAGAGGGAGGGAGGGAGGGAGGGAGAGAGAGAGAGAGAGAGAGAGAGAGAGAGAGAGAGAGAGAGAAAGGAGGAGGAGGAGGAGGGGGGGAGGAGGAGGAGAAGAGGAAAGAAGGAATGAAGGAGGAAGGGAGAGAAGGAGGGAGAAAGAAAACTTTTGAAAGTAGACCGCCTATCTGTGTAATGTAGGAGTTTAGCACCTTCCTCCCTCAAGTGTATGTACATCATTCTTGACTTGCAGGTAAGGATCCTGAACGGCTGTGTTCGGCATGCCTTATCTTTTCTTGTTCACTCAGTCCGTTGGTAATCCTCCTTTCCTTCTAAGACAAAAGGGAAGGGATAAGTCAGAAAACTTAAGAGGAGAGGCTGGTAAGGACACATCATAGACAATAATACTCTCAAATCCAATATAAAGGATGTATATAAAAATGATGAGGCCAATGTAACAGGTTTGATGCTTACATTTGCTAATGGCTGAACTCAAAGCAAAATTATCTTCCCTATTAGGAGTTGGTGAATGACAAAACAGACTAAATTTACTCCCAGTCATTCGCCATAGGCTGATATCCTAGAATAATGGGGCTACTGAAAATTCCCTACTTTTGAATGTCTACCATGAGTACAATCAAGTAGAATTAGAATTGTTCATTTTTCCTTCATCATGCTCCTGGGGACCCCAAAGTCCAGCTCCCTTCTCCCCAGGCCCTACTCCCTGTGGTGGAGCTGGCTCACTCGACAGCTCCTTCAACAGCTGTTTCATGCTGAGGATTGTCTGTAGTGCCCACTGTGGAAACAGTGGCTCCCGCTACGTTCTTTACTCTTCTATACTTTTCAGATGCTTCATAGGGAGCCAAAAATCATGTCAGAAGTTCTTCAGCTTTTCAAAATGTGGCAAAAATGAGAACTCAAAATATCTGTCATTTAAAATAAATAGTTACTGCTCTCTCTGTTATATTTCCCCTTGACAGTACTTCTGTTACTCTACCAGTATTTGCTTGTGTGCCTACGATATGCAAAAAGCACTATTGGAGGTGCAAGATTAATAAGCCATAACAATAACTAGTGTTTACTGAGTACTATTCTAAACACTTCACTAGAAATAACTGAATTAATCCTTATAACAACCCTAGGAAGTGGGTACCATTATTATGACTCCTATTGACCAATAAGAAAACGGAGGCACAGAGAGGTCAAACAATGGCCTACAAGGTTGGACTGCTAGTAAGTGGCAGAGCCAGGAAGTCTGCCTGCGCCCACACCTCAACCGCCATGCTCTGTTGCCTCTCAGTAGGCAAAATGCTGCCTTAGGAAGCAGCAAGTATTAAATGTCCTTTCCCATGTGAAGTACAATAGGAATTCAGACAGACGACGCATCTGGGTGGAGTATTCATAGGGATACGTGGCCAAGGTATTTTAAGGAAAATTTTGATAAGTGGAATGTAAGCAATGATTGCAAGCAATGCAGGTGGAACTTTCAAAACCCAGAAATTTAGTGGTCTAATTAAATTCATTTTATTTTTATTGAATTGTTTATCCTGTCTGAATAAGCAAAATCTCAGCTGCAAATATAAGGACTACATGTGAACTAGGGTAAATTTTTTAGGAATTACGATCATTAGAATCATAAGGAAAAGTTATGTGTCATTCTTTCCCTATCATCAACTCTTCTTAATAGGTCAATATGAAGGTAAACTATAGAATAATATGATAAATGGGACATTGTGTATGTATTGTAGATGTAGGTATATAGAGGTATCTATATAGATTTAAGTGTATCAATATATCTATATATATTATTGCTATATACATATAGATATAGATATAATATAGATTTCATCAGTTCATTGCCTTCATTTTCCAGATAGGAAAGCCCACTTGGAAAAGGTCAGTGTCCTGCCTAAATTTATACAGTGAATTAAGTGGCACAGCAGTTATCTGAACTCAGAACACGCTTCTGGTCTGCAGCTCTTGGCTCAGCATTGTCACTACCTTAGTTTAGGAGCTATTTTTTCTTATTCTATTTAACACAGCACGAGGGAAACGCAAATAAGCAAAAGTTTTTTACGCACCTGAGCAAGAAATAAAATCAGGGTCCTTAGGGCATCAGGCTCATTTGATACAAAATCCTTAGCTTTTTAGTCCCTCATTTTTCCCATTGAGACCATTTTCTCCACTATGTCCTGAAGGGTCATTAAGGAACTATCAAGAAATTTGGGATCACAGTCAACAGACACCGGATATCCAGACATTTCCATTGTTAACCATGCAACAAATCTTCAACAACTCTGGTTGGTCTTCACTGAAATGTCATTTTAGCTTTTGTTCATTAGGGTTTGGTAACTGGGAGAGATAAAAGAAATAAACTGAAAGTACCAGTGTGCTGTTCACTCTGCAGGGAAGATGCAGCTAAGCCAGTTTTGTGCTTGGATCCATAAGCAAATGCTTGTGCAATATTTCCAGTAGGGTTTGAGTTGTTGTCTGAGGCTTTGCTCATAGTGTTTAGCAAGCACTCTAATTGTCGTGCACAGCGGTAGAGAGGCCTAGGAGGCGTGTGCTACCAAGTTGAATTTATGTTCTCGGGAACATGCTAATTAGTAACTTCCTGGAAAATACATAGTAGTTACTCTTGGCTTGTTATTTTGCAAACTATTGAGAATCCAGAGGAACCAACCTTCTATTTTGTGCATCAAGGGATATTGCTTTATGCTTCCCCCAGTGAATCCATTCTTATGAAAAGGCATCTCTGCCAGGTTGTGGGGGATGAGGAATGACCAAGTGATGTTCCGTGAAAAGTGAGGGGAGACCCTGCTATGCCTCTCACCCACCAGCTACCCCCTGCCCAGCCACCAGCTGCCAACACCTGCCACAAGCTGAGGCTGCTCTGTAAGTCTGGCTTGATCCTAGGAAGCTCAGGCCAGAAGTCCTAACTGGAGGGTCTGGGGCCCTCGATAGATCTTGTTTCTATGGAAGGAAGAAAATGGGCAGAGCAGAGCTACTCGTGCTCATGGCATTATCCTCTGGGACCGACATTGAAATTGAGATACTGCCTGAGTCATCTAGCCCACAGCTAGCTTGTTTAGTAAGTTAACAATCCCAGACATATGATTTACCATTAAACTTATGTCCCAGTTAGGAATAGAAGAGCCAATTTGGTAGGAAACTTATTATAATGAAATAGCTTTGATGACTTTTTTGAAGATAGATAGATGATAGATAGATAGATAGATAGATACATACATACATACATACATATATACATACATATATACATATAAGTACATACATAGAAAAAAAGATGGCATAGATATATGACAGATATAATCTATATATGAATATATATATATATATATATATATATATAGAGAGAGAGAGAGAGAGAGAGAGAGAGAAAGAGAGAGAGAGTCATTTTCTTGGCCAATGAGAGAAGTAAATGTGGGGGTCTCTTCAGTAAATGATATTATGCATATTGAATGACATGTTGGCATTGATTTAAATTGAGTACATTAACCTCTAAAAATCTACTTCTTTTAGGTCAAAAGTAGCTAATCACCTGAGAATAGGGCACATATCTCCAGAAATCAGAAAGCTGTTTTGAAAAGGATAGAGGGGGAATCCAGTTCTTATTCAGTCTTGGAAGACACAGAATTGAAAGATTCATAATTATTATTATAATTAGTATAACAACAGCTGACATTTCTTGAGGAACTTACCAAGTGCTAAACATTGTTGCAAGCACTTAATATGATTAACCCACTTTACCTTTTCACTGCCACAGCAGTCATCTGGGTTGAAAGAGAATAATGAAGGATACTTCCTCCAGCAAAGGAGGTGGTGATTTTAAGGACACATTTAATTGAAGGAGTGATGAGACAAGACATAGCTGGTACAGATGCTTTGATGCTTTACATAAGTCTGAATGTGCAACTTGTGTTGCCATTACATGTATAAATATATAGAAATTAGGTGATTGGTCTGCTTTAATAAAATGTGTATCCAACCATTGGGTTATAGAAATTTCAAAGATTTTATTTTTTGACAGGATGCCTGCCGTTTTTCTCTCTTGATTCCCGCTTGTTTTATTCATTTTGGGGTAGTTGCCAATTAGACCAAATTGGTAAGTATAATTAATGGAAAACATGAATTTCTTCTTAAACCCCAACCAAGAAAATTAACCTTAGAAACATTCATTTCCTTTAAAAATTCCTAACAGTATCCTTTCCTATGATTGCTGTTTATCTCTGTCTCTTCTAAAACATCCAATCACATCAAAAATTAGTTACTCCCTATTAGTTACCATCCCAAAATACCACATAAGACACAGAGGAGGGAAATGAACATTTATCGAGGTCGTAGTATGCTCCAGGACTATGCTAGGTATTTTCATATACACTATCTCTTTTAATACCCACAAAAGCATTCAAGATAGGGGTTATTATCTTCCTGGGTACAAAAATAGGCTGATGTAGGTATAAAACTCTTGCTCTTTTCACCCCACATAAGGAAGCATTATTTCTTTCAGAAAGACACTCCCCTAAAATTCTGTTACCTTGGAGGATTTGGAGGTCATTATTTTATTCAACAACTATTTGAACACAAACTCTATGCCAGACATGGTTTGAGCATCGGTTAGTTGAAATTAGTCATTGGCAGAGCTTTGAGTACAGAACGGTGGTTAGTTACAAGATGGTGGAGGAATTCACAGGAATAGCACAGGGGGAAGTAGAACAGGGTGAATACTTGGAGGGTGGGGATGGAGACAAACAGAGGAGCTCCTGATCCTGTACCCATGGCTACAGTCTTTCTTCATGTGACTCGTGGACTTCCCTTTGTCATCCTATGCCTGAGAATATATGAAGGAGGCTGGGAAGGCAAAGGGACGTTCAATTGTCATCACTGGCATCTTTTTGATCATTGCACCATCATCCAATGCATTGGGATAACCATAACATGAAATTTTCCATCATTGAGCCCATAACTGTTCCATGAGATAAATAACAAATCTATAAGTTAAAGGTCATAGTAGAACTTCATCCAGGGAGTCCTGGAAGTAGGAAGCAGTGAATTTATATTCTCATAGACTGACAGCCCTGGGTTCAAACCACATGACTTGAGAAGAAAGTTAAACTTCCTCTCGGCAGGTTACATGTATATCAGGAAGATCTCATTGCCTTCTGTGGATGTGGATGCTCTAACTTGTTCAGCCCACATCATTCATACTTTCTATTGCCAGTAGACTCAACCGACCATATTTCTAACAGGTTCTTCTCATGATAACATAATTCTTCTTGTTGGGATCCAATCTCTTCCTTGTTTCACTAAAGAAAGGCTTTCCATATCTTTTTTCTCATGTTTTTCTACCTTCTCCTCCTTCTATAATGCATGTAGACCTTATGGTCCACCCGTTCTGAGCTACATGTCATTGCCCTTAAAAGACATACTCCATCAGATGTGTTTTTGTCCTGTTTGACATTTGGTGAAATTCTCTACTCCAAATCTCTACTCTACTTATTGGCAAAAACCTGCACTCCAAATCTCAGCTCCAAAATCTTCTCTTCTATGAAATCTTACCAGAAACTACACACACACACACACACACACACACACACACACACACACACACACACACCCTGTAACCCCCCTAGGTTCAGTTATTCACCACACCCTCTGTGTTCCCAGCACTCTATGTAAACCTCTGTCATGTACCACCTCTTGGTAGAGTGGTTATCTGTCTACCGACCTGTAGTGCCCCCATCTCCTATAGATTGTGAGCTCCTTGTGAGCAGAGGATGAGTCTTACTCATTTTTGTCATCCTGCAAACCAAGCACAGTGCCTGGCACAGGCAGGTAGGTGCTCAATAAATTTTTATGGTAAACATCGATGTTTGGTTTTCTGGCCTCATTTTTAGCTCCGGTTTCCAGCTTGATATAAAAACGTAATAGAGAAGCTTAGACAGTAAAAACTATAAAGGAAGGACAAATAATAAAGCAATATTACACAGAAAGACTCAGGATGGATAAATGGACAGGGACATGTACAGGCAAAGACCATCATGCATGCTTCTCACTGGCATGGGCATGAATGCATTTACTCTGGGAAATTTGACTGTGTTCCTGTCAAGTTGTGATTATTGTTAAATCATTTCCATCTTATGAATTTAGAGAGTCTAAGAACATATGTTTTTTGTAGCTTCCAATGTCCTCATGGCTTCATTATTTCCATGTAAGCAGAAAAAGGAATATCTCCTGATTTTTCCCGACTTATTTAAAGGGATCACGGAACACGGATGCTTTCCAGTCTCAACTGGGACTCACCCATCTAGTGGAAATGCACAGCTAACTTTAGAAAGGTAGACAAACATTAAATTAATGAGAAAGCATGTGCTGACTGAGTACTTTTCTGCCATAATCAACAATTTTACAGTGTGATATATTTAAAGAATATAAGGTATCTCATTCTCTAGGGGCCCTTAAAAAAATGTAAGCTGAGATTTTAATTTCCTTGAGGTGGACGAGGCCAGGGAATTTATCATAGGACCCTTCAAAGCCACTTTCTAGGATTGAAAATAATATGCCCATCCTTTCAAAAAATTATCTGGCACATTTCAAGTCATTGAAACTAAGGGAAGTGAAGCATAATTCATACAGGCTTACAAAATGATGAGGACTAGTGCCCCTAAGATGTCACTAATAGAGCTGTCATATGTTTTAACAGAATAAAAATCTTTTAACCTTGAACCCTTAGCTAAAGATCATCAACCCCTCAGAAAAATGAGAAAAATAGAAATGTTATGCTCTATTACTGACCAAATACGCAAATAGCTCTTTTTTTTTCTTTTTTTTTTTTTAGCATCCGTAGCTGAAACAAATAACCAGCTCTTCCCCTCAGTGAACAGGCTGTCCCTGTTCTGTGAGGAGGACAGTTTTCAAGAGCTGCGTGGAGTTCCACATGCCACAATCCTGCAGGCAGACACTGCAGTCCTAAATCCCAGGCAGAGGAATCCACAGTTCTTGTCGGCTAATGAGCGTTGGCGTCTCTGGGCCCACATGGGGTTCTGTGGGCAATTCCTGCTGGAGTGAGTCAGGGTGGAAAAAACAGGTGCACCTTTGCTAAAATGGGGGCAGTGAGGATTGTAGAGTCAGCTTTTCCGGTCATCAAACAAATCTGAGCTGAACCCTTCCTCATTAGCAGCATTCCTTCTACCCAGAGGGAGAGCACAGGACGTGCACATTGACTTGGGTGCACATCAGAACTTATTATGAAATTGTAGGGGAGGTTCTGAAGAAAGCAGCAATTAGACATGGTGTGCCTGCACCAGGAGTTTGGGGAGGCGTGGAAAGCTCGCGTCACCCTTGTATATCTATTCTTAGATTCCGTTCGCTTGGGATGCATAGAGCAGGATTTATTTTGTGCTGTTGATTTGTTTCCATTATTCAAGTACTAAGAATCATAGTAGTGAGTATGAGTTTATTGTTCATAAATTTAGGTATGTGGGAAATGTCATATAGCACAATTTTTCCTTAATTCAAATGAATCCAATTCTAAGCCCCTTTCCATCAATTCAATCTTAATCTTTATTAGGCTTATTCCTCTCTCTCTCCCTCTCTCCCTCTCTCCCTCTC
>NW_017732018.1:398840-443773 GCF_001890085.2 Hipposideros armiger | reverse complement strand
CCACCTCATCTACCCCTGCCCTCTCCCCCCCCCATCCGCACCTTTCTCATGCTTACAGTTTACTTGGAAAACTGCAAAAGGTCCTCTTAACTTCCCTCAGCCAAGGTTACCACTGAGACAGTAACTGCCGGAGCCTATGTAGTCCCTCGCAGGAAGAAGGCTTCAGTGCTCCTGCACTGAGGAAAGCCAGTGGCATCTTTGCTGCAGCTGATATCACTGGTGCTCAGGGCGCAGCAGCTTCAGGTTCCGCAGCCCAAGAGACATTGCACAAGAGTCCCCCCACACCAGGTGTCTGTGCCAATCCCACCCTTATGGAGCTTACACTTGGGTGGAAGGAGACAGGAAAGTAAATAAGTAAAATATATAGTGTGTTAGAGAGTAATGAGCGCTAGGAAGAGAAACAAAGCAGAGAAGGCAGAAAAGGGAGTGCCGGGAGGGGGCTGCCATTTACAGAGGTGGGGAGGCCCCACTGAGAAGGGGGTGTCTGAGTAAAGACTCGGGGGAAGCGAGAGCTTGCTGTGCGGTATCTTGTGGAAGACCATTTCTGGACGAGGGAACAGCAATAAAAGGCGCTGAGGTGGGAATGTGGGTGGTGTGTTAGAGGAACATCAGAAGCCCTGAGTGGCCATGTGGCATGAGTGAGGAGGAGATGGGGGAGGGCAGGAGGCCAGAGAGGGAAGCCGGGCCAGAGCCATGAGGACTGGAAGACCTTTTACTTGCATGTTCATTCTGTGAAACGGGATCTTGCAGAGATGTGAGCGAAGGAATGCCTGGCCTTTTGTGTTTCAACAGAATTGCTTCACCTTCTGTGCTGAGAGTAGCCTAAATCAGGAGTAGGGATAAAAACAGAGATATCGGTTAAGAGAAAATGGCAATAATCCAGGCAAAAGCTGGTGGTGGCATAGACTTGTGGCCAGGGAGGTGAGAAGTAGTCAAATTCTGGCTATCATTTGAAGGTAGAGCAGGTAAGATTTACCAGTAAATTAGATATGAAGTATGAGAGGGAAAAAATAAGTCAAGGATGATTCCAAGTTTTGGGGGGCTGATTAGCTAGAAGAATGGAGTTGCCATTTATTAGGATGGGGAATACTGTGAGGGTAGGGATGGCAGCTATGTGACAATATCAGGAGCTTAGCTTTGGGCATATTTGAGATGTCTCATAGCATGTGTGGAAATATTGAGATGGATGCAGTTATGTGAGACTGAAGTTCAGTGGAGATATTTGGTCTGGAAATATAAATATGGAAGTTGTCAGTGTGAAGACAGTGTATGAAATCATTTGAGTGGATGAGATCACCAAGGGGGTGTGTGAGGACAGGACAGGAGGGGACCAAGAACTGAGCCTCGGGACAGTCCTTCTATCAGAGGTCAGGGAGATGAGGAGGGGCCAGTAAAGATGAAGAGGAAACAGCTAGTAAGGTAAGGGGGAAATCAGGGGACAGGGCTGCCTGAAAGCCAAGGGAAGAATGTACAGTAAAACCTTGGATTGCAAGTAATTTGGTTTGCAAGCGTTCCACAAGATGAGCAAACATTTCTAATACATTTTAACGAGGTAAACAAGCAATGTCTTGCAATATGAGTTGTTTGCTTCTGGAACAAATTATGCTCGCAAACCAATGTATTACTGTATTTCCAAGAGAAAGGAATGGCCAACTGTGTCAAATGCCATTGACAGGTCAAGTAAGAAGAAACCTGGCAACTGACCATCTCGGATGTTGCGAGTCCCTTCCCCCTGTCCCAGAGTTAAGGAATTTTCTCCCTGTCTCACCTGTACCACCTCTCCCCGTCAAAGACATCTGCCTTTCTCTTCCCCCACTTCAGGATATCAGGGGCTTAGGTTTTCAACAAAAGCTACTGAGGAGGTTTCAGGTGAGCCATGCAAGCCTCTCCTGAGAAAAGACAGTCCAGTGGGCCCTTTTTGAAATGAGGAGAGGGAAAAACCAGTGGAAAACAAAATATAAATGAATTAAAAACTGTACAAATGACCCTGCTACACAATAAAGATATTCTTTCCTTTTAAGCAAAGTGTCAAGTAGAGAACGTATTAAATATAGACAAGCAATTTCCAGTGATGAAACCCCTGTTGAAGCAGGACCAAGTGGTAAGGGGTTCCTTTTTAAATAGTTGGTTCTATGCGCAGAATTGCCAGAAGAGTGCATTTCTTCCAGTACAGGCATATTACATCAATCTTGTACGACTAGAACAGGTGCCAGTGTTTGGCTTATGCGGTCAGATTTCTAACTTGGTTAGTTTCTCATTGATCATAGATAGGCATACTCAGGCTCGGCAAACTAACAGATGGTGTCTTATGTGAATCATTTTTATCACATTCGTTAGACCCAAAGGTTGGCAAACTATGGCTGGTGGGCCAAATCCAGTGTGCCATCTGTCTTTGTAAATAAAGCTTTATTGGAACACAGCCATGCCCATGCTCTTTCTTTTCTGTACCATCTATGACTGCTTTCAAGCTACTGTGGCAGAGTGCAAAGGAGACTGTCTCGCCTGCAAGTCTGAAAATATTTACTCTCTGGTCTTTTACAGAAAAAGTTTGCTGACTCATGGTTTAGACTTTAAAAGAGAGTGTTGGAAACATAACATGGGTGTTTCAGTCCTACTCCACAGGCTTTCATCTTCATTTACTCCAGGGGCACATCTTAGATTTCACTTCTTTTCACAGGCAGAAGTCTGTTCTCTGTGTAGCTTTATGCCAGGGCATTGGTTTCCCAAGTGTGGTCCGTGGACCGGAAGCAATAGCATTACCTGGTTATCTTGTTACCTTGGGAACTTGTGAGCAATGTACATTCTCAAGTCCCATTCTAGACCTGATCAGAAACTGTGTGTGTGTTAACTGCCCTGTGATTCAGATGCTTGCTGAACTTGAGAGCCACTGTGCTATAGCAGACCCTGATAAGAAGAGCCGAGAACTGACATGGGCATTTCTTCACACTCCTTCTTATGATAATTTTCAATGCTAGTTCTTTGCACATTAGAATCAGGTTTTTGAGAGCAGCCCTTAGAGTGCTACTTTGTTGTGTAGCACATTAGGATAGCCCACTTTCTAGAATGATGGTACTGGCACTTATTACTGCAGTCAAATGATTTGTAGTAGCAGCAGTAGGAATACGCCAAGTGGCTGTTTCACACAAACACGGCAGAGCAGGATAATGAGGTTAAACCCCCCCAGTGATTAAGGACCCAAAGTACCCATTGCATGGCCCTAGGCCATGACTGTCCTGTGATTCCTCATCATGCACTCTCATGTGCTTAAGTGATAGAATGTAATGAGGCGTTTATTTATAAGAGAGACAACTGGAAGGGATTTGTTTCCAGCACCATCACGGCTATGCTAGGACATGAGAAAAACTTTAAGCAGATTTTTCCCCCTATAGGATTTATGCAGGTGCTGCCTATTGTTCTTGCTATTTTCCTTCACTTAATGATCTAATCCTTCCCCGCTGCTTCTTCCCTCTAATGTATCTAGAAGGACTAGCGCCGCTAATGAACAGCTGTGGTTTAAATGGAGCTAGAAACCTGATCCCAGAAATCACAGAGGGGGCAACAGTGAGTTGTGGCCTTTTTGAGCCAGGAAAAGATGTACCAAAGGCACAGTGAACAAACTCAGGCCCCTTTCTAAATCTCTGAGGTTGGCATCTATTTTTAAAATCTGCCAGAAATGAATTTGAGCCCTAAGACATGAGAGAGAGAGAGAATGACCATATGTACTGGTTTGTCCAGGACTAAATAATTCCAGTTTATACCTGTCATCCCAGAATAACTATTAATGATGACCCCTTCACTTGCAAAAGAGTCCTGGTATTTGTATGTTAAATTATATGGTCATTATACAATTTATTTCTTAATTATATAAATTAATTATATAATTAAGAGTGCATACTGCATTTTTCTAATGGGTCTCCGTTTGAAACCCGGCTCAGACGTGCAATTTACTCTCTATGCCTCAGTTAATTTAACTGTAAAATGGGGATAATAATATCTCTATCACAGGGTTGTTGAGCAGATTGGGTAAGCATATGCAATCCGCCTGACTGCGTGCCCACTACCTGGTAAGTGCTCAGCAACCTCTACTTCCCCTAAGGGAGAAAGGTTGCCTTCACTCAGTTGGCCCAGTGAAATTCACTACACAAAATCTTTCACAGCAACCTAGAGATTCATAAGCAACCTTGCTTTGGCTCCATTTTTCATTACTGTTTTTCACATGTTGTATTTGTCATTTCCTTTTAAGGAGCTATGACATCAAGAAAAAATTATCTTTCAGAGAAGGCCATATGTGCACTTAAAAAAATAAGTTCGTGTTAACAAACTTGAATTGGAGGTTCAAGTTTGTTAGATGCTGCCACAAAATGAAGCCAGGAACAGAAATGACAGTATTGCAGTTCATGAAGCTTGAGGAAGCCCAATAAATTTTACTTCCCTCTTGACAGGACAAATTTCAAATTGACTGAGAGTTGGACACTGGAGTCAGGCAGATGGAGATCAAAATGTCATTTTTATTAATGATGAAATTGTTGGAGATAATAACTTAGTTTGAGGGCCAAATAGATTCACCTGCTCACCTCAGTCCCGAGACAGTCAACCAGAGGAGAAATTTGGGTCTACAACAGATACTTTTACTAATGTCACAGACTGGCACTAGGTACATGGGGGAAAAGGAAGAAAGAAGCTAAATCCTCACTAAAAGACTTTTAATAGATTAGTTCTATCCAATCAAGAAACACAGACATTGGTCACCACTAATCAGATTCCTCAATTCTACATTTGGAGAGGAGTAAAGACCTAGGGGTTAGGTGTGTCACGCTAAGGCAGCTCCCTTCACATGGAAACTTGAAACCAGAGGAAAGAAGGTTTCCCATGACATTGTCATTTGTATTTTTCACTAAGGATTTATCCACAGTAAAGATTTGATCAGATTGGACTTAGTTATTAGTTACCTTTTGGAAAAGATGCCCAGATAATCGCATAAAAGTGTATCACTTTTCCCAACTATTGGTTGGAAATGGGATTAAACACTATTACTAGATCTCAAATAATCAGTACCCTTCTTTTGTCTCATGTATAATAATAGCAGTTGGCTATTTTAATAACCTTGGTGGTGACTGAAAGTCATTCCTAGCCTACAGCACCTTAGCTGCTAAAACGTATCAATCACTTCATAGGGAACACAATTTAGGTTTCCATTTCAGCCACAATTCCCTATTTATTTCAACTAGAGGAAGATAGTGCTCATGGACATCCTTCCAGCAAGGGGAAGAATGTAAACCATTGTTTACATCTTTCCCCTCAGTGTCCAGGATACAGGACTCCAGCTGGGTCCAATTCTGAAAAATAGCAAGGCTTCAATTTAAAAGTACAAGATAGCCGAACTGAAACTGGCTGTTCAAGTCCTGAAAAATCTGGACTCTTCCAGACTTAATCCAGATGGACAAGTGAAATGTGAACACCCACCCATGTCACTCACCAGGTTCTTCTCTAGGTCCCTGACCACTGCTGAGGCCCAGTAATTAAGGCCTGTGAAAGGATGCTGTGAGGCCACTTAAAGGGCTACCATCTCCACTTTCAGTAGCATACATCAATAGGATTGAGATATGACAGTCCCTTTACAACCACCAATTTATTCCTGTCCCTTTGGCTGTGTTAGTCCCAAGGTGGTGACACTAGGCATTGGACATCTTAACTTTGCTTCCTTTCTCAAGCATTTATTTGAACTACCTTCTAAGTGTGAGGCTTTATGAAAACCAGAATGTTGCCTAAGAGGGGTGGGGTCTCTGGCCCAAGGAATTTACAATTTAGTGGACAAAACTTCCATTAAAAACAAGGCAGAATAAAATTACTGCCAGAAGATATATAAAAACAATAGCAATGGGACTACAAAAGGGTGAATAATTAATACTGCCTGAGGAAGTTAGGAAGGGCCTCTGGAATGAGTAACGTTTGAACTGGACTTTGAAGATGGAGTTGGGGTCTGTAAGGGACCAAAATAAAGAGCACCTCTCTTGCTCATCCAAGTTCTGAACAATGTGAGAAATAAAAGCAGTGCTTGATGGAACTCAAGTATCACTTTAGTTGGGGGACCAGTTAAAAGGTGTGGCTTTAAGTCTATTATTGGCCAAGTGGGCTTATTGACTCCCTAGAATTAGGCAGAACCTCACAGCGAGCCTTCACCCCCACCCCCCACCCCCCACCCTACCACACACACCTTCAGGGGGAGGGCCCCTGGAGGAGCCAGGCAGTCTCAGGTTTCCTCCAGGCAGGCAGATGCCAAGAGGAAGAAAAGCCAGGCTAAGGGAGCAAACCTAGTTAATCTTAAATTTACCAAATAGCTAAGTGAGTAAAAGAGCATAGAAAGCCCAAGAGTGTGTTTAGGAACATTTCCTCCTCATGAAATCAGGAATAGGAGAGGTACTCTTCTCTGAAAATTAGGATGGCTAAGGGGGAGTTAAAAAAAAATTCCTAGATGGAAGATCATGAAAATAATCTGATGAGACCAGAATCAGAGTGATAAAAAGTTCTAGAGGGAGATGAGACTGCAAATTAAGGTTGGGTCCAGAATATGGGAGCCTTGTCTGTCACACAAAAGAATTTGGACTTTTATCTATAAGCAATGGGAACCCACAAAAGATTGTTACAGAGAAGACTGTGTTTGTGGATGATAACTAGCAGTTATGCGGTGATTGTTGTGGAGGCAGGATTTTCAGGAAGCAATTTCAGTAGTCTACTGCACCCATGAGCGTAGAAACTGGGCATTTGGCATAATTCCGGATTTCATGAAAATTTAAATCAGATTTGGGTGCCTTGATGCTTAGGTTAGTTGACTGAGGAAAAATTGCTTATGTCATAAAAAATTCTGTGGAAATAACTACATTGTCATTTAACCTATGAGAAATCAGGTTATACTTGATGGTGATTCAGTGTCTTGCTTTCCTTCTGTACCCAATTTTAGTGATAAACAACTACATGTGGAGCACTACATGTGTTTTTCTATATACAGAAAAGAGATGCCCCAACATAATTAATGAGGTAAAACTTTAGGAGGTATATAAGGTGTATACTCATTGACATGGGATTTTTAAAAAAGCAAATGCTATAAGAACACACAAATGAGAATGATTAATTCTGCCTCGTGGTGGGGGAGAATTAAAGGGGGGGGGACTGAGGAAGGCTTATCTTTGAATGTAAATAGAAGAATGAATAGCAGTTCCTCACCAAGAATAAGTCAAAAAGAACAACCCTCAAAGAAAAAAATTGAACTTTCTGCATTTAGGGCAGAGGAAAGTAATTTCAATCACCTTCAACTGATGCAAAGAGATTTTTAAAAAATAATTTTGGAAAGGCAAATTAATGCACATACCACCAGCAACATTCCCCTCTCCTGCTATCTACCTCTCCCACCCAGCTCTGCTCTGCATCGTGGGTTAGGTCTTTCCATGGTTTTTCAATCCATAATTCCCTTGGCTGCTCTGCCGCCTACAAATTCTGCCAAGAAGCCAAAGAAACTTGCACAGGCTGTGAGCCTAGATCCTGGCACAAGTATAGGGGAGTGTGGGCAAAGTATTATAAAGTAAAATGAGTTAGAACCACTCCGATTACCTTACATTTGAGAAGGCAAGGAATGCCTTTTGATGTGGGTTTTGAACAAAGCAGAGACTAAGAGACTAGAGCTTTGTTTGGGCGAGTTTTCTTGTAGACTTAGATCAATTACATTAAAACATTCAGCCTGCGAACAATAGCCCCAAAGAAAATAGTGCTGGCTCCTTCCTTTTAGGAAAGTAATACTTGCCTTATAGCTCAAGGGATTGACTCTTCGCTTTCTATGGAAACGATTCATGTGGCATGTTGCTTGAATGTCCTAGTTATATACAGACATTAATAGCTGAATATTTCAATCAGAGCTCTCAGGCCATAAGGGAATAACTGTTTCCCATTGACAAAGTGAAAAGCTAAGTTAGTTCATTAGCATGTAATATACTTGGAGTCAGTTTATGGTTTATAGGTTTTGTTATTTGGCATTTAAATCTTTGTCCAACCCACAGAACTCAAAAGACTTAATAAGCTGATTGAAGCCCTAAGGAGTGGGGTGCCCCTAGCAGAAGGCATCTGTGGGGTGATACAAAGTCGCCTACCCCAAAATGGAAAGTTTTAGTCTTTTGGATACAAGATAAAGGAATTGGGCTTCCTAAGCATATCATTGGTCTGTGCGAGAGAGTGTAAACTTTGGAAGAGGGTTTTTCAAATTATTTATTTGTCAGAGAATCCTTTTGGCTTAAACATATAAAATGTATTTATTTTACTTCCATCTTCATGCATCATTTATACATTTATAGAAACATTTTATAGGCTTAATAAATATAAATAAGAATCTTTATATTTGTGTTTGTTTAAGCATATTGTTCTTACTAAGTGCCAGGCTCTATTCTAAGTGCAGTTATAAATAATAACTTCTTTATTACTCAGCAAAACCCTATGTATTATGTACCAGCTAGCCGTATATGTTAGATACTGTGTAGAATACCAAAAAGTATTTACGGTATGTCAATTTATACCAACATGTATTTCTACCCTACTAGGATTTGCATGTTTCCAAACAATACGTTATTAGTTTTTGTGATGTCTAGTCATGCTGCCAAAGTTTATAGTAACAGGGAGGTAAAGCAAACTAGTGACTCAGGCTGAGAGGGAAAACGGGAATCAACAGGAGGCCAGCAGACAAACCAAAGTACAGGCAGTCATGGGACTGGGAACCAGAGTCTGAGAACAAGAACAAGACAGATTCAGCCCAGTGCCGGACAGGCAGCCCACAATCTAAGGAAAAGCCTCAATCTGAGACAGTGAGATAGGCCAAGGCTTCCGGAGTGGACCCCAGATAGAATGGAAGTGGTGTGTGAGGAAGTGCTTCCAGGACAGCCCACTGAAATCAAGGCAAAACCCCAGCCTTGGGCTCACAATGCCACGGACAGAACAGGCAAAAGTCCCAGACTCCTTTGTATGGAGAAGATGATTCTGCTGCCCTCCAGGAACCGAGGATAATCAAAGAGGAATAATAGCTCTCTCTGCTCTTGGGCTTCCAGCTCTCCGAAGAGGGGATCAAAATCCCTTCCGTTGTTAGGGCGAAGTCTCTTGTTAAACAACACATGTGACTCCTTCTTTCTTTAAGTGAGAGAACAGCTCTCCATCACTGGTAACCAGGCTTCCCACATGAGCATCAATTATGCTGCAAAATGAAAGCCCGTCTGACGCCTGTACAGATAGGAGTTTTATGTCCAATTTCGACTTGAATGTTGCCTCTTAAAGACCCACTTCAATAATAATAATAATATCTGCTAGCCAAAATTCCTCTTTTACAAAGAGCCCTCAAGGACTCTTTCCCTGCCAGGGTCACCATGCTGAGAAAAGGGCACATGAGGACTTTTAGGGTAGGTAAGGATGGGTGAAGCCTTCTGTAGAGTGAGCAGAGGTGAAACTAGAGAAGAGCGTGTTTGGTAGCAGTAAACAGAAACTCACCAAAATGGGTAAAGGATATTTTTTATGAGGAGGCTGAAATGCATCTATAAGAAGGCTGGCAAACTATGGCCACCTCTTTTCCTATGACTCATGGGCGAACAATATTTTTTTCACTTTTCAATGATTGATAATAAATCAAAAGAATATTTTGTGACATATTGAAGCTGTATGAAATTCAAATTTCAGCATCCATATGAATTCCCTTTTTCTCATTGGTAGACCTATAGTACAAAAAATTGTATTTTGAAATTCATCCATCAAAATTCTGTATAAATTTGTTTTCTCTCTTGTTACATCAGTACCTATACAATGTTCTCAGTTTGACCCATTGCCCCACAAAGTCCAAATTATTTACTATGTAACCCTTTATAAGAAAAAAAAAATCTACCCCTGGTCTATAGGGGACTCTATGCAGGAACTGCAGCCAAGTGACGATAACTTGGACTAAAAAGTCACCACAATCCAAGAAATCAAATCTCAATCTCTCTCTCTCTCTCTCTCTCTCTCTCTCTCTCTCTCTCTCTCACACACACACACACACACACACACACACACACACACACACACACACATCTTTTGTCTTCCCCTCTCTCAGGCCACATGATCTCTCCTCAGTGGTGCCCTCTACTCCCTTCTTTTCTTCCTGCATACAGACTTCTTTGCTTGTTTATTCACCCTCACATGGTCTTATCAAAGCCACTATTAACAGAGGCTTTACTCAAATGTAAATGCCCACCCAGGTCCTCCCAGTTACTTACCTTTGGCCCAGGGTCTCCATTCCAGTTCCAGAAAGGCAAATCTGGCCCACTGCAGGTCTGGAATCAACCCAACATAGAAAGAAGCCAAGTAAGGCTGTCCTTCTCTGCTGTGAACAATTTGATTCTCTGGTAGGGAGTGTGGATAGGGAGACCATGGTGGGTGTTTCCAGTTCACATGCCACAGAGACCTCTGTGACTAGCTTATAAGATTTTAAGATTTTCCATTCAATCCACTCATCCACTCCCTCAGTTCTGTCCTTTGGCCTCTGATTGCTATACAGAAAAGCAAAACAAGAAGACAATGTCCAAAATGAAAGCCCGCTGGTAGGGGCGAGTACAGAAATACCTGCAGCACTGATCATTCACAAAATAGATTAGTTCAACAATATTGAAAACAAACAAAAAATGGGGCTTGCCATATTAATTCAATAGATTTTATATTCTCAGTCCCCAGGATAAGAATTGCTCTCTCTGCACCATCATTTTCAATCTGTCACCGCTGTCTGACAGAAGCATTCCCATTAATCCAAACTATATCTTCAGTGTCTTGACAACCTCGTATCCCCAAATGTGCTGAGATTGTAAATGCCAAGATATCCTGAAATATTGGTATTAGCTTTAAGTATGTAAAGATTGTACATGGAGGGAGTCCATTAAGTTAAATACCAATAAGGGAGCTGTCATAGGGATTCGTGTTCACGGAAAATGATATTTAAGAGATTCATATTATTTTTACCCCTACCTAGCCCTAAAGTAGATTGGACATTTATGCCTTGGGAAGTCCCAACCTCATGGAAAGACCCCAGCCCTCCTTCAAGGAATTTCTTTCCCACTCGAGAACCTTAAGTATCTAAAAGTGAAGCATCTCACTATGGTTTTACTTTGACTGCTTAATAGTGGGTGTGGTACTTTATATTTCCAAATGCTTTCCTAAGCATCAGTTGAGGTGCAGAGTTATAGTGGCAAAAAAAAAAGTGTAGTAATAATGACATACATCATTTCTTTGCACTGGGTCTGGCATTCCCAACTTAGTATATCATCAAGACTCTCTAAAAGATATTTGGGCTTATTACCCATTTCCAAGTAAGATCAGACACACTCCAGTTATGGTTCTGTTGTCTTGAATAGATGATGTATCCTACCTAAAAAACATGGAGGCAATATCTAAAACACCTGCTTCCATAGAAGACGAAAGAGATATTCTATTCTAGTTAAAATAATATGCATTTTTATATTATCCCTAGATATTTTGGGGGGCTCCCTCTGTTCCTTAGAAGCTCAAAGATTTTCAATCATGACTTATTTTGCAAAATAGAGCATATTAAAATGTTCTTTCTATAAAATAATATTCTACAGTTGTACCTGAATATTCATGTACTGGGAATCTTTCTAATTGTAAGAAGCACCTTAAAATAAATAAACAAGACTTGTTTTGAATGTTGTTAGTTAAAAACAACTGATTACCAGTTTTATGTAGTTTTCATACATCCACCCCCAAATTACTAGGCCACAGAAGAGATGCATTACAAGTTAAGGGTATTAAGGATCTAACTCTGAAACTATTTGTGGAAACCTGTGGTATTGTGCAAACTTAGGCCCTTATTTTTCAAAAAGACAGTAAATTGGTGCCCATTAACATGAGACAAATAATTTGACTGCTGCTCTTCCCATCATTATAGTGATTGCTAATGTGTAAGTTCTGTTTGAAAAATGCAAGATCTTAGGCTGTGATTTTACGGCCCCATTATGTAGTCCAAATACAGGAGATAGTAACCAGTGTTCAGTTTGTCGAGTCAACCACTGAATCAAAGACCAGGCCATTCAAGTAAGAATTTGGATGAAGGCAACATGTTTAATGCTTTTAAATTTTTATGCAAAATTTAATTATGCCATTTTCAATTTGTGCAACATAAAACATATTGATAAAGTCTCCCTATATGCGTAATTTTAAAGTATGTGAATTCTCCACACAAACTTTTAAATCAAGAATCAACGTTATTCCAGAGCTGATGAGGCCAGTGTATTAACTGTGTCCATGTTATTGCTACTTGGCTTTAGCTGTTAAACACTGGCAACCTCAATCGTGAATTACTCAAGATCTTCAGGAAGTCATCTCTTACACACAGTTAGAACCTTCTTTCTAAATGACCCATATTATAATAATCACATGCTCTGTGGTCTTGGTCATTAAGATTTAGCTAAAGATCAATCTCAAATGTTCTAGCTCCATGTAAATATGAACCATTTTCCAACAGCAAATAAATTATTCCTTAGGCCCATAGCATTGATCCCATATAGTGATGTTGACATAAAACCAAAGAATTAATTTGATCAAAATTCTGTTATCTGGGCATTTCACTACAACACATTTCACAAGTGACTGAGCTGAGCATAGATTGTGGTCTCATGGGGAGAGAGAGAGAGAGATAGAGAGAGAGAGAGAGAGAGAGAAAGAGGAAGAGAGAGAGTCTTTTGGAATTTTGAGACATTCTTCTATTCCTGCTACCTCCCTTTCTTACAACACCCAACCCAGTCTTTGTTTAAGCCAATTTTGATACTTTCTGCCTTATTGGGAGCCCAGGCTGAACAGCATAGCAGTCACAACAGAATGTGACAAAAGTCCAAGAGGTTATCTTCTGCAAAGAACAATTGATGGGGTTCAGTTTGTAAGTTGAAAGGCCTAGGTCAACCCTGAATCCTGTAGAATGTAGCTACTAAGTCTATTACTCAAGCTCACATTTTTGTAGGCTCTAATGCTCCCAGTTCCAAAATTGCAAAAGCTAATGTGTGGCAAGAATCTTGCCTCTTCCTTCTTAAACAAATCTACATTGCTCTGAAATGAAATTCTAATGGAAATCTCTGAGAGCTCCTGCAAGTCTTTGGTTATGAAAGAAAATGAAAAAATATTGTAATCAACTAAGGAATTAACCTACTTTTCCCGAAAACTAAAAGGACAAGTATTCACACACAATAAAAGGTCCCCAAGGGATATAGATAAAATGAAAACATTTTCCTGAATAATAGAGATTATATATTTTTTTAAATTGTAAGTCTAAACAACTATTTTTTATGAATGGTCAGTGGGTTTAGCTGAGCAAGTCATATATTTGTGAGGATCTTCAAAGGAATTTATATTAATTTTTTATGAGCTTAAAGAAAATGTAGTGGGCCCTGTGCATGCAGCTGGATCTGCAGTAGATTCCTAAAATGTTTTTTATGTCACTAATAAAAATATATACCATTCTTGACATTTTAAAAAGTTTTGTTTTACTAATGAAGTTATATACTACAGGTTTTATTTTGTAAATTTGTGAATTTCTCTAGATTTCTTTTTAATATTCTAATTCAAAGATGTAATTTAGAAAATAAATTATGAACAGAAGAAACAAAAACAAATAAAAACAGAGAGAGGAATGAAGGGAGTGAGATATCCTATAGATAGTGCTTCACCCTGGAGAGGTTAGCCAATCAATAAAACTGTGCAGCAATAACATCGTATACTTTCCTTGGGCATAGAGTTTTATTTAAAAACCCACTCTGGAACTTGTCTCAGAATCAGTGAGCTTCATAAAAGAACATAAACTGATGATGCTCTTTGCAGATATGTCACTGTGCTTAATTTAGGGTGGGGTTTTGTTGGGGTCCATCAGCAAGTGTTTCATGAATAGGCCTCAAGAATGCATGAATCCCTTGAAACCGCATAGAAATATTTTTGTGACTGTTCATAGATGCAGTTATTTTTCTCAAGGAAGGGTCACTAGTTTTCATCAGATTCACGAAAGTATTCTAAGATCCTTGTCTCTGAAAGTTAAGAACGATTGCTCCAGGTCATTAATAATTATTTGATATCATTTTCTTTTCTCAGAAACAAAGGCAATAGGTGTGTGTGTGTGTGTGTGTGTGTGTGTGTGTGTGTGTACGTGTACTGACAGAAAGGCTTAATGTTATGATATATTAGCAAGTCTAACGTATACAAAGCATGATATTTTTAGGCCTAACCTGATTCTCTACCACCCATAACTAAGAAATCAAAAATGCTTCTGTTTTAGGCTATAGGGGCTTTTATGCTCTGTGGAACAAATTTCCATGTATTATCACTGAAAGAAATGGGAGAATTTGGAGGCACATATATTATTAGATAGATTCAATATTTATGAAAAAGTAGATCATATTGTAATGCTTTGCTCCATCCAGTTTTTAGCACTGAAATATATACATATATATGAGTTAATATAGTTTTTTCATCATTTTAATTGATAACACTTTCATTCCAAATGTAAGAAACCTGATTATCTAAAATGCTTCTGTATTTCTAGAGGTTATAACAATTTGATTCCTTGAGAAACACATTGGCTGGAAAGCAACTGTCAGTTTATTGCTCTCAAATCTTCCTGTGAAAAATGATCCTTTGCACCTATGTATCTTCTCAAAAAGACTGTTTTCTAGCCATCTTGCCTATTGTCTGGTAGACTCTAGATCACTGGACCATTCTAGAAGTTCTGTTCTAGGACTTCTCCATGAGAACACTGAGTGGATCACAGTTGGTTTGTGAATTGGAGTAAAGAACCCACTGACAGAATCAGCACCCAAGAGTCAGAATTTGGCAAAGGCCTCTCTTAGAACATCCTAGAATGAGTCTAAATATATCACTGGGTAGAACACATCAGGTATAGCAAATTGTTCCTGATATGAAGCAATATGCAAGCTTGTGCTAAAACAAAGCAAGGGGGGAAATTAAATAGTATAGTATTTGGGTAAATACCTCAAAAATAACTTTAAACATTGGAAAAGAGACTCTTTTCCAAGACAATACAAAATACAAACCTATACAGGGGTAGGTATTTTTTGTCAGCAAATTCTCCTCTAAAAGAATTTGCTGTATTAACATTTCAAATTAGCTGTTAATCTTCAAAGGGCCTTTCAACAGAATTTTACTTAATCCCCATAATCAGCAGCAATGGGAAAAGGGTCTTCTTCATAGACACCCAAACAGAGCTTTAAAGTGACCTTTTGTGTGAGTCTTTAGGGGCTTTTGGATCAAAGGGGAGCAGCACAGCCTTCCAATTCCTTCTCCTTGGATTTGAAGGAGTAATTCTGAAAGCTTATCCATGCACAGAAAACTCTGATGGAATCCCAAGTCATCTCTCTCTCCTAATTCCTTCTAGGGAACAAAAATAAATCTTGGCACCTTGCCTAGGTTCACAATGATCATTTTCTTACATTTTTAAATGTAAATTTAAAACAACACCCATTTTGGTATAACTGGCTTTTTGGATCACTCCTTTAAGATAAAAATCAAGCCAGGAAAAACATTGACTTAGAAGAGAGTAGGCCCTTGAAGACAGATGCACTTTAGAAGTAAAACAGGGCATACATGTCAAATAAAACTTCTTATTAATGGAGTGAGAAACCAAACCCCAAACTATTATTTCTCACAGGGAATCAGTTTCTTGAAATAATATAAAACCATAGCAGAAGGGGGAAAGAGGGAGAACTGAGATGACTAAGGTCTGTTTTAGTTCATGTTTGTAGAAGTGGTACAGAACCTTGATTAGTTCTTTTTTAAGATAACTGCTTTGTTGTACCCTCCAAAACCATCTCATTTTTATGGTACTGCTCAATTCCCTAACTATCCTGAGAAGGTAGAGTGCGAATATACAGTGTGATACCAAATTGAGCAAAAGAAATCTGTTCAATCAACAATGATGATACTTGAAAATGAATCAATTTCTTTCTTATGTCTCTCATAGACACTTGTTTTTAATATTTCTCTTCAATATGTTAGGTTGAACCATATTTAAGTGCTGATGTTAGGGCAGTTGTTACTTGAAAACAGCAGTGTCTTATGGCTCAGCATAAATAGCTTAAATACTTTAGGGAAAGTCTGGGAAACCTCTGAGTTCAACTGAATTTAACAAATACAGAGAGTGTCCAAAAAATGTATACACATTTTAAGAAAGGAAAACTGTATTAAAATTGTAATACTCAATATGTATTGATAACAAAAGATGAATACAAGTCACATATGACTTCTGCAATTACAAGAAGTGCTCAAAGTGGTTACCATCAGCATCCAGACACTTCTGATTATAATGAACTACTGCTTGAGCAACGTTGACCAAAGTGTCCACCTGCATACATTTTTTTGGCACCCCCGGTATATACTGACCAGCCCTCATGTGCTTGGCACTTTGCTCAGTAGTAAAGGGTGCAATAATGGCAGATGGCAAATGCTGTGTCTTCTGGTACCTTTTTATGACTATTATGCTCTTAGAAATCAATAATCAAGCTTATCATTTATGGTCAGAAATAAACCCATAATTTAGTGAGAGTTGACTCAACAAGTTAAAATATGCCCCCAGCTAATTTTGATAGTCTTTAATAAAAAGAACCATTTGGGCATTTTCTTACCACTGTGATGGCTTCAGGAAGATGGCATTTTTTTACTTCCCATTATACATATAAGAAACTGAACCATTGGCTACATACAAGACCTGCTTAAGATCACCTTTGTGTTCCAATATTTTTGCAGCTGGCCCAGTGTTTCACCTACTAATTGATTCCTTTCTCACCTCCTCCCCCAAGGCCCTCCCCTATAAAGTATGGTAATCAGTACCTTAACTGACCCCAGCCTCCTGGAAATTGTTAGGAGAGGGCGGAGTCAAATAGACACTCTGGGGGGGAAACATTCTCCTAAAGGGTTTTCTTAAATTTTTGCTTAAATTAGCCCCTCATATGTTATTACTTCCCCCTGTGCTCAGTAATTTTAGTTTGTGCTTTTTGTGTCTCTCTTTTTGTTTCTTTGGTTTGCTGGCTTTGTGTTTTTTTTCTCTTTTTTCCTTTTCTTTTCCTTTTTTAATGCAGGAATTGGTCAAGGCGTTCCAGTGGTGGCGCTCATTGTGGAAGGAGGACCCAATGTGATCTCAATTGTCTTGGAGTACCTTAGAGACACCCCTCCGGTGCCAGTTGTCGTCTGTGATGGGAGTGGACGGGCTTCCGACATCCTGGCATTTGGGCATAAATATTCAGAAGAAGGCGGGTAGGTAATTTGCCAGACCGCATGGGGGAGCTATGAGTGCAAAGCCTGTGTTCCAAGCTTGGGAGAGAGGGTATTAGTTCATTAAGATATTTGGCATGGGAGGGTGGTGGGGATGAGGAGGAAGACCTATTCTGAATGTCCTATGAAGTGGGAAATTCTGTGAATGCTACGCTAGACCACACTGATGATAAAACAGGACGAGGGGAAGACAGAGGCCAGAGACGTGGTCTCCTTTCTCTTTTCTTCATTTCTCCTTCTTTCTTTTCCTCCTCGAGATAAGGAGAAGCAGGAATTGGGTTTTAACACATGAAACACAGCTGATCTGGACCATATAGTGCAGGCAGGTTAGTAACCTGGGAGAAGCTGAAATGTACAGCTTCCAGACTAGGCCATCAAACACCAACATCACCAAGTGCCTATGTGTTTACAAATGCTAAATATTTACAAAAACAATTGTCGGCCTGTGACGTCAGATCCCTCTAAATTGGCTTGGCAAGTCGAATCTCTATAAAGGGAGCCATTCTGGCACTGTATAAATTCCCCTTGAGCCCCTCATGTCCTTTCCTTGATCTACCAGTTCCCCACAATGCTGTTCTCAACAGTCCAAAGCCTCCAGTTCTGTGGAGAACTCCCCTCCAACCTGAGGTCCTACTCAGTGAATTGTGAAACGGGGCACTCACAGATCAAAGTAATTCATTTCAAGGTGTGAATGAGTGAGTTTAAGGAGAAAAACTCAAGGGAGCCATTAAGTTGAAATAAGGAGCTTCCTAACCTAATTAATTCTCCTAACACATGAAACTCATGGGAAAAGGGAACCCAAGAAGAGATAGGGATGTTTTCTTCACCTCTTCTATAAATATACAGTAAGTGTTTCCTATGGGCCACACACTGAGATGTGAAGAATAACATACTCTTCCTACCTTCAAAAAACTCATAGTATGTCTAGTAAGTAGACAAGCTTGTAATTATAATAATAAAAGGGACAGGTGAGCTCACCTACTTCAGGGAACCACCCCCTGCCCTTCCCTGTCCCTTAGAGCCTGCCTTGAAGTAGAGATTCAGCATGACAGCTCAATACCATCGCTTCTCTCCCATTCTTTCATTGTCTTTGCCTGCAGTCCAGCACTGCAGGTGAGCCATTAAATCAGCTCCTTTCCTAGCAAGTGCATGAACCTAAGTATGTGAAAGGAGGAATAATGAACAGCATAGCGCCTCCAGCTCAACACTGCAAACATTGACAGCGATTTTAGGCCCTGTTAAAGCTTTTGATTTTCTTAGGTTAAAGAAACCTAAGTTTTGTGAGTACAAAGTTGGAGTTTGCTTACTGGCAAATTTAATTAAATAACTTTTATCATCTTCTTTGATAGTAAATATTGGTTCTTTTATAGCTAAGGAGATAAAAAAGAGAACATTCATTCAAATGTCTCCATGCCTATTACCGACCAGAATTCAAGATCCTCAACTGTGCTTTGATTTTGTTAAAAATTTACCCATAATTCCCATTGATTTCAGTATAGCAATTTGTTTCTTTTTTCTGAAATAACTAAAGAATATATATATATATATATATATATATATATATATATATATATTATCTTTGGCTTTTTTAAATTTTTTTTGCTTCCTAGTGCTCGTAGTTACTTTATTGCATTCCTATAAAGTAGATACAAGTTTACATTCAGAATGCATGCTTTCTTTGCAGAAAACTAATGAAAATGGAAGCTGTTTGCCTCAACATGTCAGGTTTTCTAGGTCTGTACACAAAGAAAGTCTGGACCTAATGACTACTGTTTGTCTTTATCTGGGGTTGTATACTTTGAAAATGTTAAAACCTTTGCTAAGTTGCCCTTCTTTCTGTTTTAATAACAGAGAAATGGTACACGTTTTGGAACTGGGTGGAACTCTATATTATTTAACCTGTGAGATAGAGACACAGAGAAATTAAGTGCTTTGCCAAGGCCACATAGCCCATGATCCCAGGTCAGGATTTTTTCTGGTGTATTATAAAAATTCACTGAAATGTGTTTTGTGGTATGTGCCTTAGTATTTCTCATATAGCAGTGCTTCAGTGATACTGTCTTTTAAATATATAAATGCACTTAAATTGCCTTCAGCTTCCATTTTGCATTATAATTTATTTTTTTATTCTGTATAGTCCAAAAAGATAACAATCAGTGCATTCCTGGTTGTAAACCAGCGTCCAAGCTGATTAGCCCTACATCAAGTGGGTTCTTTTCCTTCCCCCACCCAGACCATTATACCCCCACCTGAAAATTAAGAGTCAGAAACCCCATGCCTCTTTAACTTTAATAGGCAGTTTTAGTTTTAAAACTAAAGTTTAACTTTAGCTCTAATTATTCTATGGCCAAAATATGCAACCATGACTGATTATCAAAGACTGTGAAGCCATGCATGTAACTAGGGTGGAGATAATGAATTAAGATATAATTTCATATAGTGGGAATTATTTAAAGTTAAAACTTTAAAATTGTAAAGAAATGTTTATAAATAAGTACTAAGAAAATAGAAGCTTAAAGAGAAGCTTTGTATTTGTGAGTGTGTGTGTATATATATATATTTATTTATTTATTTATTTATTTATAAATATATATATATATATATATATATAAAACCATATATATATGGTTAAAAATGTGTTCTTACTACTCCAAGAAGGGAATTATAAACTTATCATGATAAAATGAATTCAGAATGTTTCTGTGTGCTGTCTGAATAACTGCCAGATTAATCATGTTTATTTAGCTTGAAATGAATTGTCTGGCCACACATGTGCAGCCAATTTAAGAAATGATTTCCAAAGAAAATTATTTCGTGGAAGTGGGCTTTCTTTACACACACACACACACACACACACACACACACACACACACACACACACATACACACACAAAGAATTAGCCCACCTAGACCTGATTCATCAAAAAAGATTTCTTGTCTGATTTCCAACAAAGTCCAACAGACTTTGGACATGTTTCACTACAAATAAATATAAATGCCTATCATTTGTTTATATGAACAATTATATAAGTGTGTATGTTGTACATATAAAATTGACTATAGGAAACATATACACCCTGTTTATAAAACTTGAATTGGGATTTAAAATAATTATTTTTTGCTTTCAGTTACTTTGGTAATTTAAACACGATTAAAAATTTTAAAGTTTGTTTATAGGTTGTTAAATAACACAGGCCCAAGGACTATAAAAGTGTATATTCAGCTATATAGTTTGTCATTTTATAACCTTAAAGGAATGAATAGAATCTTCACACCTCTATTTTAACTTTTGTGAACTTGATAGCCTGCCTTTAAATTCCCTGTTATTAGCCACCTTCTAAAAATATGAATTTGAGAGGAAATTGTTTTGGAAGCAAATTACAATTGGCAAAACTGATTAACTTTTGTACATAAGATTACTTGAGGTAGAAAAAGACATGACTATATCTATCATAACACAAAGGGGTTTGGGTAAACTAGGAGATAATTATAATAAATTCTTATTTCTGTCTTTTTCTCCCCATCTCTGCTCTGTGGCACATACCACCTGAAAGAAATGGTCAAACTCTTTATTCCTTGTTGTACTGGATTTTCCATTTCGCATCTGCCACAGTTTAGAATGAGTCACAAGTCACTTTCCCTAACTAAAAATATTATCAAATTTTATTTCTGAATCACAAATGACTAAACACTGCAAACATAAATAGATTAATGTTACCTAAGTAGCATTAGATTCAATTACCCAGATTTTTAAACACCTAGATCCCACTTTATGTTGTGTCTGACTCAGCAAGGCAGAAAGGCCTCTCAGGCAGCAGGTGCCTGAAGTCAAAGTCAGATATTACTTTGCCTGATAATTGTCAACCTAAGTCTCAGATTGCAAAGAAATGTGATCTATCCTCTCATGTATCATGCAGCGAGCAATTATTGCACAGATGAAAAATGTCAGCGTGAAAAGGCATCTGAATGAATGTGCGTTCTGGGATGATGCCCCTCATTAATCCAGATTTTATGACTGATGCTTTTTTGACATGTTTGTCTCAAAATAATCATCTAGGTTTACCATTTTTAAACACCCTAGGACAAGAAGTAGAACTTGCAGTAGAAGAATACCTTAGAGCTTTTAAGTAGTCTGTTCATAACTTTTGGGAAATTATCAATAGGGCAATTACTAAAAGACTGTTCATTCTTTTTTAATCGAATATATTTGACATATGACATTGTGTAAATTGAACATGTACAGTGTGTTAATTTGATACATTTACATACTGTCATATGATTGCTGTGGTAGGGATATTTAGTACCTATATTACATAATTATCCTTTCTTTTTAGTGGATGAGATAATTAAGTTTTACTTGTTTACATTCTTATGTGCCAGTGCAATTTGAATTAGATATTGTGAAGAGAAAATGAGCAATAATACATTCCAAATAAAAACCTGATTTTCCTGTTTAAAGGGAGCTTGATAAGGGTCCCTACATTTTTAGATTAGCTGAGGTAAAGGCATAAATGGAACACAAAGTGGAGATGAAAAAGGAAAAATATGTTGTGTGACTTCAAATTATAAAACTATATCCCAGCAGAGATATGACAAAAGCTTGCTTCTCTCCAAATACATATCAAAATGACCAAAAAACAGGGAAAGTCTCTGGAAAATTAGTCATTTTAGAAACCCCCATGTAATCTGTATTCCCTAGAGCATGTCATTCTATACAGTGGTCACTAATATTTTCTTCTGCTGCTCAAGAGCTTTTAACCTAAAGCTGAAGGCTGTCACAGCCCTATCATTTGTCTCTATAAAATCTGCTGGAAAAAAATTGATAGCGATGGTTTACATTCCAGCATGATTTAGACGTAATTGGAATGTCAAGTGAGCAGGAATGAAACAGATACCAAGCATGCCGACTTCAAGTGTCCATTTTAGCTGTTGTCAATTTCATCTTACCTGTCTCTTTTCTGGAATTTTCTATAGGAAGGCATGTCAAAACCTGATTCTGTTTTTTAACTTTCTCAAAGGGAAGTAAGAGAAGTTGGAAACATCTTGTACAGACAAAGGACACTGGTGGCTTTATAAAAGTTTGTTTTTTTCTTTTGTTTTTTTGTAAACTGTTTTCCAAGTAAGCTTTTATTGAGTGCTTACTATATGCATGGAACTGTTAGAGAATGAGTAAGACATGGCCTTAACTATCAGGGAGTTTATGATGGAGATGGGAACATAGACATGAATACAGATCACTAGGTCACATGGGCTATAATAAATGTGTAAAGTGTTATAAAAGCACAGAGGACAAAGTACTTGAGTCTAGCTTTCCTCACAAGAATCTATTCAATGGAACCATGTATGTTAATTTTCCACAAAATGACCATACAATGACTCTATTTCTCCTCCTCTCCTTTTCCATCAAAAATTGGATCTGAACAGAAGGTCAGCATGAATGACCAAGAAACAGCTAATATTTTGTGCCTTATAAAACTCAGCACAGAAAAAGAATCAATCCGAATAGGATTGAAGGAAAGTTGGTAACAAGTTGTATGAGTATTGTGGTGGTGTTTTGTGTGGTGGTGTGTGTTTGTGTGTGTGTATATATTATAAAATTGAATTATATAGACTCAAATTTAATGTAAATAAATTTAATTGATAAATTAATTTAATATAAAAGTTGATTTAATTATGTATAATTACACATACACTAATGCCTATAATTGTGTGTGTGTGTGTGTTCATTTAAAATATAAGTGAAACCTTAAAGCTAGAACTGATAACAAGTCTTTTCAAATCAATGAATCACCTTTGAATGCTTGTTTTAGGCAAGAAGTTTGCCTTTCCTTGAGACTTATAATCTCATCTGACATAATATAATAACAAATAATTTTCAATTAGATGTTAGTTACTGAGTTCTAAGAAGGCAGAAAGAGCCACAGGTTGGAGTAGAAGATGAAATTTTTATGGAGAGATTACTACTGCAATTTTTCCCTCTGTGGAATGTACGAAGATATGGTTGTATAGATACCTGTATCATCGTATCCAAGTTCCACAAAGCTAGAGTAGCTCCATTTATTTAGGAAAGTGAAGCATAAAATAAATACTTTTGCGTTATAGTTTGCTATTTGATCCCTCTATGTGTGTCAACATGGGGAGAGAATTAAGCATTGACCTTAAAAAAAATTATCTAGAGTTCATAGGGGAAAGTACTAGTGAGGGGAAAAGTTTTATTGATCTAAATTGACCAATCAGGTCTCTATATTGATTAAATTTAGTTTAGAATTGCTCAACTCCAAGTTGGGAAAATATGGCCTTGAACATAAGCAGCAAACATCAGAAACACACAGAGCGGGGTAATCCTTTATGATGAGGAAATCCTTTTTAGGGAACCATTGCCCACAACTTTAGATAAACCACCGAGGACAAGTGAAAATCTCAAAAGTATCAGTTATGCTCCTATTCGCTGAGGTTTGCTTAGCTAACTTTTGGCTGCTTGTTATATAGAAAATGTTCAACCTAAGCGTGTGGCTATTACACTGTAGCCTTCCTGAGAATCACCTGTAAAGTGGTAGAAGGTACAAATTCCCCTAAATATCCTGATTCAGTGAACCCGGGCTGGGGTGCTGGAAAATGTATTTGAAACCAAAACTACAGAAGATTCCACAAGAGGGGTCCATGGACTGCCCTTTCAGAAAATTTAAAATTTATAAACATTAGATTTCTCTTTGTACTTCTCTGGTGTTTTCAAAAATAGCATCTTCACTTCCTATGCCTCATATGGAGTCTTCATACACAAGTCATTGCATTGTTACCACAAGCACTTTGTGCCCTCTGCCAAATTTTATCTTTAGAACCTAGCTGACTTGAAAAGTTTATTTAGCATGTATCACCTTATTTCATTCTTTATCACAGCTGTTCTTGCTTCCAAACATCTGTCAGACTTGAAATTTCCTCTTTTGAAAAAAAAGCTCTACTACAAAAAATTTGACAGAACTGGTAGAATCCTCTGTTAGCATGTTTATTTACATGGATTTCCCGAGGGCATACAGTTCACTTTCTTGTTTCTTTTGAAAATTATTTCTGACTGGTTCAAAATATATGACCGATTAGAAAGAGAAAGAAAACAAAAAGAGGATAAGAAAAGCAAAAGTATTTAAAAGAGAACTGGTGCTAGCTGATTATGAATGATGGTTCTCTCTGCTATTTGAGAGGACGCTGGCAGTCATTAGGTTCAGCACGTTGGGCACTAAAAGGTCCTATCTCACTTTTCTTTGACTTTACAGTTGCAATGGGCAATCGTTTAATAAGAGTCCCAATTTCCGGCTTGCCCATAGTCTTGATCTTCACTTTTTTAAAGTAGTTGGACCCCCTTCTCAAATGAAATCTCAGGTAGAAGTGCAACATATAAAACAGACAAGATAAAGGTTTATTATAGTGGAAGCTGGCGTAGAGGGCCTAAACCACTTGTTTTCAATTTTTATCTTGCATCAGAATAACCTAGAGGGCTTATGAAACATCAGATTGCTGGGAACCACCTCAAATGTTCTTATTCAGTAAATCTGATTGGGGCTGGTGACTTTCATTTCAAAGAAGCACCCAGGAGATGCTGATGCTGTTGGTCCAGGGACCATGATTTGAGAACCACTGGCCTAGAGCCTCCCTCTCTCTGCCTGGTTCTCACCCACGAAGGCAGCTCCGAGGCCGCTCTGGGGCTCCTCCTCAAAATTACAGAGGCTTCATTGAAGAACCCAGGTAAAGACCATAAATCTACAGGTCAGGTTGTGCCCAACCCTTTGCTCAGACTCAAGACTACACTCTGGCCCCAGCCTCTCTCTAGAGCCATCTCAGTGAAGCTTCCATTCACCTGAAAACCCAACCAAGCTTCCCTCCCCCTGCCTTCCAAACACAAAGCGCAGTTATAGGCCTCTCTGCCTTAGCATGATGTACACATACATTTCTGTTTTTTCTTATTCTTATTTTTTTAAATTTAGGTTTCTTTGCTGTATAACATTATATTAGTTTCAAGTGTACAACATAATGACAGCATTTGTATACATTGAGAAATGATGCCCATAATAAGTCTAGTAACATTTCATCACCTTACATAGTTACAAAAAATGTTTTTTCTTATGAGGACTTTTAAGATTTACTCTCTTAGCAACTTTGAAATATGCAATATAGCAGATGTATTTCTTTACCAATTTAATTTCTAGCATGTTTTTTCCTGAAGTTCTATGGCATAGCCTCTCTCTGGTGAAAAGAAGTAGTGAGGGCTTAAAAATCTACAAACACATTTAAAACACATCTGAGTGAGTCACAGATAATAAAATGTTCTGGTATTGAATTCCTCTACCTTAGAGGAAATGAATTCTGAATCAACCTGGCTGACATTAGAGCCTGCTGCAGCTGCTAGAAATATAGTGCATTAACATCTCACCCAGTAGTATCATTATTAATAGATAATGTTCGTAATGTACATTAAGGGTTTCTTCCAGTTTCCCCATGTTATTCTCAGATGTTGATCATGGCCCACAGGATTTATGAAAACTAAATACAATAGTGACCACCTGCTCTAAAAGCTACTTCAACCAGAGAAACACTAAAAATGCATTACAATAGCATTCCAAGGTCAACACAGGTCTGGATTACTGTTGTCTAGAAAAGTTTCCATTTAGTTTCAATAAAGTCTTTATTGTCCTAATTGTTGGACAACTGTCCTAAAGTTGATATACACATTTCTTGTATTTTCTGGGGATAGTCAATGCAAATCAAGCATCCATCCAAGAGCAGTGACCCCTGAAGGTCTTGAGTAAGCAGTAAAGAATCGGTTCCTCTAAATTCATGGAAGCTACAGTTTAGTGTCTTGGAGACAGACCTAAAGTTTGGAGTTCTTTAACCCTATGATCTCCTTGGTTTTCACCATTTGATAGTATGTTTGAGATTTTATTATCCCTAGTACAGGGATGACAAATAGTTTTCATCTTGAGTGTCCATAATAATCAACTTGTACTGGCCTCCTGGAATGATGTGTTGAGAATGATTCTGAGGCCATATCTGGGCTCAGAGGAAAGATTACTATGATAGATTAATAATGATGCAAAGAAAGAAATTTACAACCCCAATATGTCACGGAGTTCTACTCTTACTCTAGAATGAAGGTACACTCTTAGAGATAGCCATATAATATCACTACCATTCATTCATCAAATATCATACTGAACTATGAAGCCAAGGAAAAAATAAGAAACTTACCTGCTTAAAAAACTACTCTTCTGAATAAATGTTGGACTAAGTTTTAAAGCATATCAGTTGAAGAGATGCCAGTGTTTTTGCATGCCCAAGGAGCCTACACATCTAGGCCAGCTCTGATTCTATCTTTTATGCAGGGTCTAAAAAACAATAAAAAGTTTGACTATTCTTTTTACCTAGCTCTCTGCACGATAGTTGCTGATGGGATTTCATTTGGAATGAACTCTGAGGATGTTTTCCTTACAATTTTGGCAGCAAACAAGCTACCTGACCATGTGGCAGTCCCTGTATCCTTTGGCAACAATTCAATTTCTACTTTTGGGCACATTTATAACCAAAGAGAAAAGAAAGAAGAAAAATTGCAGGGACACTGTTCAGGATTTTTCAGCTAAATGTCCTTCTAGTCCCCGCTTTATGTGAAGAGTTTGGCAGCTCTGTCTGCCCCAAGAGCAATGCTTTCCAGGAGAATTTTCTGTGATGATGGAAATGTTCTATATCTCTGCTATCCAATCAGATAAGCACTGAGCACTTGAATTGTGGCCAGAGTGGCTCAGGAATTGAATTCTAATTTTTATTTAATTGTAATAAATTTAAGTTTGAATTGCCTCATGACTTATGGCCACCGTATATAATATAATAGAATTTCATAGCTCTAACATTTCTGCAGTTAGGTTCCACAAACCTGGGCACCCTTGAATGCCTGGCAGACTTCCATTGTCCCCTTTATTTTTTAAATTACATTCTTTCATCCAAACAATATTATGTATTCAGTCATTCAACCAATGTTTTTTGAACACCTACTATGTTCCAGGCACTGTTCTAGGCACTGACAAAAACCACATCTGTGAACCGAAAAGACAAAAATTGCTGCTGTTGTGGGGCTTACATTTTGACAAGATTAGATAGTAAGTAATAAACATAATAAGTAAACATGTATAATATTTAGAAAGATATGCTATGGGGAAAAAGAGAAGAGTGAGGGGAGTCAAGCTCAGAAGGTAATGGAAAAGCCTGTCTTTAGCACATGCGTGAGCACTAAGAGGATATGTAAGTAATATAATGTATAGTCCCTGCATCCAAGTTAGAGTCTAGTTAGGATTTTCTTACATTAATTGTCTTTATGAAACAACAGATATAAAATGCATGGCACAAAGCTTCTCTTACACTAGGTATTAAGTATCTTTCTTACCACCCTCAACCCCACTATACCACCCACCTTCTATTTCCTTTTGTATGTGTATCTGTGCCTTCTGTTTTATAATATCTGGCTCAGGATTCTAGAGTAGGTTAAAAAAACTAAGACAAAAGAAAGTGAAGAAAAGTAAGAAATGCATACTCTGTGGATAGTGGTAAATGAAATTTATTGAACAGATTACATCATCAAGGTGTGTGCAATCTGCCCAATTATAAACAACTTCTCTAAGATCATTCTAGCTACTTCACATTGCTAGGTAAGAACTCTCATGAAAACCCCAGGTGAACAACTTCTCTAGGCTAGATACCAAAACAAGATCAGAGGTACTATTTCACACAGGCCTTAGCTGATAGAGGCCATTTTTATTTGAAGCTGATCTTCAGTACAAAGCAGAAATAAACTCATAGAAACAAAGACCAAATGAATAGTTACCAGAGGAGAGGGGGTTGGGTGGATGAGTGAAAAAGGTGAAGGGAAATATAATCAATAATACTGTGATAAGTTTGCAGAGTGACAGATGATTACTAAAATTAGTGGGGTGATCACATTGTAAGATATAAAAATGTCAAATCACTATATTGTATACCTGAAGTTAATATAACTAATATAATATTATATAACAAATATACTTAAATTTTTTTTTTTAATGTAAAGTTGGGCAAACTAATCTACTCATCCATCCCATCCTATCTATTGGCCACTTTTGTGTGTTCCATTCATATCTTCCCCAACTTTCTATCCAACTGACTGATTAATATCAGTCAATTACAGTTAAGAGTAAGTTTAATATGAAGCATCATTTCTTCCGACTTGCTCTTAGGACTTCTAATTGTTGAACAAAACATTTATTGGCCTTTTAATTAACTACAAGGAACTTTGGGCATCTGATGAACTAGAAGAGTAACTCTGAGAAAATAGTGGATCCTTGAAATCACATGACTCAATCTTCTCACACATAAGATATATAAAATCCTATTCCAGGGATGAAACAGAAGAAATCTCCACTTGTATACAGTCATTTAAACAACAAATCACTAATTTTACTACACTGAGTTGAGCCTATATATTTAGGTTTGTATAATTCATTATCAGAGATTCTTCGTCCCTGATTTCCTTGTCCTCTAAGCCCAGCTCTGGTGCTTTCAGCTGTAATATAACTTTTACTAAGTCAGTTTACCTCTGCAGGCTTCAAATTCTTCATCTGTAAAACTGTTGCTCTAAAGTTGTATCATTCCTTTATCCTTAAGATCCAATCCCCTTAGCAGAATTTTCAGATTAGCATTTTCACTAAAACACACGGACTCCAGAATTATCAAAAGGCGAGATGTTCTCTTGCTAGCGATGGGAAGCTGTCGCAGAGTTTTAAGAAGGATGTGATCAGATCATGTTTGCTTTGTACAAGAACCATTCGATCAACACTGTGGGGAATGGATGAGAGGAGGCCAGAGAAGAAACCAATTAGTGGTGTGTTGGCACCATCTAAATAAGATATGATGAGGGCCCAAACCAAGGTAGGCAGAGAAGGAAGTAGACCAAAACAGTATTTTAGGAAGTCAGATTTCTCTGTATTTAGTTTCTGGCAGGTGCTGCTGTTCCTTTTCCTTTCCACACAGACCCCAAAGTGAGATGAGGGCACCAAGAAACTACCCCACTGTTTTCGCAGGTGACTTACCTGGGCATTACAAGTTGACCCAAGCATGCACATATTTTACTGACGATGTCCATTACAAACAGCTTTTAACAGAGACAAGGTGTGAATGATGATAGCATCCACGGAAAAAAGGCTCCCGCCAGGTACCCGAGGCATAAAAGAAATACCTGGTACATAATAGGTACTAAATAAATGTACATAGGCCACTGGATGAAAAGAAAATATTTGCAGGTTCTATGCTTTGAATCAGTAATAACATTTTGAAAATATCTGTGAGTGGTTAGGCTATCATGTTTAAGGAAAATTCTGGTTCTCATAATCAGCTTTTAAAAGAGGGAATTTAAAGTTTAAAAAGCTGAGGCCGTTTATCACTAAAATGTGGGAAAGATCAAAGCTTTACAGTGTCTCCTCTGAATACAATCACTCGATGGAGTCACTTATTGCCAAGATGATAACCATTAATATGTTCCTTTTGTATATATTCACAATTTTCTTCCATCAGCATGAGTCTGTTCCTTCCCTCCTCTTGAATCTGGGCAGCTCATAGTGACTTGATTAATTGATTGTAAGGAAATCACATTCTGGAACTTCTGAGGTTAAGTCAAAGGAGTCTTGCAGTTTCTTTCTGGGCCTCTTTGAACACTCTTTTTGGAATCCTCACTTTGAGAGAAGCCAGCTGCCATGTAAGAAGTCCGCCTAACCTGCAACCACTGGAGACAGCAATGCCAGCCAGTCCTCAGTGCACTCAATCATCCCAGACAAGGTACCAGACCTATGGCACCAGTTGACCTTTATAGCTATCCTCAGCCATTCCAGCCACTTCAGCTGAGACCCCAGATATCATGGAGCAGGGCTCAGTCATTCCCTCTATACTCTACCTGAATTCCTGATCCCCAGAATCATCAACACAACAAATAAATACTGTTTCACATCACTAAATTTGGGGTATCTTATCAATTAATAGATTGCCAGAATATATGGTATATAGCCCTATGAGTTCTTTAAGGCCAGGATTGAATATTTTCATCTGTCTACTCCTAGATAGTGCCTGGCACATAGTAGGGCTAATATTGTTTGTTGAATGGATAAATAAATAGATGTGCAGATGCCTACATGGGTTGTTTACAAGGTTTCACACTAATTAAGTATCCTAACTATGCTTAGTACTTCTATTTCTCAAGAGTGAGAAAAAACTGGTGATTAACCAATCACCAGCCTGGATTGGGAGTGGCCTTGCACCACCGGGCTTACCAGGTGTGCAGAGCACTGGTCATCCCAGGGCAGAGCTCTGCATTGCACACAGAGGCCCCAGCCACTGGTCGTCTGCTTCACAAGATGCAATACTTCAGTGACTCTTTCCTAAGGAGCTTTGTAGGACAGTGTGTTGGTAATAGCAAATATTTACATAAAAGTTGCTCTGTGTCAGGCACGTATCTAAGCTCTCTACAAAGATTAATTCATTTAATATCCACAAGTGTATAAGTGTTATAATTCTCATTTTACATATATGAAAAGTATGACATGGAAAGGCAACTTGCACAAGATCACACAGCCAGCAAGTGACAACTTCCCTCCAGACAGCCTGGCCCTGGTGGCCATGATGCTTTTGTTCACAGTGTTGCCCTTCTTTGAAAAGAATCATGCTGTTACTTAATGACTGAGTCATGACATTTGGGAGGCAGCGGTGACTTTTACTACAGAAGAATAAGGAGAAGAAGAACACAAGGAAAATACCATTCTCTGTGACCTTAGGCAAGACATGTAATTTTTCTGTGCCCTTAATGTTACATGTAGTAGTTTGCTTTGGCTTCAAGCAAATTATAAATTTTATTTTTCTTTAGCACATTAGAGATTCAGTGGGAAGTGATATCTTCTAAATACCAGATTGTATCATTAACAATCCTTTTTATTTATGTAAGTAACACTTTCTCAAATCGTATCTGAATAAATTAATAGAGAGTATCTATTACATTAGAAGGGCTTCACTCCTTGAAAATCATTAACTCAAGTCTAGCTCTTCAAGTCCCATTGAATTTTAAATGCATTTTTTAACTTTTGAATCTAGGAACAAAACTCTGATATTGCAGGTAATTAAGTTCATTCCGAGAAAACTGTGTGCATGTGGGTGGTATTCCTAGCATTTGAACAGAATACTAATAGCAACTGTGGGAAGTTGTGTTGGTTACGCTGAGCACTAGATGAACATTGACCAATTTCAAATAACTCTGACTAATCTGATCACAAGTACAGCATTTAAATGGAAACACAAATGCCATAGCATAAAGATTTTCCTCACTTCAATGACTACACTTCCCAAATCATAAAGCCTTCTAATTTGAGTTATACCAAAAATAGCATTGGTATACGGAGCCACAGATGAACAGTTTCCATAAATAGGCACCACTTTGTCAAAGACCGGATTCTAGAACTAAAATTTGACCTAATACTAGGACCATGTTTTGATGTCGAGAAATTTATAATCACTATGCTAATGCCATAAAAAGAAAGCTAAAATGGACTTATTTCTATTTTTGCTGGTGATTAATTATCACAGTGAAGATTTTTAAATCATTCCAGCGTTTTGCAGGATAAATGGGAAGAGGTAGGAAAGCAATAATTTCAAGAAAGCAGGCTTCCCAGTATCTGATGGAACGTGGCCACAAAATAAGAAAGGGTCCTGGAGAAGACAGAGGAAGTTTTTTGCCAAATGTAAAACAACTGGTTCAGCACAGCAAATGCTTGTGAAAATTAGAAGCAAATACAATTTTCAAGGTACTAAATGCACTTTGCTATGGTCCTCACCAGTTTCCCCTGTCTCCTCCAAATTTGTCTGATTTCTTTCAGATCTTATATCCCAAAAGTAAAGTCAATTTCCTATAACAAATTACACTTAAATTTCTAACTCCAATGCAGATGATTAGGAAACTACAAGACATATTTATAGATTAAATTCAGGAAAAGCAGCACCAGGGAGGGAAGGATGAATTCAGTAGAAGTAGACTCAACTCAAACGCTGAGATCACTAAGCTATGTTACTTTGCACAAATCATTTAACCTCTCAGAGCCAGCCTCCTCTTCTGCAAAAGGGAAAACCTGCTTGACTCACAGATTGTTGTGAAGATAAAATGAGATTATCGCCATGGCCCGCTGAATGTCATAAACCATGATGTGCTATGAACATGTCAAATGTTATGCAGGATCTTTTCCAAACAATATTTTTAAACTCCTTCTGTCAAAGCCATGGGACCTAATATGTTATTTCTTTGTCAAAAGAGGGAGATTGGCAAGTGATGAGGAGCTGTTAAGGGCAAAGAAGCATCAAAAATGAGATGTTCTGCTTGATGCAATCAGGTGCAAAAAGAACTAAACCAGGATTAACAGTTACTTAATGTTTAATTAGTATAACTTAGTGCTTTGGAAGGACCAAATCATCTTTGTTCCACCTAAACCCTCTCTGCTCCATCAGCGACAGGCGTCCCACACTCTGGAAAACAACCAACCTAGAGAATCCTTCTACTCCTGGAAGTAGAACTCCATGGTTCTTATTGCTAAATGACTTAACCAATACCACAACTTCAGCAAGCTGCAAAATTGAGCTAAAGAGTATAAGATTCTTAGTGTCTTTCATCTTTCTGAACCATTGAAGTCCCCAGTCAGCTAAGGTACACATCATTCCTCATATTTTACAAAGTGACAGGCTGGATGCAAGTGACAGACGGATCCCTTACACAGTTAATGACCTCAGGGAACTGGGATTTTATTATAGATAGTTAGCAATGGAAAACAAATTATGAGTTGTTATCAAAATTAAGCACCTGCAGACAAATGATTGGATCTATCAAGTGGCTAATCGGGGGTGTCTTCTATTGTTAATCATGTACAGCATCTAAGTACACCTGGTAATGCCAGACTCTCTAAACCCATCCACATGTGTTACCTGTCAAGTAGATGCATGACCAGGTATGAGTGCCCATGTCCTGACTCTTCAAGAACATTAATCGTCAGCACAAATGTTATCATGTCACTCTCCAACTGAAATCCTTCAATGGCTTCTCATTGCCTGGGGGATAAAACCCAAAATCTCTAACACTGTCTCAAAAGTGCCCCATGGTCTTGCCCTTGCTCATCCCTTGCTCCATCTTGTTCCACTCTTTCTTTAACTCTCTGTGCTCCGGCCATACTGACCTGATTTTGTTTTCTCCAAACGAGGCCTGTTCATGCTGTTTTGTCTGCCAAGAATGCTCTTACCCAACCCCACCACCCTCCTGTCCACACTAAGTCTCATTCATTCTTCAATTCTCAGATAAAAAGTACTTCCTCAAAGGCATCGTCCCTGAATTCTCTAGATTTTTATATTCAACTACCACAAGCTTCTCTACCTCTCCACCACTCTCAGTCACAGTTGAATTACTGGTTCATGTCTTTCTACTCCATGGGTGTGAAGGCTCATTGCAGGCTGAGAGTGTATATATCTCATCTATCCCTGTAGCCCTGGCATACACCACAGCTCCAGGCACTAAAGAGACATCACTAAGCAATTGTTGAATGAATGGATGAATGAGTGAATGAATGAGTGAAATGAATGAATGAATGAATGGTTTTGGACTGGTCCACACTGAAGGCCACAGAGTCCTCCAGTCAGAGAATCTTGTATCATTTTTCAACCTTATCCGGACTGTCTTCTTTTTCTAAATGTATGTTCATGATATAAATCTTCCTGGGGCAGCAGGGTAACCCAATCCACCACTGAGATGAGTGACATTCCTTGATATAATCCTGTCATTGGGAATACACCCTCCTCAAATTGGGCCACCATAATATGCAGCCTAGTGGGCCCAGGTGAATCCTCACAAAATCCTGAGGCAAGCAAGCCACTGATAGGAGCCTCTCATCTTTCTTTCAAGCCACAGAATTTGTCATGCTTTCATGTTAAAGGAAATTTCATAATTTCCTGTTCAAATAGCCACAGTGATGAAAAGAGGCAGTGGTGTAGTGCACTTGGCAATTAAGAGGCAGCATGGTATAGTGGAAAAAGTGCTAGACAAGGAACCGGAAGAACTACGTTCTGGTTCGGGCCGAGCCAATTATTTGCTGAGTGACCTTAAGCATCTGGCTCTTTCTGGATAAAATGTTCTTCCCTTTTAAATATAAATCTTTTGCCTATAGGGTTCCTGTAAGCATCAAATGAGATAATAATTATATTTTACTATTGTATATAGGAGTTGCTGGTACTTCAATTATGAAAAAAATGTAAACTTTAAAATACTAGGAAAATTATGAGAATTTTGTCACTGGTTCTTGAGAGCAGTTTTATCTTTCTGTCTTGGACAGTATCTGTTAATAATAAACTGAATTTTTCTTCCCTGCCATTTGATGGCTGGTGGAGATAACCCAGTTCTTGATGAGTTAGAGAGGCTAGTTAGAGAGGAGTTGAAAGTTAGTTATGATTGGTTCATATTTAAGAGATAATAGAGCATTGATTGGATATGATTCCTCCTTCAGGATCAGACTCTTGTTGGTTGTGACACAGCAAAAGTTTGACATAAATAATGATGACCTGAATTATAGGCCAGATAAGCTACCACCTACATGAAATTATTTTAGAGGAAACATAAGTTTTATTTATCCGCATTGAGCTCAAAAATCCATTACCGACATATAACCTTCCCACAATTAGAGATGAAGATGAAATTTCAATTTTTAGATAACAGTAAACTTTTACCAAGATGCTAATGATTAATTGAAGGCATTTTTTAATAACAGCACTTGAGGAAGAAAGTATTAGACACATGCCATATAAAAGAAAGAAAAAGAGAGACAAAAAAAATGAAATCAATGTTCCTACCTTACACTTTTAGGTTCTGAGACATTATAAAGGATTTATTTTTAAAGGCACTGCTTTGTTCGTTTCTTAATTACCCCAGTCAAAATAACTTTCATGTGAAAAATACAGGAAGAAGTAATTCCTGTTTAAAGTAAATCATCATATTCTTGTGTTTTATAATATTTCTCAGGAACAAGTACTAAATAGGAGCTGGGTTGACCTGTGTGGACATTGCTTTTAATTACAGACTTATCAATGAATCCTTGAGGGACCAGCTGTTGGTGACCATCCAGAAGACTTTCACATACACTCGAACCCAAGCTCAGCATCTGTTCATCATCCTCATGGAATGCATGAAGAAGAAGGAACTGGTATGTACACAGTGTCCCTGTGAGTGGCAAAGCCCTCTCCATATTCCCTCTGTCCGTTTAACCATTTTCTTGAGTCACGCTTACAACCTTCCTCAGGCCCCAGTGGCTCCTGTAGTTTCCTCCCTTCAGTAACTAAGACACCACTTTTTCTGCCCAGACTTAATGAAGTACATGCAACAGGGTTTTAGCATCATTTCCTACTGATGCTCACCCCAATGCTTCTGATTGCCTTAAGCAAATGAATTGAAGAGATTCAATAGGTTTCCTGCTGGAAAATGGTTCAGTTGAGCCTCTCTTAGGTTTGGGGTTTCATTTTGCTTGTGAGTAGTGAATCACTGATGTGTTGATTGTCACATATCTTAGTGACACAGGGTCCAGGCTAATATGCTGATCTTTGTGGATAGAAAATGGAGAAACCTACCCAAGGAATGTTGGAAACTTCTGTCGGTTCTGAAGCACCCTCCAGTAGCTATTAAAACATTTCCTACATCTGGGAAAAGTGTCTTACAAATGTGATGTAATCACAGAGGCCGCCTGTTAAGGTGAACAGAAATTAAAAACTGAGCTAACATTTAATGAGCACTTGCTATGTGCCAGGCAAGGTGCTAAATCTTTACATGTGTTAACTCCTGTGATATTTACAGCTGTCCTAGTGAGAGAGGTATGATTATTGTTTTCACCTTACAGATGAGGAGATTTAAAATCTCTTGATTAGTAAATGAGGAACTAGGACTGAAAAGCAGTGGTGTTTAATTTCCATGGAAAATATTTTTATTCAGAAATTGTCTCATGGAAGCAAATGTAGGGAATCTCTCACTTTAGATAGGTTCTCAGCAGGCATTGGCAGGCAGAGATGCTTCTCAAAGGTCATTTGAGGTCACCTGCTGAAATTGGAGTTAAAGGAACTGTTTAAACCTGAGTGGTGGATTTTACTCAGATTTTGGAGCATCTCAATTCTGTGTTTGCATCCTGGAACGATTATCTCTGGGAACGTTGTGTGTATGTGTGTGTGGTGGGGGGAGGAGGGAGCACTTCTCCTCTAGAGAGGCACCAGGGCCAGACCCTAAAAGGCTCAACCACAGGGCAATAGGTAAGATAGAGAAGAGCTGGAGCTAGCTGCCTTCAACCAGTTCCCCACTAGATTGTGAGCTCCTTAAAACATGGGCTGGAATCATCTTATTTATCATGGTGTCCCTATGCCTAAGTCAGTGGCTGGTGCACACAGTGGCTCACCGAGACTGCCAAGGGAGGGAGGGAGGCAATGTCTGAGTTTGAGAAGCCAACCATTTAGAAAAAGAGGACATGATTCAAGTAAGCTAGTGCCATCTCTGGAAAAAAGCCACACGACCTTTATGAGAAGCCTTTCGGCAGCTTCCAGGTTGGAGTTAAAAGGAGTGGAGGTCAGGAAAACGGGATAACACCTCCAAACCTTGAATACCCATAGACCTCAATAGTCTGTTCCCACCAGGTAGAGAAGCCAACGTGCAGATAGGGTTCACAGCCATGGCTGCTGGTGTCTCAGGAGAGCCCTCTGTCAATCCAGAGAGTGCTACCAGCATGCTCCCATATAGGATGCATTTCCTCACAGCACTTGTGCTTTTCCGTTCAGCTCCGTGGTTTCTCTGCCCCCAAGGAGGCGCATGAAACTGTGAGCTTCCACATGCTGCAGTATGGGTTTTCTCCTAAGTACTGATTTTCCAACGCTAATGCCAATGCTGACTGTGAAGCCTTATCAGAACTATATTACAGCAATCCTGCAAATTTCCTAGAGAGGCAGTGAAGATTAAAATTCTAGGAACCAGTTGGAAATCATAAAACCAAATGAGGCTGAAAGTACTTCTCCGGGTATTTCATGGGACTGTTCCCTGGGATTCTGCCTGATAATTGTCATGGCATTTAATCATGGCCCCTGCTGTAAGGTCTACTGCATTTTAATGTGAGATATTTATCGCAAAACATGTGAGGTATCCCTAACTGTCAGCTAAGGCAATGTGATCATAGCAAGAAATGAATTGTCCTTATCTCCACATCTGGGCAGAAATTGGGTTTTTTTCATCGTAAATGCAATTATACTCATTTCCATATTTGAGGGACTATTTATGTGCATGGCCAGAACTAGATGTTTTATAAAGGAGGTGTACATGAGGTAGGCATTGGTTTCCTCCTTTGAAGGGAGCAATAGAGGGAACTGAGGCTAGGAGAAGGTGAAGGATGTGTGCACAGCAGAAAGAGCCACAATAGGACTGTCTTGATGCAGGGCCCAAGTAGCTTCAGTTCAACATGCTGTACTCATATAGCTTAGCACACAAAACAAGGAAGCAGTGCAGAGTGGAATTCCTCTTCACTCTTACATCCTTCAAGTTTCTTTTGATTCCCTTTACAAACTAAGTAGGACATACTATTCTGAGGTCAGTCTAACCATTGCCAAGTTCAGCTAAGGGATTTGGTTCTGGAGAAATACATCTTTCTCATCCCATCATCCTAGTGATGTATGTAATAAAGAACTGCATTATGGGTGCATATTTAGCTTGTGAAACCCGGGCCTCTGGGTCATGTAGCCTCATGGAAAACATGCATTGATGGGCCTTTTGTACGAGTACTTTCTACTCACTTTATATCATTCTTGAAAAAATTCAAGTCTCTGCTCATTTCCCACCTTGGGTCAAAACAACATCTCAAAACCTGTCACCTTCTGAGAACATATATACCCCTAGAAATTAATCCGTGAGCTAAGTTCCATCATTGTTATTGAGGGAAAAACAAAAATCAAAGAGATAAAAACTATGCACAGCAGCATATTAGTGTGGGACAAATGTAAGGGACCAGGAGTGAGTGTCCCTCTATCCCCTTCCTCTTCAGGAGGGGACTGGTCATAAAGCATATCAGGACCAAGAAAAGAGAACCCCAAGTGACAAGCACACTGTGAAGCTGATTGTGCGTGTGGAAACCACAAGGCTCTGTGTGTAGAGCCTTTGAGTTCCAGGAGATGATGCCAGTTCCTGCTCCTGCTGCCTCCTGGAGCTCCTATTCACCCTCCACACTCCTGCGCATGCCTTATCCCATCTCCACTAGTTCCAGACTTAAATTTCATTGTGTTTTTTTTATGGACCATTCACACTAACCAAACTAATCTCCTTGCAGTTATTTTTAAAGTTCCTCCTTCCCTTGTGTTTGTTCAAGTTTAGAGCACTCTCGTTAGCCACAATCAATGGCCAAACACATGTACATACATGCCCATGTGTGCACACACACACACCTACATACCCACACATCTACGCCTGGAATTCTCTTCACCTATCTATTTGTAACTCTCTTGTGGTACTTATCTTTTACATCTTATTATGTGCATCTCTAACTTCCACTGTAAGCTCTAGAGAGCAGAATCAGTGTCTGATTCCTTATTCTGTTTCCCCTGTGCTCACTCACCCCTAATTGTGCTTAGTAGCATAGCATATATAGCAGACACTTAACAAATCTAAATCTCCCGCAGCTGATGAACCACCCCTAGTTAGTAGGGAAAGCACCAGAAGAGTGTTGTCTGTGCCGTACAGATGAGTCTCTGGAGACCCAACTCTGCTACCTTCCAATGCAGGAACATAGATTTGTTTATTTATGAGGACATATATACCGTATTTCCCCATGTATAAGATGCTCCCATGTATAAGACACACCTAAATTTTGGGGCCTGAAATTTGAAAAAAAAATGTATTACATAAAGTTATTGAACTCAAGTTTTATTCATCATAAAATTCATACAACTCATCACTGTCAAAACTCCCAACTATTAGCTTGTCCTCATCTGTGTCTGATGACTAATCACTGTCTTCATATACTGCCTCTCATAACCTGCCATGGCGTTTTTAGTAGGGTTTCTTCTTCCCATAGCCAGTCTCGGATTGTTTTCTCAGTTGGAGGAGGACCAAACTTACGTTCAGCAGCATAATTTCCATTCACTTTTGCAAACTGGATCACTTTTAACTTGAATTCAGCACTGTACGAAAATCTTTTCTGAGCCATTTCTGGGCAGAACGTGGCAAAACGTAACCTACCATAATATACCGGTAACAAGTGCGAAACAATGAGCGCAAAAACAACAAGTGCGAAAAAGCCGGAAATGCAAGTTAAAAAAATCTACAACCACTGTATAAGACGCACCCAGTTTTTACACCCTGAATTTTTCAAAAAAGGGTGCATCTTATACATGGGGAAATACGGTAAATTGTATGTTGATATTATGTCACAACTCTCTTACCACATTTGGGAATCCGAGGAACAATTCTCTACCTGTCCTTTCATAGGTTCATAAAAAACAAGCAAGTAGGACTTCTGAAGAGAGGTTTTCTCACTTTTTGAAGATAGGCATCCTATCAAGGTGTTTCTTGTTTAGAAAAATAGATGTTTGCAAGACTCTTAATACTATGGGCAGGGGCCATTCGTGTTACTTGTTGGATTAGGGTCTCAGCACCATGAAGGAGATATTCCTGATGATCCCAGTTCCCCCACTGCCCTAGGTTGCTGGGAGAATTAAGCATTTGAGCATATGAGTATGTAAAGAACATTTGACTCCTAGGAAGCACTCAATAACTTGAGCTGCCATTATAGTTATTCTATAAGTAACTGCAGGTAATAAGTAGAGTATAAGCACAGATGTCTACTTTAACCATTGTTGTTTTTTTCCCCAGTCCTAGCTAAAATTGTCCATGAGGCACAGTTTTCCTTCAGTGACATGCCAGGTGATAGGAAAAAAGCAAGCCAGCACCTTCCCTATGTAACACCAATGACCAAATAAGCTCAGTAGACCTCCTACGGTCATGAGGGAAAGAAACCTCTTATAGGTTTTGGCCTAAAAAAGGGACTTGTTAGGCAAAATAGCTGAAAATCATAGAGTCATGTATCAAGTATAGAAAACAGTTGTCTCCAACACAATGTTTGGGGAGAAACAGAATTTCGCTTTCAGATCAATGCCAAAGTGTACCTAGCTCCTTTTAAGTTTATTTGAATATCCTCTTAATGTAATTTATAAAGTCCAAACATTTTAAATGATACAGTGGAAAGAGAATACATAAGAAGTATTGTTCCATTAAATTTTCCATGTTAGTTTCCAACACACAGTGGGTTACAGACTAATTTGTGGAAGTTCTGAAACTCTTTTAGATAATTAGAATATGACTGTTCTAGGAAGGGTGATGCAGCCTTGGAGCCAGTTTGCCTGGTTTCAAATCCCAGATCTGCCATTTAATACATAACAATGGGCAAGTTATTTAATCTCTAAAAGCCTTTGTTTTCTCCTCCAGGAAGTTGAGATAATAATAGCATTTCTATTATGTGGTTAATTATAAGAATTAAACAAGTTAATATATGCAAAGAACATAATAAGCACTCAATAAATACTTTGATTGTAGTGATGATGATGATGATAATGATGATATCTATATAGCACTTTATATTTAACGAAGATCATTTTTATGTCATCTGACATATGTCATTTGATACTATAACCAACTTTGCTAAGGTCAGTATTAGGATCACCATTTTGTAGAGGGAAACCAAGACTCAAAGACTTAAGTGACAAGTCCAGGGGTCAGGCAGCTAGTTAGTAGCAACCCCAAGACTTGAACCAAGGGCATCTTTCTGCAAGTCCTGGACTCTTTGTACCATATGTTAACTGATTCCATGTTGTAAATATTAGATATGACCAAGTTGAAAATGACCTTAAGGTAGAAGCCATTTTCTCTCTTATTCCTAGAATAATCAGAATAAATATTCATTAGATGTTGAGATTCTTAGAGAGAAAAAAAGTACATTGTTGGTTGACATTCCTGAAATGCCCTCTGCAGTAGTAATAGTCATTATATTTCTACAAGGACAATCAATGTACACACAAAGACCAGATCACTTGATATTTCTACATCAAGAGCAAACTGAAATTATTCTTTTCCAGCATAGTATTTTAATCAGGCTAACTAGAAGCCCAAAATTAAACATCAACTTATCCTACGTCCTTCTCACAAAATATTCATTGAAATAAAAAAGGAATTAGAAGGACATATCATTTATATAATTCCTTGCCAAGACAGCTAATAATACCACCTGTCATCTTATGATGTATAAGTTATAATAATAATGCCTTATATAGACAAAGTTCTGTTGCATTCCTTGTGTTTTTGAGCTAGACAACAATGGGACAAGAATATGTCTATTTTTCAGCTAACCAGAAAAATTAAAATGACAAAAAAAAATGGGGAAAGACCAGAGAAATGTACAGAAAAAGCCCATTTGATTTTCAACCTCACTATCTTGATCTCAAATTCTCTCTCATAAGCAACAAAGAAGCATAGCATGTTAATGCCCCTTTCCTTTTTCAGCCATAGTCATCAAAAAATATCAGTAGACTAGAGACAACAGAAAAAAGATGGAAAATACTCTCTTTTATTGGGAAAAATAAATAAAAATAATACAAGAAACAAAATGTAAATAATACACAAAAATAAATGTATTTTGTATTATTTTATTCATTTTAAGAGCTTAATTACACTATAATTTACATGACAATTAGTTTGAGTGCCAACTCTAGGAAGATATTCCTACAGACTGGAGTATTTCCACTTTGTTTCTTGAGTCCAGGGTCTTATCATGCTCACCTAGTCCATTGGTCTCTGTGAGGAGTCACAGCCCCCAGTCTCTCCATTTAACAAGCAATCACTGAATGACTCTTTTAAAGAGCAGCTCTCATAATGTAACCACCCACCCAATCAGAAACCCTCATTGTCCTCACTTTGTTTCCCAAAGTGAGGAATCCTGATCGCATACAAGATCATTTCAGGTGAAATGCAAATTAATATTTTTATTTTAAGAAATATGTTTTTATTGGCATATAAATTAGAAGTAATTATAACAATATAAAACCATGGATATTAAGCCTAAATAAATACAAAATTTAAAGGGGAATCAATTTGAAGAAAAAGATCTAATTGTAGTCTTGGTATATAGATACAGGATAGGAAAAAGATGAAGATTGTACAAGAATGAGTGTAGGTTGGAACATACTGGCTTTCAGAGTTAAGTTTCACTTTCTTAGCCTGGCATTCAAGACCCTTCATGATCCAGATCTAGTCTACCTTTCCAGCCACAACTCCTAGTACTACCACTCTTGTCTCTTATACTCTAGTCTAACCAAATCTAATTTTCCTTGAGGAAAAAACCATGCCTTATACATTTTTTTTTCTGTATTTTGTGCCAGGTCTTAAATCCTCTCTCAAATTCTAAATGCACTAGGTCTGACAAACACCAGGATGGATTCTCCACCCCTTCCCTACAGTCTAGTCCTAAATAGGATTTTTTCTATTCCAAATAGGAATACATGGGCCAGTGTTCTCCCTGAATTCAATAGAACAAGAATTCTTAGCCTAGTGTCTGACAACTAGAAGTCTTTAGAGAGGTCTCTGAAGCCCTTGAAAACATAGGCAAGATTTTGTAAATATAGCATATTATGGGAAGAATACATTCAATTTTCACATCCCCCAAGGTATGAATAACTCCAAAGAGTTAAGAATCACTGTATTGGAGGCCTCTCCATGGCAGCCTCCAAGTTAGAATCACAGGAGCCATTGCCTTTCATTCCTTCCAGTCCCGTGGAGATCAAACATCTGAATACACATTTAACTTCTGAGCAATTTTTAAATGTGCAAACCTCCATGTTTCTCATTAGCACTTTTTTGTACAGGTACTTTCTTGCATGCTAAATAGTCATGCATTTCAGGGAGTCATCAGCTTATGAACAGGCTATGATCCAAGGATCGATCCCAGAATCAATTTTCTCATAAAGCAATATAAATAATTCAGCAAAATTCTACTTTTCTCTAAAGAGACTGAGAACAGGAAACCAAAAAAATGTAGTAGGAAATAAGAAAAAGGTTCTAACCTTATTCTTTGGGACAGGATTGACCCTAAAGGAAGTTGTTAATGTATTAACATTTTAGTACCTGCTCCCTCCTTCTCTGCAGCATTGCTCCTGGAGGCCCCCCAAAACTCTCTTTAACACCCTAATAGGATTTCCCCCATCTTCTTCCTCCAGCGTTACCCATCTCTCACCTCCTGTAAGTAATTCTATGTCCTCACCGAAAAGGTTCTGGCCTGGGAATCTGAAGGCCAGCAGTAATATAGAATTCACATTCATGGATGTGGGACTGATAGCTCTTTGACCTCCATAACATACTTGAACTTCCAATACAGGACATATATTGAACAAAGGAATTATTGATTAAGGGACTTGAGGGTACTATAACAAGTGAAGGAGGAAATACAGGTGAGAAGGGTGAGGATGGGGGAGGGTACTACAGATTTAGTTGAGTCTTGTGTAGAAATCTCCTTCCGATGTCAACTCTCATATTCAAATCATTTCCAAACTCTGCTTCTTACCGCGTCTTCATGATGGACAAAGTCAAGGAGAAATAGAATGCTGACCATAACAGACACTGTACCACCCTTTCTCTGTTTTAAATTTATCTTAGTTCTCTAACCCATTCCGAGTAACATTTCTTTGACTAAAGGTTGTAGGAATAAATGTTTCATAGCTTATTCCCTTCCTCTACTTCCAATTCCACTAAATTTACTCAAAGCTGTAAGTGTGTTGTATTTTTGACCAATAGTGTTTGCAGGAGGAAGAAGGGATTGGAGGGTTGAGGAAGAAATAAATGGGAAGGATCTTAAAAGGCTATTAATGTACATAAGTTATTTGTAAACCAAGTGTCTGAAAACCAGGTACTTTCTGCTTTCTCTTCCATGCTAATCAATGTGTATAAAATACCTCCTATCATTTAAAGTCATTCACCCACACTTCCTTCTATATTAGTATCGATGGTTCTTCTTATTAGATGTGAGGCTCAATAAATGAATAGATTCATCAAATTCCAAAGTTTCAGCCAGGGTCATTAACCTGCCGTTGATTACATGTTGCCCAGCCTATCATTCTCCCAGTTTACTATCTGCATTCACCAAACCCAAACCTTGACCTGAGAAAATTATCCTAATCAGGGAAGATAAAGATGCACTGCATAAAAGATGATCACTGCTAGAATTGTCTCTATCATTGGTCCTTGGGTTTTATCTGCTTTACCATCTTCTCCCTCAAAAGAAATTGTAATGTTTTACCTGCTAATCTCCCTTATTTGGAATGTTATTGTCCTTCTTTTCCTCTCTCGTCTGGCCTTTTCTCTCATATGTTTTTTATTCGACTGCCCAGCTCCACTGTTTGTTACCAGCACACGGCTGTCGGTTATGGGAGCCAGTGCTCAGGCATCGCTCTGGGGCTGGCCCATCATCTTCATT
>NW_017732018.1:364581-397090 GCF_001890085.2 Hipposideros armiger | reverse complement strand
CAGAGAGATTGCCCCTGGAGTGCCTGGGTGCTCTGGAGAAAGGGTACAGTGGCCAGGTAACACACCTGCCAGCATCCCCAAAACTCAGGGCTCACAAGCACCAACTTTGGACAAAAAATGGGGGCAGGATGATGAAGAGAGGACCCTTGTTCTGACACAGATAGAGCTTGAGATTGCCAGGACTTGTCACTGGCCTCTATGTGGCTTTAAAGGTCCGTGTTCCAACTCTGCCTAAGACAAAATGTTTCTCGACAACCCGATTTCTAACCAGACCTCAGCCATCTGCCGTCCATGAACCCTAATCGCTTTGTCTTCCTCTTTCATTGGTCCTCGGAAGCTCTCCATCCCCACTACAGCTGTTTTATTTCCTTGCGTGGGTTGACTTTGTCCTTCTGCCAGCTTAGCAATACTTGGTAACTTTCTCAGCCCCAATAGAATAAGCTAGAGGGCTCAGACGGGAGAATTTTCTAAGCCTCCTTATAACATAGCAACAAACTCCCAGACACCCCGTGGGGACAGGCACAGAGAGGGGCGGGAAGCAGAGCAGATGCCAGGCACAGCACACATGATCACAAATAAACATGGGCATATGCAATCAAAGCTCACGGCAGAAAAATCCAAGCAGGAAATACATCTCTTCTGAAAGCCAAATCATCACACATGCCAACAAATTATAAGCATGGAACAGTAGTCTAGGGGCTGTTAGTGGCATCCATTGCATGGGCCCCAGCTTAGAACATATATTCACATTCCACTTAGAGTCCACTTCTAAGTCACACAGGGCAAGGTAAAGTCTGTCTGTTACCTAAAATAGTCTTTTGTTCACCAAACTACTTTTGCAGTCATTCATTCCACAGACATTTATTGAGTGCCTGCTACATGCCAGGCTTTATTCTACGGGCTAGGGACATAGCAGTTCCTGCCCTCATTCAACCTAGATTTCAGTGGGGAAGAGATTGTAAAGGAATATAATAATAAAATAGATATATTGAAGGGAGGACAGAATGGTCTTGTGCTAATAAATCAAGGACTACAAGGATTAAATTTTTGCCACCAGCTTTAGCAAGATGGAGTTCATTGGTGACCTTCAGAAGTGCAATTTCAGTGGTGGTGTGGGAGACAATCCTGAATGGAGTGCACGCAAGTGAGAATGACACTGCAAAGAGTGGAGACACTGAAAATAAAAAATGCTTTTGAGAAATTTCACAGTAAGGAAAATAAAAAATGGGGAAGAAGATGGAGGAGGCCAGAGATCAAGAGATGATAGCACAATAACTCTTGTACATAAATAAAAAAAATGCCATGATCTTAAATATTTATCTTATCCTGTACTGGGAAAACACAGAAACGAAGATGTCAGTAGCTTTCTTCATTCTCTTCTAAACCCAAGAGAAATGGCATCAAAATATTTCTGGACTGGGGACCACTGAGGAATCAGATTGTCAAATAATAATGATAACATTAAAAATCTGCCATTTATTGTACACCTTTAGGTACTAGGCAAATCTATTATCTATCTATCTATCTATCTATCTATCTATCTATCTATTCCCCTCTCTCATTTAAATCTGAAAACCACCTTATGATCAACTTTCCTCTCTAAAGCTTAGAAAGGTTAAGAAATTTAACCTAGGGAAACAGAGTTATGGGGCAACATTAAGATTTGAATGCAGACTTGTTTTAAAAATCATGTGTTCTTTTCTCTTCTTTCTTCTAATGTGAGGACAGGCTTTTAACGCTCCAGCACAAAAACCTCACCTTCAAATGACCTGATTAGGTGGAATACACAATTTAGATGATCTCCACATCCCATCTGGCACCGTTTCCTCTGGATTCTGTGATTCATTTACACAGAAAGTTTTCTTTCATATTTCTAATTATTTTTTACAAATTAATTTTACATCTCAGTGAGCAATCATCTTGAACTTGATTTTTAATGTAACTTTGATTCAGTTTATTTTCCCATGTAAAAGTGATATAGGCTGATTAAAAATGTTTATTATAACAAATGTAGAGACCATCAAAAAATAAAAGGAGGAAAAAATATCACTCACAGCCCCATAAGTACCAGAGGCTTTTGTTGAATTTCCTTCTAAGGTATTTTTTTCTATATGTAAGGTTTTAGATTTATTTTATTTTAAACACAGTCGTAATCATATATGTGTTTATACAGTGAGATTTTTCATTTAGCATTAAAACACTTGCATTTTTCATGCTATTTATAAACATACATTTTTTAGGATTTTATCATTCATTATTTCATAGTGGTATTCCCCCACTGAAATTACTAAGGTTGAGTTTTAAGGTCAGGAAAAGATACGGATAGAGCCCCTAAGCCCTCGCAGTTGCCATGCCTTTAGAAAAGAGTAGGTGACTGATTATAGGAACACCCAAGTCATGCTACTAACAGCTTCCTCTACCATTTATACCATAGTTCTCAAAACAGTGTTCTATAAGGGAGTGGCATTTGCACGTGTACCCTTTGAAGTCACCTGATGATCAATTTTATGACCTTATTGAGGACTCTTGAAAAACCTTTGGATTTAGAAGCATGCCAACCTCACATCTGCCTAACAAAGCCTTCCCTAACCATTAAAATGGCACGTGAATGTTGTTTATAGTCCTCCAATGAGGACAGCATAATATTCTAATATTTGAACAGAGGATGATTTTTAAATATTATAGTACAGAGATGACCCTTACTACTTGACCCTTTTCACTCATGAAGTTTATATAATACAATTAGTTTGAATTCATTCAATGTCCAAACGTTTTGTTGGGCAATTTCTAGAGTAGCTGAGTGTCATGGATTCTTAGACATCATAATATTTGAGGGAGTCAAAGCCTACTAGAGAACCTTTGTCCCCTGAACACGCAGCTTATGTGAAGGGGCCACAAGATAAGAAGAAACTGCATAACAAAAGGAAATATGAAGACCCAGCTTGCACTTGACATCTGTGTTGAGTGCAGCCTTTCTCTCATGTACTCCCGCCAGTCCTTCCTTCTTTGAATTTGCATTCTCCATGAATGGGCTAAAACGCTGGCCCTGGTAAAAGTCCCATTGTAAATCTCCTGTTTCCTGGGTATAATGCAACCAGCAAGGTTACTTACATACCAGCTGTTGACTAACAAAACTGTGATCTATTATTCAAGAGGTCTTGGGTCACGGTACAGCATTTTCTTCGCATGCAACAAAAGCTATGGCAGGGACAATGTTAAAAACGAATTAGAACCACCAAAGAGAATCGTCTTTCATTCTTTCCCCCATGCAGTCTCTATTTCTCCTTTTGTCTTTCTGTCCCTTTTGAATTGTTTTGGAAGCAGTATTACCAATAAATCTATGTCTGATAAGAAGTAGTACATTTTGTAAAACATCATTGAAATTGAACTACTGATGAATAATATATATATTTTTTTTCTGTGTTGAACTGTTGTTCCCTAGAAAAATCGTGTTTTCTTGATTGCTTTGTCTCTCACCAGTATTTTTTTAAAATACTCTTTCTATACATTCGGGAGCAAGAAATATAGCTCTTGGATTTTGGTGGAGTCCAAACACTGGGAAATGTAAGGGAAAACATGTTTGTTTCAGGGGAGAACATGCTGACTAGCTAAAAGCCTAATTTTAAGCAGTTTACTGCCCCCATGACAAGCCTATATTCTGTGTCGGAAGATATTTGAGAAAGAGAGCAACTATTTGGAGAGTGAAGGATTTGCAGTAGCAGTTGCTGGAACAACTGGCTCTCAGCCTGTCCAAACATTCTCCCAGATTTATAACATAAAATTACTGTATCAAAATGAGCCTCCAGGGAGGTAAAACAGCCAACTGACAAACTGTTCTGCTCCCTGCTAAGGTTGAACTGGGTCTCTCACCTTCTGGATCCCAAAGCCTTGAAAACTAGGCCAAGTTTTTAAGTCCCCAGGGGAAATTACCTGCTTATTATCATTTCATCATTCTGGCATTATATAAAAAAAGCACACACAGAGAAGTTTGGCATGGAGCAAGACAAAACAGTTCTTCTTCTGCTTCTATTTGCTTCCATGGGTTCTTAATACTTCAGGGTAAATTTTTTGTTTGTGTTAAATGTTAAGCTGACCCACTCATCACTTCATAGAAAGTTAAATGACAGAGCAGCAGAGCGTCCCCAAGAGAAAAAAAATGGTAGGGATCATCGCAATCAAATCTGCCTGCTCAGTTTAGAGATGGGGAAACTAGGACTTCAAATAATAATAGTACAATAAAACCTCGGATTGCGAGTAACTTGGTTTGTGAGTGTTCTGCAAGACAAGCAAACATTTCTGATACATTTTAACGTGGTAAACGAGCGATGTCTTGCAATACAAGTAGTTTGTTTCCATAACTAATTATGCTCGCAAACCAAGGTATTACTGTAATAGCAACAGCATTTACTGAACTCCTGTATTTTCCATGTGGCTTGGTTTTCTGAGCTTATCTCTGTCCAGCTAGTTCAATTTCTCTAAGATTATGCCCAGGTCTTTTCTGAGTGTTTCACACATATTAATTCACTCTTCTCATAACAACTCATGATGGAGATATTGCTGTGCTTGTCTGTAAAATGAACAGATGACTTGTTGATGTCCACAGAGCCAGTTAAGTGGTCTAATATGTATATTATATGGTTAGGCATTATAATATTATCTATAACATGTATTTATGTGATAATATATCATGTTATAATAAAATTATTTTATATAATACTAAATATTATTACATTGAAAATTATAAAAATCCATTTTTCTAAAAGCATCTATGCATCAAGTATTTCATTCAAGAGTGTTGTAATAAGTGAATCATATCTTGGTAAGGAAAACCAGGAAAAAATAATATGCTATATCCCACATAAGAAAAGTCCTCTCACTTCACTAGATATTGAATTAAAGCACCAACTTTATCTCTGGAGAAGGTGTTCAGAAAATACATATTGAACCAAAATCAGAAGCTCACTCTTAGAGTCTAAACAGTGGCTCATACGGGCCCAGAGACCATGTTGTCAAAACTAAAATTTAGACTACACGGCCTTGGATGTTAGCTAACAACTAGAGAGAATATTTGAAATAGAGATGATTCTGGAAAATTCTATTTGTATAGTCAGTGTATGTGTTAAATGTGTGTATGTAGTGTGTATATTTGGTGTATGGCCATGTAAAATATAAAATGACTTTTTTTTTAACTTCTTTTGTTTGATACTTTAGTCAAGCATTTATAAAATGTTAAAATGTAGCCAGTTTAAAAACTGTCTGTAAAGCCCAAGAAAAATTTGAATTAGAGAGCTGAGCATCCAATATTCTTTCAGAGGTCAGCATAAGTAAGTCATCAGTGACAAGGAGGAAGTCTCATCCCTGGATTTCATCCTAGTTCCAGAAATGCCTCTTTTCCTGCCCATATAACAAATATAAGATCACTCACTATAAAAAGGTGTGATTAGGACACTTGATTCCGAAAGCTGCTAAAATGTACTTTTCCTTTAAGGGACTTTCAAGTTCTTTCCCAGCCTTTGTCACATTGGCCTGGGTGGGTCTATGATTGCTGAGTGTGCTTGAAGGCAGTTGAAGCCACGGCTTGATTGGGCCTATAATAGCAGTCAGCCTCCTTGAAATGACCAACTGGACTCCTTGAAATGAAACTTGTCATACCCAGCAAAGCTGTTGACTGCTTGTCACATCTGGGAATTCTTAGAGAAATTGAACTAGCCTGACACTCAAAACACTAAGCCACCTGGAAAATATTCCTGAGTCTGCCCCTCCTTTGAACATCAGGGATGCTGGGGGCCACAGGCTGCCTTCCTCATTAGTTCCTGAGGGAATGGTGGTCGTGCTTTAGCTGGCCTTTGAAAAAAGGTGTTGAGATTCTTGAAAAGATATTATCTTGAATAACTAAAGAATTTATCATTCGTACGATATTCCTTCTTTTTAAAAAAAAAATCTTCTTCCATTGCCCAATTTATTTTAGGGACTGCCTCATTTTTGTCAAGTCTTAGGACCATGGCGTTATAGTGTGTTTCAACTTGGCCTTATCTGCTCTTTCAGATTGATGACATAAGTGCAAAGACCACTAATGGTGAAGCCACACAGACGCTACTACCTGATGAAAACTAGGTTTTTCTTTTCTAAAGGATGAATAGAAATAAAACCTGATTTCTTTTTAAGGAATTAGAATTGTCCATTGTACTTGGTATACAAACCACTAATTTTTTTTTCATTCAAAATTTCAGAAATCCACTGAGTAGTACACAATTTTGTGATTTCTTCCCATGACTAAATTTAGCTTCTTTTTGCGGCTAATATATTCTATTGTTTCATATTTTAAACAACTTTTTCTTTAAAAAAAAAGCCTCTCTTAGGCACATTTTTCTCATCATCTAAAAACTATATTTGCTCTTTTAACTAAAAAAATTGCTCTTGTGATGCAGTTTTTAAGATTATAAACTCTGAACTGAATTTCACCTAGTTATAGTTCCTATTTAAGGGAAACAAATATCTAGAATCATAGTATCATTAAAGGTTAGTAAAGAGTTGATTACATTATATCTACCAAATTATCCAAAACATGAGATAAAGGGCAAGTGATTCTAAAGGAAGGCACAGTACATAAATATACATAATACAGATATAGATAATATAAATCTATTTCTTTGTGTATGCATATTATATATATGTATATTATATACATATATATAATATATGTATTAACTAGGAGACTTTAAATTGTTCACTGGGTAAGGAATGCTCTGCCACTTGATTTTTTTTAAAGGTTTTTATTGGGGAATTGGGGGATGGGAACAGCGCTAGGGAATTAGGGGAAGGGGAACAGACAGGTTGCTGTCCTTTTGTTCTTCAGCCTAGTTGTGGAGGACATTGCTTCACTGGCCCAAGTTGGCACCATCATTGCACTCTTCCTTGGCAAGGCAGATCAATCGCCAGCTTCTGGATGGCCGCTCACAGCGGCTGCTGGCCGCTCACGCCAGCTGCTGGCTACACACGGTAGCCCATGGCAACCCACTGCAGCAGGGGCTGCAGCCTACGCCGTCACCATTGGCTCACAGCAGCCCAGCTCCAGGTTGAGCTGTTGTTCAGCATGTTAGCTGTAGAGGGCAGTGTCACTGGCCCTCATATGTAGGATCCGAACAGGGGCCCTCTGGTGTCCCAAGCCAGTTCTTAACCAACGCGCCACTCAGCTGGCCCTGCTGTGCCACTTTAAAGGCGTCTAGTTAAAATTTTAACTAAAGGATCCTGGTTAATATTAAGGCTCCTAGTTATATATATGTATGTGTGTATATTTATACATGTATAAATATATATATAGAAAGTCTAGTTAATATGTGTGTATATATACATATGGTATGACATATGTATAGCTATAAACTAGGAGCCTTTAAATATATATATATGTATAAATATGTAAATATGCAAATATGCAAACATATATATTTCTAGGTCTTTGTATAGTGCCTGGCACTTTAAAAGCTCCTAGGTAATATTTTTGGAAGGAAAGGCAGAAGGGTGAGAAAGAATAAAGAGGGAAAGAAAAGGGGAAATTGAAAATGTAACCCAAAAAAATGCAAGATTTGTATGAGAGACTCAACATTTCAATGTTTCTTGAATGTTCCCATGCCCTATCCATACATAAACTTTCAAGCTAAAGGACGTTTGCTGCAGTGGACTGATAAGGGAGAAGTGAAAAAGGAAAGAAACATCTCTCACTGATGTCAAGAAATGAATAACAAAGTGACAGACTCAAAGACGCATGCTGGACAGAAAATAATTGCGTCCTACTTTTTTGCCACTGTTACCGCAATTAAATGCAGTAGCTTTATAATTGTTAGTTAAAAATATGCACATTTTCATGTCATTCTGCCATGCCTGTTTTTTTGGAATTTGACTTTCTTTAGCACCTTACTTTACTCATGCCATTTCTGCTTCGGGGCATCTAGGGAATTCTCTACTTAAAAAGCAAAGTCCAAAGGCTGATGATCAATGATAAAATCTGTTTGAATAATCTGACCAATCAGCAGGTCTTCTTGCCAAGGCAATAGGAAGGAAATTCAAGACTAGCTGGTAACCCTGTCTCTTTCTTTGTATCCCGGCTATTTTAAACCTCCCCTGTAAATTGACGGTTTTATAGGAAGTAAGAGGAAATGAATTCTGAACTTTAGAGAACAAAAGGAAGATAAACTAACAGTCGTGATTCTTCTCTTCTAGTGGGCTTTGCTTTTCCTTTGAATCTATTGAGTAGAGGTATGCACTGCACACAATAAGGGGAAATGAGGTTTCAGTGAAAGAGCAGCCCGGTCAGCCTGGCCTGAGAGCCGAAGAGCCTCTCGTGTGACCAGCCGGGCTCTCTGCTGCCCGACCTGTTCTCTGAGCAGGCTCATGAAAACAGTGACCACCGGCATCAAACATGGAACACCACCTCTAACCTCAGTGTGGCTCCCATTCATGTTTCTTCATTCTCTCCATAGAACCCAGGAAGTCGGACGAGTCTTCCAGCATAATGAGTGGGAGGCCTTCAGCTATGTAGTGTTTGAGAGCGCAGCATGGGGATTCCAGCTATGGGGCTTTGAATAAGTTAACTTTACCTGGTTCAACTTGAGGTATCTCTACTGGAAAATAAGTATGAGAATACCGAGGGTCATTGGAAAGATTAAGTGCAAGTTATGCATGTGCAATGTTTAGAGGGGTGCTTGCGCACCGCAGATGCTGTTATTATTATTATTCTCACTTTAGGCAGACATGTTTATTCCATTAAACATCTGCTCTCCCTAAGAGTCTAGAAATGTTCAATCCTTAACTCCCTCGTAGCAGAAAGAGCTCAAATAAAATTAATTAGAAAAGTTTCCTGCCTAAAATATGACAATGTTTAATTTATCTAAAGATCTCTTATATAGAAACGTCAACTACTCAGGACCAGGAAGTAAAAAAAAAAAAAAAAAACTTATTTGAATGCCAACACTGATATCAGACAATCTGTGCACTAAATTCCACGCAGTCATAGGCATTAAATGCCATAAAAACCAATACTGTTCTGCTCGATTTTGGTCTGGTATTCCTGTCCGTTGCAGTTAGAAAGCAGGGGGCCATAATGAATGAGGGTCATGAGAAGAGTTAGTCAAACGGTAGAGTCAGAAACCTATAAATAGCAGACGCATGAACTCTAAACATGATCAGTCTAGGCTAGGGCCATTTAGATAGAGCCAAATGGTCCTGCTTTTCTTGACAGTTGATAAGAACATCACTAAGTCACACCAGAAGAAAGCAATGGATTTTCATTTCCTTTAATGTTGTCTAAGATAACAAATGAGCTGGTTACATTTCAGAAAAATTTCCATCCAAGAAAATTCATTGGCTTTTAATTGACATTAAGAGATAACCCATACTCAACTAGAAAATTCACTTCTATAGCACAGTTCATTCTTTAATAACTCCAGATAAATGGACATCGTTGCATAACTGCACAACTGAGGCAATAAGGGATATGTGAAAAAATGTTGGCATTTGACTGAAGGGGTAAAAGTCAAACATTTTTCTGGTGGTTCTTTGTGGGAAAAGCAATGCTATTTGAAAGGTACATTCTGCCCTCCAAGAGAATCACACTGAAATTGTATAGAGTTGCTTCCTGGAACAATGGTTAACATAGTTTACAGTCACATGACTCATGAGCCCACTGTATGTAGGATATGTGTCACATGTACTTATCTCTAATTGTTGTGACTAGCAAATGGATGTGTGTAAAACCTGCTCTCCAAAGAGAGCAATTTCATGAGAGGCTCTCTCCTTAGTCTTGGGATTCTCCACATATACACACATTGCTCTGTGGCAGCTATACCCTAAAAAGTTGTTGACAGCCTCAAAGTTTCATCATATTTCCTTTTCCCCACTTTCAGAATCTTCTCAGGCGCTATGGCATAGCTCGATTCAAAGGCATTTTAATGAAGAGCTTGCTCTTGTTCACAAGTGCAAAGGTTTCGAGGGCATGTGGGCAGCAGAGACTATTCATTTTGGTTCTACAACAGGGCACAACACTGTCTGAATCACACCCTACCCTCCAGGGTTCTGCCCTGGACCTATGCTCAAACTTTGGAGTTAAAAAATAGAAGTTGTGGATAAGTCATCACCTTCCCCCAAATCACCCTGGCTTCCGGATGTTTGTCGAGAGTAGCCCTATGCTCTCCATACTGAGGCTGAGAAACTAAGAGTCATCTTGGATTCCTCCCTGTCTCTTGATCCCTGAATATCAACCCACCTTGTGGTTCTTCTTGAGGCCACTCACACAGTGCCTCCTGCCCATCACACAGCCACCTCCAAACCGAGGCCTTTGTTATTTCATCTCAAGCCCCCTGCAACAGCCCTGAAGCTGAGCCCCACCTTCAGGCCCCACCCCAAGATTAATTTGTCTCCAACAGCTTTTGACTTTAGCAAGGTAACCTAGAGAGGCTATGAGCATAGCTTTTAGAGCTGCACAGATCTGAGATATGATTTTGCGTCTGTCATTTACCAGCTAAGTGCTCTTCGGTAACTAATTTCTGAGCCTCATAGGGTTGATGTGACGATTAATAAGGGTATATAGTATATATATTTATATATGTATAATATTACATATATTATATGTACATATTTATATATAACATATTATGCTTCATACAAGGCCTGGTACATAGTGAATTATGTCCAAATTCCTTAACACTGAAGATTATTCATAGCTTGGCCCCAGCTTCCATCTGTCACCTTCCCTTTACCCAGTGCTCCAGCCAAGTTGAATATTTGTATGTAATGTTTTTAATGTTCACTTTTCTCTTATTTGCTCTTACTATTGTCTTCTTCCTGCTCCTCCTCACCACTATACTTCCCTATTGAAATTCTCACTACTTCACAAATGCCAGGTCTAATCCTAGGCTTCTCCATGGTCTTCGTGTGTCACACCAGCTGGAAATTACCTTTGTGTCTTTAACCCCTATATTCTTTCCCCAGTTAGAATTATCCTGTGGCCTTCATCACAGCTTCCTCATTTTGATCACCTTTGAATCTCTGTTTCTCCCCCAAATGTTTTTACATGTGACATATGTACCTATGACATGGAACATCTGACATGGAACAGTAAAGCAATCCTAAGAAAGAGATTTAAAAAATTACTCCGGGGAGAAAAACAATCCCTCTGAAAGGAAAAAGTTAATAATCCCAAAATCTTAGCCTGAAAATTTTTGCAAAGAGTTTTGACCCTGGAGCAGTTAGCAATTATGGCTTCCTGCAGTGCACAACAATGAGAATAAACTCAGCTATTCAGTGGGAAGATACAGGGCTGTGTGTCTGAAATGGCCGGAGGAGGAGAGAGGGATTACTTGGCTTTAGAGAGAAACAATAGAGCTGATAAACTAAATTGTCCTTTCTTTGAATCTGAGCTTGAAAGAATAGAAAACTTTTCAGAATAAGGTTCACTGTAGGTTGATATGACAGCCCAGCTGTAGACTAATGCTCCCTTTTACCATTTAACAAATGTCATGCTTTCCCATTGTAGGATCAGAAAACGCAGTTTCATTTTTAATTTGCCAAACTGGTTTAGGGAGGAAACTGGTTACAGGGAAATCCTACCTTGGATGCTTTCTGTTTCCCTTTGTGTTTCCATTTTGTCACATGACAAAGGGGGCTCTTGCTTCTTATTCTTCTCAAGTGACCCTAGAAAAGAGCTGTGGAGAAAGCACAAATTGAAATCAAAAGCTGAAAAAGTAGAAATAAAGGCTGTGTCTCCAGGGAGGGCATTGTATAAATAAACAAGGGATGTTGCTCTGTCCAAGGGAGTGACAGCCAGGCACACAAGAAGGAGAACAGGAGAGCAGCCCTGGCAGGCAGCAAACTTAAAGGCAGAGGAGGACCTAGGAGGATCTGACTTCCAGTTGATGGGCTTTGTGATTTTCTCTTTTATTTGTGATTGTTTAAGACAAAAATGCAATTGTGCATCTTTGTTTGTGAATGCTTTCAAATATATAACTCAAACAAACATGCAAAAAAATCAGGGTTATCTTGGGTCAGACACATAACCCAGGATGTCCTGGCCTTCAAACATGGGTTTGGGCACACATTTACAAAGCAACCCAAAGGGTTTCATTCTTTATCTCTCAGGCTAGGAATTTATTTTAATATTAGTTCTTATGACTACAGGGGGACATTCTTGACCAAATGGCAGTATCTGTTTTGGTTAGGATTGGCCTGGAAGGCTAGAAGTGAAATGAGTCCTAACCCTTTAGAATCTGAGTACCCTTGGAATGGTTTTAGGTGCTTTGCCGTCGACATCTTTGCTACAAGCACTTTTGCCACAAACATTTTTGCCGTATAACTAATTGGCCATAGGCAATTTTGCCATAACAAAGATAAAATAACTGGTTGACACTTGGATTTTTTCTTTGGCAGACTTAATATATTTAAGCTAGTTGTCAGTTTGGTTTCATTTTTCCATTGACAAAGTTCTCTCAGTTACTCCCAATTTTATATTATTTATAAATCTTAGCTGGCCCTCATAATGGTCTATACCAGGGGTCGGCAAACTTTTGAGATGAAAGAGCCAATCTTGTCCCTCACAACAATTTAAAAATTATTTGAGAGCCATAAAACAAATGAAATCACCATTATGTGAATAATATCCTTTAAAAATTTTATAAATGAAACTATGATAGTTTTATTTTCATTTTCAATTTTACTTCAGAGCCACATGTACGTACCCAAAGAGCCGCATGTGGCTTGCGAGCCGCAGTTTGCCGACCCCTGGTGTATACAGTGATGAATACATATGGTAGCGGTGGTCTTCAGACAGTTAGCATTTCTTCTAAATGATGATGATTTGCCCCAAGGATGGCTTCTTATTTTGAAACACACTACTTTGAGAGGAGAAAGGGAGGCCAAGGGCCCTCCTTGATGGGGCAGCATTGAAACCACACATCCCATAGAAAAAAGGCAAGTGCTTAGGAACAAGCCACAAAATAAAATCAGTTATTTTCACAGTATAAACATTAATCTACACACATTTTAAATAAAGTCTTTTTAATTTTGTTGTTATTCATTTTTCATGTTTTATTACCCTTTATAATGTCCCTCTTTTATTTGTTGTGCTTTTATCTTTTTTATGGCAAAATTGTCTTGTAGCCAATTAGTTATAAGGCAAAAATGCCTGGGGCAAGATTTCTATGGCAAAGATATATATCTAGAAATGCAGCTGAAACACTGGACACACCTGAGCCTGTCTTTTCTTTACTGGAGAGACTGGGAATGGGTCTTAGATGGAACCCTGACCAGTCTCTGGTTGGGAAATAATGCAGATACACAGGCACCTGAATCCAGAGACGGAGCATGTAAGAGTCCAGTTCTGCCCTTCCTAAACCCAGGGAGGGCTGTTCAGTCTCAGATATGTTAACTAGAAATATAGTCTGACACTTCTTAAAGATGGTAAGGAAGTCTTTATTCAAGGAACGACTGCAATGGGGTTTGTAGTAAAGGAAAGGCATTGGGCTCAACTCTGAATAGAACAAGGAAAAGTGGGTATTTATGGCCAACGAGCAGAATCAGGGAGATGTCAGTGAACAGAGAATCACTGAGAGGGTAGGATGATTCTTGCCAAACTGACCTAGGAGGGCTCCTGCTGAAGGCAGGTCAGGGTGATCAGATATCATGTGGAAGGTGGTGGGGAATGAGGAATTTGGTCAGATATCGAGCATGAGAAATATGTAGGCTAGGGGATTCTCAATAAACTGACTTAGCAGGATTCTTGCTAAAACTGGGCAATAGGAAAAGGAACAGAGAAGCCCAAAGATTGGAGTCTAGAGGAGAAAAGAGCTCAGAGGAGCCTGACTAAATTTTGGTCAAGACAAGGGTCTTTGTCATACACAGCCCCCATCTGAAAACTACAGGCCAAACTTGAACTCAGAATAAAGGATTCAGCGCCCAAACATTCACTGAGCACCCACGATGTGCCAAGCACACTACTGGGTCACAGGGATGCAGAGATGGAAGACGTACCCTTGCCCTCTAAGCAATCAGAGACTATTGAAGGAGGCAGATAAGCAAATAGGAGATTGTGCCCTTGGGTTGTCTGAGTCTAAATGCCTTCCTGACTGCATGGCCTTCCATGTAGTATCTAACCTCTCTGGGCTCAAGGTCACCAGCTGCAAAATGGGAATAATAACTAACTGATAGATTTCTGTGGTTTTGGCCAAAGTCATGTTTGTAAAGTGTTTGCACAGTATTTGGCACATTGTAATAACACACTAAGTGGCCTTAGTATTATTGTTATCATTGATGTTGGCATTGTTTGTGGTCAGTACTGTATAGAGGTATATTCACATAGTTCAGAGGAAATACAGTGGACACTTAACCACGGTAAAGGATAATTAGTATCAAGATGGGCTTGCAGGAGATGATAGTTGAACTGTGCCTGGAAGGACAAGGGGCAGATAACCAGGCACAGTTTCAGGGACAAGACATACCAGCAGAGAGAAGACAGGGCAAAGCCACCACAGTGGAAGAGAGAGCTGCCCTGGGGAACATGCATTCCAAGGAGAGCAAACAAACGAGAAGGAAATTAACAATCATTGAGCCCATGCCAGACTCTAGAAATGGTGCTGTATGATTGAAAAAGATGCTCCCACATAAAGCTTTACAATAATCCTTAAACAAAGAGTTATCCCTATTTCACAGAGGAAGAAACGGAGGCTCAGAGAAGTACAGGAGCAGCTAAAATCTAATGATTGGCATGATTCACTTCCAAATCAGTGTGATTCTAAAGCTCATATTGCATATAGTCTGTCCCTCTGAGCCAGAGCACAAAATGTGTCGAGGTTTCTGGAGGGATGTGGGGGCTGTGGAAGATGGGAACTCAGGGGCTGGACCACTATTCACAGTAAGGGGTTTGGGCATGCCCTGGGCCATGGGTGCTGGTGGGGCACTATAAGCCTGAAAGTGACAGGTTTTCCTGAACAGAGGGAGCCACTTAACTAATTTCATAGGCATAAGACCTGGGTGTATAATAGGCTAACTATCAACAATATGGTGTACATGGCATGGAACAGAAATTATGGTGCAATGGTCCAGCAACGTAAAAGGGGAACATTTTAAAAGTGGTAATTCGTTTCTATGTGTTTGGCTTTTTTATATTCCATGTATAAGTGATATCATATGGTATATGTCTTTCTCTGTCTGACTTATGTCATTTAGTGTAATGCCCTTAAGGTCCAACCATGTTGTCACAACTGGAAGGATTTCTTTCTTTCTCACAGCTGAATACTATTCCATTTTATATATACCACATCTTCTTTGTTCATTTGTTGATGGACACTTTGGTTGTTTCCATATCTTGGCTATTGTGAATAATGCCACAGTATACATTGGAGTGCAGATATTTTTTTCAATATCCTGTTTTCATTTCCTTTGGATATACACCTAGAAGTTAGATTGCTGGATCATATGGTTAATTCACTCTCGAATGGTAATCAATATTGTAATTATATAAATGTATCAAATCAAATGTTCCTTAAACGTAAACAATGTTATAGGTCAGTTATATCCAATTAAAAAAAATGGTACTTTGTCCTAAGCTGTTGAACAGACTGGATAAGACAGTAAATGGAAATGAGATTTTCATATAGTACCATCCACAAAAATCAAGGTCCCTTCTTAGGGATGTTGTTGAGGAAACAACAGGGTTACAATTAATGTATCAGGTAGAAAGCTGAACCTAGTAGATGTCCCTAAATGCTGATGTTCTGACATTTTGAGCATGAAGAAAGAAATTATGTGACCCTTAGAGCTAAAAAGAGTCCTTATGATAACCTAGTCAGTTATTTTATTTATTTTTTGTGGATGGTAAGACCAACATTCAGAAAAGTGAGGTGATTAGGCCATGATCCTTTGACATGGGACATCTGCCATATGAAACGAACGTCATCCTGTCGGCCATACAAAGAAAACCCAGGAATCTGAACGCATTCACACAGGCTGAAATGGGCATTTTCCTCTAAAACATTTCCTCTTACCCTACATAGCAGAATCTTTCACAGGCTCTGAAGTGAGTGTTATTTAAACAGCTCTCTTCCACTTCTTTACCAGGAAAGGTGCAGAAAGGCAGCCGGGATGGGGGTGGGGTGGGGATCAGATACTCTATCCCTAGTGAGCTTTCATGCCAAGCTTTCAAGATGCTTCTGGTGTTCATTATGGTTGGGAAGGAAAAGAAGAAATAAAATGTATCTTTTCCTAAGCTGAGAAGAGAATCCAAAATGTTATTCTTCTTACCTTCAATGGCCTCCCTCACTGGCTCAGATTCAGGGTTGCTCTCCCCAAGGGAAAGGATGAGATTGGCCCAACAACTGGTATGACCTCCTGGTGGGAAGTTACCCAGAGTAGTGAACCAAGGGCATCTAGTATACCAACCTTGGAAACTGTCAACAAGTTTGTTACCAGGGAAACTGAACAGACTTGAGAAGGGAGGTGAGATACCCTCTCTGTCTGTATCACTTTATGGTGCCTTCTTGGCAACCTCTCACCTGGAGAAATCACAAGGAAGTAGCTGAGCTGCAGAAGTATATGGTATCCTGATAATTATGGCAGGAAGTAAGAAAAACATATAGTTTCTTCCTGTGATGATGAAAAAATAAGATAAAACAACTAAAAAAAAAAAACCTGACTAAAAATTATTACATCCTAATAAGAAGCCCATATGGTGTTGGCCTGTAGGAACCATCTGCGGTCCTGCATATTCTCCTCAGAGAGATATCTATTTATTTAAAAAAATATGTAAGAAAATGCACATGAGCCCAATAATGTCCTTTCTGAATGGAAAATATTACTTTGGGTCAAACTGAATTTTCACCCCTCTGGTTGACTGACAAGGTGGTAGATGACAAATATTCTTGATTCTGATAGCCAAAGCCATGAGATATATAAAGAAGCTTCTAGAAATATTATTGTCGGACCTCTGGCATCTGTCATATTGGCATCCAGTGAGGTACACCACAGAGTTATATAATAAATGAAAGAGGTAACATCAATTGTCAGGACAGGAACTCAAAGCAGAAGATAGTAGATGACAGGTTGTCATCTAGTTTCAACCCCCAGAAAGCACCGCTGAATTTTTTTCTGAAGAATTAGTAGATGAGGAGTTTAGCCTGTTTCTATTTTTTTGCCCTCATCATAAAATCAGCTGGGCTGCCTTTTCCTGTCCTCCCTATGTGTCAACTTAGGATCAAAAATTACTCTTTAGACTATAAAGGATATGCCAATCATGGATCCAAGGAGCCTGGGTTGAGTTCCTTACCCATATTTAACAATTTTCTTACTGTGACATGACTTACATGCTAATATATACCTCCAAAGCTCATGTTCACCAAATGATTTCATTTGCACCATCCAGTTATTTAAGCCAGCACTGCCCTGGGACCGATACAGCACTGCCCTAGGACCGATACAGGGCTAAAGTAAAAATCATGAAAGTAAAACTGGGAGAAAGTGATGATGTTGATCTGTTTTTCCAAAAGCACTTTTCCAAAAACCAAGAGCCTAAACTCATCCTGGTGGTTTGTAGTGGTGCAAATAGAGAGAGGACAACAGCTGATCCTGCTCATAGCTCGTCTGCCTCCTGGTGTGAAGGCCGCACTGTCAGCTTATGCATGTGACTATGTTTTCCACTATGATTTTGGTACAATAGCTTTATAAGAGCCATCTCCCTCTCTCCAGCCTTTTCACTAATGGGGTTGGTGGCCCTTATAGCAAATCTGGTTCAAGGGCAACACAAGTTTCCTTTTACTTCAATTAGCTTTTATGTGCTAAAATACTCATTTCTAGCTATGAGGTAATTTGTGACAAGAGCACCAAACTTCTGGGAATCTACTCTAAGGACAGAATGCCAAATATAGAATAGGATTCATAAGCAAAGATGTTCATCATATCATTATCTATATCAAATATTTAGACCCAATGTAAATATCCAACTGGAGGTATTGATTAAGCAAGCTATACACACCCATGTCATCAGTGGTTGTCTTTGGATAGGACTTGGGATTTTGGAAATTATTTTTCATTTGACTTTTTCTAAACTTTCTACAACTTTTGATGACAGTCATATATTGCTTTTATAATAAGAAAAAAATGTTTTTTCTCATATCAGAACCAATGAGCTTCTGGCCTCTGAATTGCATTTTTGAAAGGAGAAACAAACTCTAGTGTTCTTAGATTATAGTGGGAGAAAGACAGGTCAAGGATTAGAGTCAAAAAAGCAAAACTTCCTCCTTTCTCTGGCACTCTTCATTAATTGCCAAGTGGTTCATGCATAAAGGTCCCTTAAGAGACCATGATATTGAGTGGTAATGTAGGTGAGCTTTAATCTATGAGACAATCTGTTACTAAAAGTAACCTAAATTGAATTGTGTACTAAAGGTAGGAAGAACATACCTTTTAAATATGCTGTCAAATCCATTGTATAATAAAATATTTTATTAACCAATGTCACCCCAGTAAATTTAATAAAAAATAAAGTAAAATTTACTTAAAATAAAAATATATACATTTCCTTTTGAAAATCAAATATTCACTTATTTTATCTAATGTATAAATTCATACATGACAGACTTTTAAAAGTATAACTCACTAGAATTACATTAATTTCATCCAATTTGTATCTCAATAGCATCACTTTTTATTCACTCACTTCAATATGAAACTGTGAGTCTTATTAAAAAATATTACATGGAAAGTTAATATATAGTTTATATGGAACTTGATAACAAATAATGTATTTAATATTAATTTTCTGACAAAAATTTTGAATATCATTTTCCACTGATCTTTGGTTTGATCATTTTCAGATGTGTTTGTCTGATGTTTTTTCCTCTTCCATATAAATCAGCAGGTCCATTTCTAAAAGCCAGTACTTTGTCAAAATGTTCACTTTAAGAATTTTGTCAGCCAAAGGGAGTTCATTTTCTCAAGTGCTAGAAATAAAATAGGAGTATGTTTTAGGTGCATAGTATTCTATTCATCAAATTGCATTGTTCTCTTCCCTGGACTAAGTGACCTTTGATTGCGCCAAAGTAAAAACTGAAGCCCGTATCTGCTTAAAGGCCTTTGTTACCAACCAGGATTCCTGTTTACAACCCTACCAGGGGTCTCCTATCATTCGATATTGTGATGACATAGATTTTTGCATTTTCTACTAATCAATTGTTTCAAATTATTTTGAATATTAATAATTCATCAGAGAAATATTCTGCTAAACTAGTGATTTTTAAAAGTCATTGCATTGTGATGATTAGATTATCCATGGGTCCAATTCTCTCCCTCTCTCCCTGCTCCTATCCTCAGGAAATATATCCCCAGATTTTATTAAGACCTTGAATGGGTAAATAGGATGTTTCTTTTAAGGAAGTTCCAGATGTAGGATATTTAATGTCCTTAAACCTTTTGGTTGCAATCATTCTAGGTGGACTTTTCTAAATTCCTAAAAAAGCCATAAGAACTTTGCTGATTATTTGTTGTGTAGCTATGGTATTTCTCTGAAATTCTCAGACACGTTATGAACCCTTTGTCAAACTCAGATATCATCACTTGCATATGTAACACAGCATGAAATGATCGTGGAATGTGCCTTTCTCGTTCTGATAAATTGAGCCAACATGTGCTTACAGCTTGCACATGTTTTTCAGTTGAATGTCATAGTTACTTTCATTTTCAAAAGATTGCCTCAATGTCCATGTCTATTTTCACAGATTCATCACTCACTGTGACATAAATAAAAATCACAAGTTAAACTAATTAATAGGCACCTTGAAAGGGAGTCAATTGAATTTTCCCAATATTTTTTTCTGTATCCTCATCTTGTTGAACTATAGGAAGGACTTGCTGAGTTTTAGAAGTGGGAAGTCCATGATTAATTCAGCCATGTGTATACTCTATTTTGTTATTTGGGTGGTGAATATAATCGTTTTTTGTCCAGGAAATAAACCAAATAATCTTCAAGCCTAAAATTATTTTTCCCATAATAAGAAGTATCATTTGCATACTTCTGTTTTGTTTTGTTTTTTTCCGCTTTTCTGCAATATATTCCTGCTTTGAGACTTTTTATAGTATGGTTTAATCAACACAACACTAAAGTTTCAAACACTTGGTGAAACATACTTTTGGGTTAAATGATGCTACCTATATCTCAAAAATGGCAAATCCATACTCCTCCTCAATAAATAATTTATAAACCTCAGGCATTCCAGTTTCTACTACATAATGTTTGACTAAGTGTTTAGCAATAATATACTAGTGTCCCGTAGACTCTTGTGTTAAAATTGACTTTTAACAATTGAAATACACTCTTGTTCTACAGCTTAATCCGCCCATTCACTTTAGCTATATTGCCATTCTTGTGTGGAATGTGCTACTTTTTAATTATTAGTTTCTCCAAACCAGTTTCCTAAACACAGCCATTTGGTAATAATTTATCCACTCAACAAATATTGACTGAGCAAGGACTAGTGATCCTGCCTGCAAATGGACCTCTTTTTAATACAAAAAAAGACATATGCATGAATAAGAGCAATGACGTCTTAAAGTCATATACTAGATAGTCATACAGAGTATAATGGGGCCAAAATGCAGGTTCAATCCTAGTTAGATAGAAGGGCTTCTTCAGTGATACATGTCAAATGAAAGGCTTGTAGTTGGTTCACCAAGCAGAGGGAAGGGCATTCCTAAAAGGGGAAACTGAAGGAACAAAGGCTAAGAGCTAGAAACAATGTTCAGGGCCCTGAAAGAAGCAAGTTTCACAGCACAACAGGTGCATGGGGTTGAGTCGTGGCTCTGGTAGTGGGAGTGGCAGCAAGGGTATGGTAGTGAGGATGTACTTGGCAAGATATAAAACTAAAGAATCAGTTGGGCCAACCGAGTGGCTCAGTTGGTTAAGAGCTCGCTCAAGAGTTTGAGCTCTGAGCAACAGCAGTTTGAGTCTGGCCCGAGCTGAGCTGCCGCTGAGCTGCCAACAGGTAGCAGGGTGGCTCAGCTAAAAAAAAAAAAATCACTAGGAGTGTGATATTGGCATCCCTTGAATGTCCTGCTAAGAATTTTCACCTTGTGTCATAGGTATGGAAGCCACTAAAGCATGTTAATAAGGAAGGCAATACAATCAGGAAGATTTCTTGAATGGCTGCATGGGGAATAGAACAGAAGAACCAGAATCAGGATGACCAGTACAGAAACTGCTATAGTAAGCTGAGATGCTATTAGACAAGCTGTGTAGCATCTCAACGTATTGCAATGGCTGGGACAGTGAGGATAGAGAAGGAAGTCAATAGGAGTGGCAAGCATTGCTATAGACAGCTTTTCACAATCTGACATGCCATATATTTTACTTACTTTGTCTCCCCTCGATAAACTAGACTAGAGCATATGCTCCATGAAGTCAGGAATTGTTCATCAGTTTTGTTCACTGCTCTCTTCCCAGTACCTAAACAGTGCCTGGCACAGAAGACATGCTCAATAAATGTGTGTGTTTAATGAGTCACTTCTATGCAGGGGTTGATGGGAGCAGATGTGATGTCCAGATTCCCAACTTTGAAGAGGGTGCAAAATGAGAGCAAGCACACAAGCAGAGAAGCTGGCTGGCAGACAGGTCAAAGGGGCGGAGAATAAGGGAATCACGTCATTTTGAAAGATTTCGCTTCTCTTCAGTGTGAGAACCAGAATTCCATTTAGGCTAAGGCAATTTGTCCACAAGTAAGCTGTAGATACAAAATGTCAAACTGAATTTGGAGGAAAGTAGTGTTTTGTTTTGTTTCGTTTTTAACAAAATGTTTGCTGCTTGTTCTTTTGGATCTTGAAGAACACTCTAATCTCCCTGTAGTCCATAGTGTTTTCACAAAATAACCAACCATGTCAAACCAACCCAAGAGTTACTTTTAGGGTACATGTTGAAAATACCAATTTTATAATGAAAAAATACAGGCTTTATTTACTAAATCACCTATGAAGTAATTAAATTAGTAACTTCCACTTCTGCCTAATTTAAATTTTTTTCTATTAAAATTTACTTTGGTGAGATTTGATAGAATAAGTATATGTGCCTATCTGCCCCTCTCAGCGCTCAGCATGGAGGGAGATGAAAAAGGATACCACATTAGGGAGACAAGAAATTTTGAGTAATTTCTGGAATATTAAAAGCAGGGATAGAAACTAGAGTTTCTAAATCGTTATAGAAGGAAAATACATGCTGTGAAGCTAGAAGGTATTTCAGTTGCCATACAGGATCAAAATAAACACAAGCCGGAAACAGGAGAGGCCCTAGGAGGAGAATCAAAGTAATGAATTAAAGAAACTCCCTCAGAGTAACAGCGCCAAGAATGTCCATATCTACAAATTTTATTCTATAGATATACTCAGCCATGTGCATACAAGGGTGTTCCCTGCAATGGTGTTTATAATGACAAAGATTGGAAACAACCCAAATGTTCATTAGTAGAACACTGATTAAATAAATCGTTCATATAAGGAAACATTAGGCAGTCAAGAAATAATGATGCATTGACTTTAAGCAAGTTACTTTGTCTCTGAGTAGTGGACTACAAGATTTCTAAGGACACTGATAGTTTAATAGTCTATGGTTCTGTGTCCATTCTCTCCATCCTAGTGGCAAAACTTAGAATTATATATTAGCAAATCCTATAAAGTTTACTTCCCATGTAGTTAGAAATAGAGAAGCACTAGTATTTTCCCATTTTACAGATAGAGGAACTTGAAGCCTAAAGCAGTTGAGTAGAATAGTAATTCAATGCAGATATTCAAATAATCTTTTGGCTCCCTTCAGTAGCTTACCTTTGACTTGGAAAAAAAAACAATAAACTTCATTTTTCTTAAGCATTACTTCAGGACTTTGTGTTAATCCAACATCCTTCCAAGTTAATCCAAGTCCTTCGCTGTTATCTCTTTACTCTCCACCCGTTATTTACCCTCAGAGAATACTTTTCTCTACTGGGTTACCCAAAGGAAACATTAATTGTATTGTCGGCTTTTCCCTGCTTACAACCTGGATGTACTGCTAAATAATTCTCAAGAGCTTTCAAGGTTATTGAGAGGACAGAAGCATCTCCAGGCATCACAGTGTTGAAAACCTTGAGTAACTATTGCTGAGGAGTAAGTGTCAGGATGGCTATATTGCACACTTGAAGCACATGCGCGCGCGCGCGCGCGCGTGCGCACACACACACACACACACACACACACACACACACACACACACATAGTTGGGCCATTTACTGAAGGGCATACTAACTATTTTTAAACACTTAATTTCTCATTTCAGTTTACTTTATGGATTACACAATTTTGTAAATCCGGCAAGTTTCAATTCTGACACTGAAATGATAGAAGAGGACGTTTTCCTTGGTCTCCGGTTTCTCCTCAACGTAACCATAATCAATGTGATTATCTGAGACGGGCTCTGTTAGGAGGCTACTGAGGCATCTGTCTGCCTCTTCATGAACTGCAGAGCCTCTCATTGAACTCTTGCTATGTGTACTCTCCCTGTGTTTAAGAATCTGCTTTAGAGATAGTAAAATAGCCTGTGCTCAGATATGGTTTCATTGATTTAATTTCTCTTGGTGAGGGAGGGAATGTATTTCTAATAGTCACTTTGTCTCAAATTTCAGATTACAGTATTTCGGATGGGCTCAGAAGGACACCAGGACATTGATTTAGCGATCCTGACAGCTTTACTCAAAGGTAAGAGAGTTTCTGTGTCCAGAGAGTGCAAAAATAATTTAAGTGGATTAACACAGCAACCTTATATCTCCTAATAGTGGATGTAATTCCAAATGATACCATGACGCCTCCAATTATTGATAACATAAGGACCTCTCCTGTAAAACACTGTTACTGCTATTAAATTCTCCTATAATGGAGCTGTTATAGAGTGATTAAATTTCATAAAGCTTAAATATACTACAATTCAGTCATGTCTATTGAATCATAAAAATACATAAAAAGCTAATATAATCTGTAAGACACTAAGTTACTGAGGTTATTTAGTAATTATTGCCTTGTCTACTTTCATAAAACACTTAATATGCTATAGATCAGGGGTTGGCAAACTGCAGCTTGTGAACCACATGCGGCTCTTTGGGTACGTTCAGTCTCAAAAGTTAGCCGACCCCTGCTATAGATGATAGATAGATAGATAGATAGATAGATAGATAGATAGATAGATAGATAGATAGACAGACAGACAGATATAGAGATATCATAATACATTAAAAATGGCAAATCAAAACCATTTAGAGAAAGAGAGAAAGAAATAAACCAAAGTAATTAAGCTACTGTACTTGTTATAATTGGGCATTATTTAGCTCTAAGTTTCCTCAAAGTTGAGGCAGAAATAGAAATGCCAAGGGTTGTATGATTTTCCTTTATAAGGTGGGTGTTTGTTCTGTTCTCTAGTCCCAATATTGAAAATATTTTCCTCCTCTATCACCAATTTGTGACTTTAAATTGTGTTTCACTTTTGAATCAGTCTTAGAATTTATTTGTTGTAATATAGAATAGTTGTTTTCTGTGTTGTTCATAACAGACCATATGAGATATATTTTATATTATAACCAAGTAGTTATACAGATGTACTTTAAAAACTGAAATTAAGGTATGTGAAATAATGTTTACATTGACTATATGTAATATAATTGGATATTTTCTATTCTCTTTAATGCTGATTATGCCCCACTAAATTGACTTCATGACCCACTAATAGGTCATAACCTGAAGTTTAAAAAGCACTGCCATAGAAGATTAAAGGAAATTATGATTGCTCTAAGAAATTAACATTTCTAATCACTATAATGAACCTTATTTACATAACATTTGATGGGGATGTGTGCCATTAAAAGATTATGGGGTGTCAGCTCTATTTTGTGAAGGCTTTTAAATGCTTTCTGATTTTTGACCCAGTTGATTTGTGAAGTATATCCAACATAATACTTTTGCTGGCTTCTTTGGAGGCCAAGAACATACTTACATCAGTTTCAAATTCTTTAATTGATTAAATTATTCTTCCCATGAATTTTTTTTTAATTATTATGCCTGGGCATGTAACATTGTTTGACACTTATTTTTTGTACAATTATACTTAGTTTTCAATGATCTAATACCTGAGGCATCTGTATAGTACAGTGGTATAGTCCAGAAGTTAGATAGCAGGAGAAAAGAGCTGTGAAACTAATCACTACTTCATAAGCCCAGAGCCTGTGGAGGGTGGAGGGAAGGAGATACAGGAAACCAGGTGGCTGTGGTGATACTACATACCTTTGCGCCTCTTGTTTCTGATTCCACTGGTTTGATTTTCTTCAGGATTTGTACATATTAAAGGATACTGTGTATATGATACAAACTCATTGGGTGTCTGTTCAAAAATTAAGAGAGAAAGCTGGAAACAATGTTGTTATGGAGAACTAAATTGCGCATAGTTTCTTCAAATGCTGACCTGTGGTAGCTTTTGAAAACAGGTGATGTTGCATTTGTCCTTGGCATGAAGGTAATCACTCTCCCAAAGTGGTGACCTGGGGCTAGAGACGGTGCACCCTTCTCCCGCTTCTCATTCCCTTCCCACCCCCACCACACACATCTAGGGGAACCCAACGGAGTGGCAAAGAGTAGAGTTACCAAAGTAAATACAGGACATTAAATGTTCAGATAAATAACATATTTTTAGCATAAGCCTGTCCCAAATATTGCATGGGACATACTTAAACTAAAAAAATTGTGCAGTATTTATCTGAAATTCAAACTTAACTGGGAGTCTTGTATTTTTATTTGCTAACTCAGGCTACCCTACTCAGGGAAGGTCTGACACCATGAATACTTCTGGACTTCAGACACCTTGAGGGGATCTATGGGAAAAGTACTCAAAAATCTAGGGAGCTCACCTAGTCCCCTGCTCTCCCTCCATCTCTCAGCCAGTTCCTGCCAGAGAAGACTTCCACTGGAAAAGACCCCAAACTTACCTTAATAATCTTAATAAACTATCAGATGCTTATCAACCTGCTCTCTCAGTCACCTCATCCTGTCTGCATCTCTCATACAGCAGCATAGTGCTCTTGCTCCAGGCTCAATAAATCCAGAAAACACCTGCTCACAGCAGAAGTTATTATAAGTAGTCCCTTGACCCTTTCTGTGGATAAAATTACTCCCAATCTTTTTTCATCATTTCTCACGCACCTTGGAAGTCAAATCACCTGGGTGTACACTCTAATTCCTATACTTGCACTGAAGTGTAATATGTGATTATCACTGTCCTCTTTAAATGAGAATTCTTTTTCTTTGGGTTTAATCTTCATTGGCAAAGAAGATAATTTGCAGCATGGGGAGAGAGGAACATCTACTGCTCCCTTCTTTTTCTGGAAAGCATTTTAAAAGAGCTGAGAGTGCAAAACACTATGTTCCTCTGCAAAACTGTCAAGGTCATCAAAACAAGGGGGTTGTCTGAGAAATTGTCACAGCTTAGAGGAGCCTAAAGAGACATGACGACCTAATGTAATGTGGTTTTCTGGATGGGATCCTCGAGCAAAAATTTTTTTTAAAAAAGAGTATTAGGTTAAAAACTAATAAAATCTGAACACAGTATGGACTTCAGGGTTTTTGGGTTTTTTTTTTTAAGTGTAATGGGAGAACTAAGGAAGCTATGTTATCATATATGTGGATCTGAGCAGGAGACATACTATAGTCAAGAAAACTCTATACTTCTTTCATGTCAAAATGACAGAAATAGAGAAAGCATCTTGTGGAATTACCTGTAAAAGTTAGGTACATATATAATCAAAGCACTATAACATGTGAAGGAAGTATTTAATATAAAGGATCTATATAACTCACATAGTCATGGATAATAGCTATTGATCTAAGAAATTATTAGAAATACTATTGGAGAGTCTAAGCAAAAGATTTTTGAATGCAGAACCAACAGAAAATAATTTGTAAGAAATCAAATTTCCCTAGGGATTTATACAATCCCTTCAGAGAAAATTACCTAGTTTTTACCATTTTATTTCACATGTTCTTCAGACATTATACTATCAATAACTAATTAACTGCTTATAGATACTTAAATGGACAATGAACTTGTTTTTAAGATACGCATTTGTAAGTTCAAATCATAAAGAAAAAAGTTTGAAATAAAAATTAAAATGCCAGGAGAATAGCCAATATGTTCTATCTAACTTTAGATAAATTTCTACTCAAAGTAACTACAGAGTCAATGCAATTGCTATCAAAATACCAATAGTATTTTTCATAGAACTAGAACAAATAATCCTAAAATTTATATGGAACCACAAAAGTCCCCAAATAACCATAGCAATCTTGAGAAAGAAGAACAAAGTTGGAGGTATTACACAACCTGATATCAAACAATACTACAAGGCCATAGTAATCAAAACAGCATGGTACTGGCATAAAAACAGACACATAGATCAATGGAATAGAATAGAGAGCCCAGCAATAAACCAGCACCTATATGGTAAATTAATCTATGACAAAGGAAGCAAGAATATACAGTGGGGTAAAGACAGTCTCTTCAATAAATGTTGCTGAGAAAACTGGACAGATACATGCAAAAAAAAATGAAACTAGACCACTTTCTTAGACGATATACAAAAATAAACTCAAAATGGATTAAACACTTAAATGTAAGACCCAAAAACAAACTCCTAGAGGAAAACATAGGCAGTAAACTTTTCAACATTGTTTTTAGTAATATTTTTTTGAGTATGTCTCATTGGGCAAGGGAAACAAAATAAAAAATAAACACACTGGATGACATTCAACTAAAAAGTTTTTGCACAGGAAACCATCAACAAAACAAAAAGACCATCTACTGAATGGGAAAAGATATTCACCAAAGATACACCTGATAAGGGGTTAATATCCAAATATATAAAGAACTCATACAACTTAACACCAAAAAGCAAACAATCTGATTAAAACTTGGGCAGAGGATCAGAATAGACATTTTTCCAAAGAGGACATATATATGGCCAATAAACATGTAAAAAGATACTCAATGTCACTAGTCATCAGAGAAATGCAATTAAAACCACAATGAGATACCACCTCACTCCTGTCAGAATGGCTATTATCAATAAATCAACAAACAGCAAGTGTTGGCAAGGATGTGAAAAAAAGACAACATTTGTGCACTGTTGGTGGGATTGCAAACTGGTGTAGCCATTATGGAAAATAGATGGAGTTTCCTCAAAAAATTAAAAATAGAACTACCATATAACCCAGCAATCCCATTTCTGAGAATTTATCCAAAGAAATCCAAAATACTAATTTGAAAAGATACATGGATCCCTGTGTTCAATGCAGCATTATTTACAATAGCCAAGGTATGGAAACAAGATAAATGTCCATTGATAGACAGTTGGATAAAGAAGAGGTGTTACATAGATACAATGGAATATTACTCAGCCATAAAAAAACAATGAAATCTTACCATTTGCAACCGCATGGATTGGCCTAGAGAGTATTACACTAAGTGAAATAAGTCAGACAGGGAAAGATAACTGCCAAATGATTCCACTTATATGTGGAATCTAAAAACCAAAATAAACTAACAAACAAAACAGAAACACATTCATAGATATAGAGAATAAACCAAACCGATGGGAGGGGAGTTTGAAGGGCTGGGTGATAAAGGTGAAGGGATTAAGATACAAAGTGGGAATTACAAAGTAGTCATGGGGATGTAAAATACAGCATAGGGAATATAGTCAATAATGTTGTAATAACTATGGTATCAGATGGACACTAGGTTTATCAGGGTGACCATCTCGTAAGTTATATAAATGTTTAACCACCATGCTGTACACCTGAAACTAATATACATTGAACGTCAATGGTAACTGAAATTTTTTTTTAATTTTAAAAAAGAAAAATTTCAAAACCGAATGACATTGATTAGATTAGGTCATACAAACAATGAAAATCACTACGTTCTGAGCCATTTTCCTTTGAATTTATATCTTTAGAAACACTACACTTGAAATAAAAGTGGAAAAAATTTCTTTAAAAAACAATGGATTTTAGTGGTTTGAAACTACTTCTGAATGGATGCCCCTCTGACTCTGTTAACTAGAAATTGCAGTTATTATCACAAACCAGTACTGGCATAAGTAGGCAACAGTCTTACTAAAAATAACTCATCTTGTTTTTTATATGGCTTAATGAATCTCTAGTAAAACAAAAATCGGGGCATATATTCTGAAGTAGTTTATATCCAATAATTTTATGCACTAGATAAATCTCAGAAGCAATTAACATGTTGCAGTGTTTACTGAGAAGCTACCTTGCTGACACTCAGATGATTCATGAATAGGCTTTATTAGAATTGATTATGACCCTACATTGAAACTAAGAAAGTATTTCTAATTATGTGTTCAGCCTCTCCTACCCTTCGTCCTGTGTGTAGGCAGCTTAATACAGCACATGCATGATTGCTTTCCTTTTAATATCTGGTTTTAACTTGGAATGGTTTAGATGGCTTTATTAAAGCCAAAAAAGAGACATTTATGTTGATACCTTCATCACTCATATGAGATACAAAGCTACCATACTTATTAAAAATTATACAAATGAAAGTAGATGAAATCTTGTCCAAAAGAGATCTACAAAGTCAAAACGTGTGGCATATGCACTTTAAGTTTAAAAGGGACATGGAGGGGGCAGTAAATTGTGGGAGAATAGTGAACTATTTTAGTTGGAGATGAAACTGACCAAGTCATTTTTGCAATTTAGATTCTTTACTAAAGTATTTATTGAACACTTCTCTGTGTAAGGCCACTTTTAGTCTCCTGTGTGTTCTCTGACTCATAAATTAGGCTTCCCCAAACGCATTTGTTTCCTGATGGGTTATTTTACACCTTCAGAGAAATCTTTAACTTCAATGTCACAGAGTAGATTGGCCATCAGCAGTTAAGAGACTAGCCATGGGCCCCCAAAACCTATGTCTGCTATTGGCCTCTTATTATTACCTCATCCCAAAGCCACACTGAAACCACAATACCCCCCATCCCCATGCACTTTGTATACTAGGAGACTGAGGCCAAAGAATCTAAAAGACATTAAAGATCATTTGGCAAGTCAGTGGCAGAGCCAAAGCTTAAACCCACGTCTCCTCACTTCAGGTTCCATTATGTTAAATATCTGAGTCTTTGTGGGACCCAGGATTCCTCGGCTCTACACTGCTATAGAGCTGTTGGACATTTGCCACTGTGGCTTCAGGCGTATCCCGAGTGATTCATAGATCACTGCATCTGCTTCCTGAGAACTCGCAGAGTGCTTACCAGGGTGGTCTCGGCTGCCAGATAGTCTTAGTTACACACACAGTATCTTAGCGATCAGACTAGGATGCCCACAACGTCACCTAATGTAATAGCAAAAATAAGTGTGATCTGACACTTGTTGTATTTTTAAAAATTAGACCACCAGCGGAAAATTGTTTCAACCAGGAAAAATTTTAGTTACAGGTGACCAAAAAAACACAATTCAAATGAGCTCAAGCTAAAAGAAATAAGATGGATGTGTTAGTTCACATGACCGGGAAGTCTAAGGGTAAATTGAATTCAGCAAAGTACAATCGGGGCTTAAATGATGTCATCAGGGCCCGGCCCCCCTCTCTCAGATGTTAGTCTCTACACCTGTCATGAAAAGCAGCCATCAGCAGTTCCAGGCTCACACCCAGCCAACCAAGCAAACCCCGATCCAAAAGAGCCAACTATTTGCTGAACTCATGAATAAATCAACAGGCTTTGGGATCAGACTAGATACATATTTCATATCTAGTGCTTTACTGGTGCGGCATTACTCAGGCGTGTTAGTTAACCTCAGTATGCCTCAGTGTCCCTTCCCTGTGCAAAGGGACATCAGACCTCTCTCATGTGAGCTGATATAAGGGACGCGTGAGATGGTTATGCTGGAAGCTCTTCGAGGGAAAGCAGTATGCCTTCTTTATGATAAATACTTCACACTTAGTACTTTCGTATCCATTCCTTTCCAAAACAGGCTTTAAAAATTCTTAGGGAACTGTCTTGTCCCCCATTGTCCAAAACCCATCAGAATCATTAAATGTTAAATTTGAAAATACCCATAAATTTGGAAACACCAACCAAAAAAATAAATTTTAAGGATACATGTAAGGATCCAAAACAGACCACAAAAAGGAGTTTAATTTTGGAAATGGTTGAGCACATGTTAAGCTGCCTTAACATGAAATGAATTTTCTGGCAAGCTTTTTTTTTTTGCAAATCCAACTAGATCTCAGAGCCATACCAGAGACCAAAGTAGATAGCAATTTTAGACATTTCTGTTTAGACATTCTCTAATAGGAGAATGCAAGAAGAGAACTTAAATCTCTTAATCCCTTTTTCTGTATAATGTTTTACAATTCATAAAGCATTTTCACATAAATTTTAATCACCTAATATTTACAATTGTGCAATGGTTTCCAGAAAATTTATCTCCAAGCTGAGGCTCTCTTAGGCATGAAATAGGACAGTATTAATAATTATGCCAAAACAACTGGAATAAACTGAGAAGCTCTAGGCAGGCAGGCTCAGAAGTATTATCACCCTGGTTACAAACCCCACCTTGCAATTAGAAAGTTGCCAGAGGAAAAGGATGCTCTTCTTTGCCTTTGTAGTCCAACACCCAGGAAAATGCTTGACATATAAGCATTCAATAAATATTCATTGATTGAAAGAAGTGGAGTCCTGGCCCAATCAACCACTATGCAAAGTCACATAAACAACCCAGACATACGCTGAGGCCTCCTTACCCCAGGAAATTTCATTAATGTGGACTCGAACCTCTCAACTCATAATCCACAGAAATGCAAATCCTGTATCCTCCCTAGGATTTCTGCAAATTCCTGGAAGACATAAATTCTCTTGGTCACCCCTGTTTTCAAGTTCCTGATTTCATGTATGTTATTCCTGTTCCTCATCATAGAAGTTAAAATGTAAAACTCAGCCCTTCTACAGTTTCAAAACAACAAAATTCACTTACACAAAGCATTTAACAGATATAGTAGACTTTTCTAAAATATAGGTAGGGATGGAAGAGAGGTTTACTTCTCAATAATGTAAACAATTTCTAATTGAACAGCAGGCATTTCCAATGTTGACATCCTTTGGCCATTTCACACAGGGGACTTCCCGTGGATCCTTCACCCATGACATCCTCAGCCTCACACTGTCCCACAGGCTTCCCTCCATCTTCTCCCACTATTTGCTTCTTCCTCAATGCTTTCCCTTAAGAGTAAAACGAAGTCCTCTTCTCCTTTCAAGTGGAACGGTCCATCCCTGGTCTCTGATATTGTGGCCTCAGCCCTGAAGAGCTCATCTGCCCTAAGCAGCTTTGCAAGGTATTTTTGCATACAAAGACAGTCCACTCCCTAAGTAGAGTTCAGGTGCCAACTCATAGGAAAGAGTGATTTCTTCAG
>NW_017732018.1:329245-362369 GCF_001890085.2 Hipposideros armiger | reverse complement strand
AAAAAAAAAAGAAAGAAAATATTGGAATCACTAAAAAAAGAACAGCATCTTATATTTAATTTAAGAACTAAAGAGAGCTCTTAGAAATTAAAAATGGCAGCATCAGATAAAAACTAAATGGAAGAATTAAAAAATAAAGTTGAAGAACTTGCCCAGAAAGTGCAGAAAGAGTCAGAAAGAATAAAAGTGAACACAAGGGAGGAAATTATTAATGCAACAGTTCCAGAAAATGTCCCTGAACTCCAGAACACGTTTCCTGATTCGGAGGATCCAGTGGGTGACCAGCACAACAGACAAAAATGAACCCATACTAAATCACATTAGCATGACATTGCAGAACATGAAGGACCCAAAAATATATATCCTAAGAGATACCAAAGAGAAAAACAGGTCCCATTCAAAGGACCAGGAGCCTGAAACTTGTAAACTTCTAAACAACAATGCAGAAAGCTATCATGAAATGCTTTCAAATTTCTTAAGGACATTTACAGTAAAACCTTGGATTGCGAGTAACTTGGTGCACGAGTGTTCCACAAGACGAGCCAACATTCCTAATACATTTTAACGTGGTAGTTGAGCGATGTCTTGCAATATGGGTAGTTTGTTTCTGGAATGAATTATGCTCACAAACCAAGTACATTTTAATATGGTAAGCAAGTGATATCTTGCAATATGAGTAGTCTGTTTCCAGAACGAATTATGTTCACAAACCAAGGTATTACTGTATTTGCAATCTAGAGTTTTACATCTACTATACCAGTCCCTTTGACAGTAGTATAAAGACATCGTCAGACATGAGTTGTCAAAAACTTCAATTACCACAAACCACTTCTTTGGAAATTACTGGAGCATGTGCTCCACTAAAATTAAAGAGGAAACAAAACAGGAAAGCCGACCTCCAATATAGGAGAGGGGTGTTGGAAATTCCTGGATGAGGAGGAAGGAAGGCTCAAGGTGTCAGTTCTACACCATGTGTAGGAGGTAAAAGCAGGAGCTGCCAGACCTCCCTAAGCTTACGCCTGTAATTGACATAGGGTCACTTCTGCTACATTCTATTAGCAAAAGCTAATCACAAGACCAGCCATATTCTATGCGGGAGGGGATGTACCAAGAGTGTGAATACTGGGAAATCTAGTTCCTTGGAAGCTCTCTTTGAAGACCCGCTACCACAGAGAACCAAAATAATCAGCTACGAGAAATGAATGATGGCCTGTCAGGAAAGAGGATGGGGTGATGAGTCTTGTGTTTTTTTACAACAAATCTTGTGGGAAGATGACTCGAAACTCTGTGCACATATAGCATTAGTAAAAATAAAGTACACAGGGCCGGCCAAGTGGCGCGATGGTTAAGAACTGGCTTGGGACGCCAGAGGGCCCCGGTTCGGATCCCACATATGAGGGCCAGTGACACTGCCCTCCACAGCTAAGATGCTGAACAACAGCTCAACCTGGAGCTGGGCTGCCCTGAGTCGCCGGCGACGGCGTAGGCTGCAGCCCCTGTTGCAGTGGGTTGCCATGGGCTACCGTATGTAGCCAGCAGCCAGCGTGAGCGGCCAGCAGCCGCAGTGAGCGGCCATCCAGAAGCCGGCGACTGATCTGCCTTGCCCGGGAAGAGTGCAATGATGGTGCCAACTTGGGCCAGTGAAGCAACGTCCTCCACAACTAGACTGAAGAACAAAACGACAGCAACTTGTCTGTTCCCCTTCCCCCAATTCCCCAGCGCTGTTCCCATCCCCCCAATTCCCCAATAAAAATCTTAAAAAATAAATAAATAAATAAAGTACACAAGGATCCCTAGATTATCTAGTTCTCAAATGTGTAAAAGAAAAAGAGAACAGAAGGTAGGAAAGCATCAATGCAATAATTCCAGAAAATGTCCCAGAACTCCAGTGTATGTGTTTCTGTAGAATCCTGCTAAAGATCACAATATGGAAGATGCAAATATTTTACTGAACCCAACTATGTAAATGAATTCATTTTTGTCATATCACAAGCAAACAGAATAATCCAATAAAATGTTTGGTTCTTTTACTCCCTATGTCTTAATGTTGATGAATCTTCTCAGTTTTGCGTATTGTGCATAATACAGTAACAGGAACACTTTTATAAAGTTTTTTTAACGTGTTTACAGGAAACTTTTGTGAAGTATTGGCTTCTTTTATTGCAGAAAGGGCACAATAAAGAGAACTCATCCATTTAGGTAGGTCGGCAAAAAGAAGGAAATAAATAGCACTGTGCTTTACAATGCTATTAATCATACGCCATATAATTTCATTTGTCCTTTCTGCTTGTATATGTTAGGAGGGCATGAGGAAATAGTGGCAATATTTACTGCAGAAAGTCTTGGCCGATGTCATCCCACAGACAATCTGATTTTGTAAGGTTTCTATATAGCTGTGGTCCATAAAAGCCTAGTATCCTAGCTCTGAGAATGAAACTAAGCACAGCTTTTCAAAGTGAGCGAGACCTTACACAGAACACTCAGAGCCAATAAATAAGAGAAAAAAACAGAACAAAGCTTAGTCACCACCTCCTGCCACCACTGGACCCAGTGGGTAGGAAGTGGAGGGACCCAGGAAAGAAAGAGTCTGGCTGTCATTCCAGGAAGACATGATGCCAAGAAGAGGTGGAACAGCCTTCAGTGTCTGAGAAGCCCTCGGTACCTCTGACAGGCCCGGAGGGTGCAGGGACCCTCTCAGCAGACCGCAGCAGGCACCATGCACGGCAGCAATGGCCTGCTGCATCCGGCAGCCTGAGAAGGCGCCAGACACATTTTCTAATTGTGTGGTATGGCTCCTACAGAAACACCTCGCATCCGGGGCCTGGGCTGCCCAGAGAGAAACACACAACCAATCTTCTCAATTTACATTCCTAGCAAAGAATCACATTCTTGAATCCAAACCGAGCATTTATATCTAAATGCCGACTCTTGTATCTAACAAATGTACCACTTCTTGTTTATATCTTAGCATCTAAGCTTCAGCTCACTGCAGTGTCTGAAGAAGAAAACTTCAATGGAAGGTAGCATTTGATCGATTCTCCAAACTCAGTCAGGGAACCACAACTAATGCCCACTGGCAATTCTGACATGGGCATAAGCCCTAGGTAATTTAGAGACTGTCAGTGCTTAATTCCGAGAACTACTATTGCACTTTACAGTGAGTATTCCTTTTATGAAAATTCAATGGGACCTAATCATTCACATCGACCGCAGTAGAAATCATAATAATAGTCTGGCTGGTATACCTGAAACAAATATAAAATAATATTGAACTGTAAGTGAAAAATAAAGAAGGTTTTATAAAATAAAATAAAAAATTAAATTAAAAAGTCTTGCTGGGAATTATTCTCCATTCAGGAGTGTTTGCATGACGATGGCATTAACTTCATTAATCTGTTAAATTACTTCATTAACCTGGTAAATTTATTGTCAGAAATATGTAAGACACTAAACATATTAGCACAGTGCTTTACTTTAACAAAGCACTTTTTTCATCTATGATTCCATTTAACCTTCGAAGTAATCCCTGGAGGGAGATATTATTGGTCGTGTTTTATAAATGAAGAAACTAAATCTTGGAGAGGATAAGTAACTTTCCCAAGCCCCCACAGGTAATAAGTAAGCTCAGCACCCTTCTCTTCCACCCAAAGAAGTCATCACAGCCTCTATTTACACTCTCCACGCACCTGCTCTCCAGTAAAGAGCAACCTGACACCCATTAGAATTGAGCCAGGCAGCTGCCACCTGGCTGGTAGGTATCTCATTCAGTTCTCCAAGAGGCCGGAATGCATCATTCTTAATATCAGGGGTAAATGGCCTCTTAAGTGCTACAAAGTCTTCAAAGATCTTTGTATGGTAGGAGTATATACCACAATATACCACAGTAAACTATAATATAAAGTGCAAACAAAATGCTAAAAATGCCCAAATGGCAGAGACTTCTGGGTCCAGAGGAAATTGTAATGCCCCATTTCAGAATTCCAAGCCTCTTATATGAAATAAACAGCCTACAGAAATACAAAATAAGTAATAAGCCAATTTTTTTCTGAGGAATTTAACATTGAAAGGAACATTCTTTTTAAAAATCTTATTAATACTGGAAATCAGAGCCTCCAAATAAACAGGATATAAGCAAGTCTAAACAGGGTTTATTCTGCCCACACAGGAACCCATCATTTTATCCCATCAATACCTTCCCTTAAAGTGTGTTTGCAAACTATATCTTTTGCACTGCATCATACCTTAGATGCATTTATAAATTTCTAATTAAGGATAAGAAATACTTTTGTAGAAGAGAATCCTTTTATAAAATAAATATCACCTAAGTCACTGTTTTGTAAGTATTCATTTTGACAGCATGACTGTTTAAAATGGGGAACTCCGATTTATGACTATGAGGGAGGGGCAGCATTGATATGAAATGGCTGAGACATGAATGAGGGTGGCAGGGCGGAGTGGAGGGAGCCCAGTTTAGAAGCAATCTTTGCTGTTCCGAAGAAAATGAAGAACACTGAATTCATTATGAGTCACTTCAGAAACTGACATAGACTAGTAAGTAGACTTTGAACCATTCCATCCAAACAAGAGACTCAGTAATAGAACCTAAAGGTAGGACTCAGGAGAAGAAAAGAACAACAAAAAGAGAGAAAGAAAGAGAGAGGAGTGGGGAGGAGAGGGAGGGAGGGGGAGAGAGAAAGATTGAGAGAGAGAGAGAGAGAGAAAGAGAGTTTTATTTTTCTTTGAGGGTAGAAACTTTGTTCCAACTCTGTGCCTACAACAAAGGCTGACAAAGAGTTTTATAAAAATCTGTTGCGTAAATGAAACCATCTGGGTGTCCACCTCTCTTCCCTTAAGGCTTCCCCTATCCCCCTTTCTCAACACCAGAGCCAGTAAAATACAGACATTGATATTTCAGCAAGGGGTGGGGCAGTGTGGAGGTGAAAAGGGTGAAGGTAGCCAAAAGATACAAACTTTCAGTTATAAGTAAGTCCTGGGGATGTAATGGACAGCATGGTGACTATAGTTAACACTATTGTCTTGTATATCTGAAGGTTACTAAGACAGTAGATCTTAAAAGTTCTCATCTCAAGAACAAAAAAATGGTAACTACGCGTGACTAAACTTATTGTAGTAATCATTTTGCAATATATACATATATCAAATCATTATGTTGTACACTTAAAACTAGTACAATGTTTTATGTCAATTATATCTTAATGAAACTGGAGAAATCAATAAATCTCCAAACCCAAATGGCTTGAATGATAAAAAATAAAAAGAATTGAAGGAGCTGCTATGTGAATTTTATGTAACCTATTTTACCAATTTTGGCCTTAATCGTATGGCATTAGAGAATATTCTGGCTTTTTTCATTAATGCAGTGTAGATTGTTTTTTATGGAGGACACAAAAGCCTGTTTGCCTACTTCCCTTTGTTTGTGGGTATCATGAGTTCAATTAAATTTGCTAAGTTTCTATGAATCGAAAAAAAATCAGCCCGCAAGCAACAAGGTCGCCAGTTCGATTCCCAGCCCAAGTTGAGCTGCTGCTGAGCTGCCAACAGTTGGTAGGATGGCTCAGCTAGGAAAAAAAAAAAGAAAGAAAAGAAAAAAGAAAAAAACTCAGCCCTGAGACCAGGCTGCCTGTGTTTGAATCTCATCTCTAGCACTTCCTAGCTTCTTCATTTTGGACAAGTTTCTATGGCACTTCATAGTTTGTTCTGAGAATCAAATATATTAACACTTAGAAACAGTGCCTGGCACAAGCTAAGCATGAAAGAAATATTAGTTACTATAATCTTTCTTATTTAGTAAAAATAAAATAGGAAAGAAAAACTCATCTTCCTGAAAAGGGCTCTTTCACTGAGCTGTCTGTTTTGTCTCTCACAAACCAAATCTAAATTTCTACAGCTAAAGTTAACCCAGTTTTTCCTGATTCCTTTTAACTTTCTCCTGGGAGTTCACTAAAGTTATTTTTACCAAGAAGAGATAGTTATCATTCAGGGCCAGAAAACAGAGCAAAAAATAAATTATACACAGACCTCATCTACTTTTTATGTGTATGTTTCAAGCCTTTAATTTGGTTTTTCTCAATGTAATAGTCACATTCCTAAGAGAGGCTCCCCAGGATAGATGGTGTCCCTGCTCTGGGAAACAATTGAAGGTGTATCCTAGCAGCCCAAGTCACATGACAGCCAACCTAATCACATTTCAGCTACGTTCCCTCCACCTTACTGGTTTTCATACTCACAGCAGATGGTATCCTCTCTTACTTAACTTATGATGTTGAGGTTCATCCAAGTTCCCTTCCTATCATTCTTTTCCACTCATGAATAATTAGAGTCTCCATTCGTCCTTTTTGCTTTTCCTCTTCACTCTGAAGACCTCTCTTCTTTGTGAAAACCAACGACCCCTGCCCTCCATTCTCGAGGATCTCACCCATCATGCATTTGCTCTTTCCATGTACAGTTGCAATTGCCTCTCTTTCCAGTGGTTCTTTGTCTTCTGCTATAAACACATTCAGGGTCCCTGTCACCTAAGAAGACCCTGACTCCTCTCCACCAAGCCCTCAATGTAACATCTTACTTTTCTCCTCTTAACCATCAAACTCTGAATGCTAGTCTGCCTTCCACCAGCTTTCCTCAACCTCCACTCACTCTAAATTCTTGACTCACTCACTCTTCAAATTCTTGCATTCCAGATTCTGTCCCACTCAGTTTACTCACACAGCTTTTAGTACTCCTGAAGACCCCAAATATGTAATCTTCCAACTCCAAGGATCATTTTCCCAAGCCTTTAGCAACTTTTGACAGTGTTGACTTTATCTACTTCTAACTGCAACTCTTTCTTACTTTGAGGGAAGGCCTCAGTTGGAAGCCTGGTTCTACAAATTGCTCTATTTGTCTGAGCCTGTTATCTGTTCTGCAAAGCGAAGATTGAGATATTCAGTATTCAGTGTTTATGAGCACAAAATGAGAGAATATATGTAAAATTCCTAGCATATCATTAGCTCTCAGTATATGATAGGGATTATACTTATTTTTACCTTTCCTTGGTGTCAGAGATACTAAGTATCCTGCCTTCCTGACCACTCCTTTGTCTCGTTCATGGAACCCTCTTACTTCTCCACTCTGCCTTTGGTCAAACTTAGTACCATGGCTTGAAATATCATGTCTACAATAACCTCCAGGTTTAACTCAAATCCTAGCTTCTTTTCCTGTTCCCTCTTCTAACTGCTTACTGGACAACTCCCTTCAGTGTCAATAGGCACCTCAAATTCTATCAAATTAACTGTCTTAAAAAATTCATAAAAATAAAGACAAATGGTCTTTTCCTCAAAGCGGATTTGTACCTGGTTTCCCTGTTTATATTCATATAGCCACCATCCTTGCAGTTATCCAGGCTCAAAGCCTCCATCAAATTCTTCCTCCCTTTGTTAAAGCAAATTCTTACTAATTCTGGGCATTTTTGCCACTACATACAATTATCTGTCACATCTATCCTTTCTTTTCTCTATTTGCTCAGCACTGTTAGGCCTTCAGTAATTTTGACCAGATTTGTTGCAATGACCTCTTTAAGGATCTTCCTGTTTCTTGTTGAGCATGCTCCTATCCATCTTCTATACTTCAATTAGAGGAATAATACTAATGCAAAGCTCTGATCAAAGATGCTCCTCTACCTACAAAATCCTTTCAGACTTCCGATAGAGACATGGTGACATAACTCATCATTCCCTTCTTCCCCTAGAAAGCTTCCAAAACCAACGATGAAAAGGGAGGAAACAAAACAAGCAAACTGCATGTTTGATAAAATTAGGCAATGTTACAAAATGTTTGTATATGCAGGAGATGTGTGGGAGGAAAAAGTGAAAGCTAAGAAGAGAGAAACCAGCAGTGGCAATCTTCAAAAAGCGCCAACAAAAATGTAATTCCTAGATGTGAGGTGCACCCCAAGGTGCAAGGTTCTCTCTTTGTCTGGAACAGCATGTGCAAGAAGGAGAGTGAGTTGGATGGTGGCAGGGGACCCTCCTGACCGTGGCTTAGTACGCAGAAGTAGAGAAGGTGGGCTACATATAGAATTATGCAGATAAGCCATGTTTGCAGGAGGGAGTTTGTCTTTGTGGTAGCTGAAAAGAAAGCTTTCCAGTTGGGATTAATAACTAGCCTGGATTGCTACCCTGGGCCCATTATAAAACAACTCACTAAATTATAAAATAATAAAAGGGATTAGCATATATATTCTAAAAAAACAAAAGAACGAAATGTATTCACACACCAAAAAAAATAATCTTTATAAAAATGTTTCCTGGGAACAAATGAACATGATGAACAAATATTTTACCATGAAATCTGAACATTTTAAAATCTCAGTGCAGCACTTATTGATGAAGAAATAGTTCAAATTTGGGATACTAAAATTCCAATCCAAGTAGGTGGGGCAGCAATAGGAGATAAAAAGTGAGTAGCACGCAGGAAGTAGAGAGGAAAAAATAAAATCATCAGAAAATTGCAGAAGAAATGAGAAGTAGTGCAAGATCAAATATACATTGTGAAAAACCCAGTGCAGGACACAAAGGAAAGAAATGAGGAAAGCAAACAAAAAAGAAATGAAATGGAGATAGTTAATTGGGATTAAAGAGAAATTATATTTATAGAAGACAGAAAATGGAGATTCGATGTAAACATAATTAGTCTCCAAAGAATAAAACCTAAATGATGGATCAGAACAAATATTTTACAATATAAGTACATAATTTAAAAATATAATTTGGGAGCCAGCCGAGTGGTGCATTGGTTAGGAGTTGGCTTGGGACGCCAGCTCTGAGCAGCAGGGCCCTGGTTCGGATCCCACATGAGGGCCAGTGACCCTGCACCCTCTACAGCTAAGATGGTGAACAACAGCTTGACCTGGAGCTGAGCTGCTGTGAGTCTCCTGTGATAATATAGGCTGCAGTGGGGCTGGCCAGCAGCGGGCATGAGCTTTCGTGAGCTGCCATGAGCCACTGTGAGCGGCCGTCCAATGGCCAGCGAGCAACTGCCTCACCTGAGAAGAGCGCAATGATAATACCAACGTGGGCCAGTGAAGCGATGTTCTCCACAACTAGACTGAAGAACAAAAGGACAGCAACTTGTCTGTTCCCCTTCCCTGATTCCCCAATGCTGTTCCCCTCCCCAAATTCCCCAATAATAAACTCTAAAAAAATAAAAAATAAAAATATAATTTAAAGATTTTTTTTATTAAAATAATTTTTTTAACTTTGATCTAGATATTGAAAGGGCCATCTTATGCTGGAAAAACTAATTAGAATCCTCAACACCCAGACATACCTTAGTAAACTTACTAAACTTCAAAGAGAAAAACTAAAGAAAATAAAGAATATTTGGGGCCACCAGGCAAAATGATCAAGTTCCTTATGAGGTGGAAAATCAAGCTCGCCTCAGACCATCTTACAGTAAATGTCAATGCCAGAAGAAAATAGAGCAACAGATTTTATACTGAACCATTGTCAGTCAACTATAAAGACTACTTAAAAAAAATAGCTTAAAACATTCTAGAACTCTGGCAATATTGTTCCCATAACTAACTCTTGAAAAAAAAATGACTAGAAAAGAATTCAACCTACCAACCAAGAGATGCTTGGGTACACTCTGGCAAAATCACTAATTGTGAGCATTGGTGCAAGAATCTAATAGAGCTATGATAAAAACAAAAATGGGAATTTGAATAACAGAAAGGAATGTAAACATTATTTTCCATATCAAGGCAGGAATAATATAACACTAGTAACAATAGTGTAACAATAGTACTTGTAGTAGCTCTGTACCAGTTTCCTATTGCTATCATAACAAGTTACTGTAAACTTAGTGGCTTGAAACAAAGAAAATCGGTTCTCTTAGAATTCTGGAAGCTGGAAGTCTAAAATTAAGGTGTCCGTAGAGTTACCTTCCTCCTAGCGGCTTCAGGGGAAAATCACTTCCTTGCCTTTTTCAGCTTCCAGAGGCTGCCTGCATCTCTTGACTCGTGGCTTCTTCCTTGCATCAATCCAACCTGTTGCTTTGACCCTCAGTGTCCTACTACTGTTTTGATCCCCCGTCATTGGATTGGGCTGTCCAGATAATCTAGGATAATCTCCTTTTCTCAAAATCCCTAACTTCATCACATCTGCACAATTATTTGCCATGTCAAGTAACATCTTCACTGGTTCCTAAAATCAGGACACTAACATCTTTGAGGGGCGGGGAAACCATTCAGTCGCCCACACACTCCATTTGTTTAAATCTCCACCATCTTTCCCCACTCAGTGAAATTCTACTTCCTCAGATGGCTGTGACTCAGCTGACAAGGATGTGCTCTGGACTTTTTATTTGTCCATGGCACTTACCACTTTGTTCTTTGATACAGTGATTTGTTTACTTGTCATATCTCTCCCTTTATCCCATCCCACCTCCATTCCTTTTACATGACAGTCTCCTGAGGGAAGAGGTTGCAGACATGTTTCTACTCCCATACTCTACTGAAGGTACACACGAACTTCATCAAAGACTTCTTAATGGCCAATTCCAGCACACACTTTTAGGTTCATTCCTTCATTCAACAAATAGTTACTGAACACCCATTTTGGGCCAATCACTGTTTGGGGCTCTAAAAATACAGCAGTGACTAATGTAGACTGAATCCCTGGCCTGTTAAGGTTTACATCCTGGAGAAGGATATAAATAATAAACTAATGAACACATAAGCTGGTGCCTGGTAATGAGAAGAGTGGTAAAGAAGCGAGGACAGTATTGCTTGTTTTGCCTTCTTTTCAGCTTTTGCTCTATTGACACCTCCACCCCTCCTTCTTGAAATTCTCTGTTCCTATAATTTAAGGCACCATGATCTCTGGGTTATCTTCCTTTCTCTCTGACTGATTTCTGTGATTTTTTTTCTAAAGATCTGCTTTACTTTCATACCTTTTAAATATTGATGTTATTCAATTACCCATCCTCTACCCTCTTTTTTCTGGTTACCTTCAGGCTAACATTTCCCAATTCTCTATCTCCATCCCTGACCCCTTCCCCGCCCCAGACCTCAATATCCAAGGGCCTCTGGTCATTCTCACCTCGATATACCACAGGCATTTTAAGCTCAATATATTCAAGAATGAAATGTTGCTGTCCCCCAAAGCTTGTTTTGTTCTTGCACTGCCAATCTCACTCAGTTGGTCATTATGTACCCAGGCTTTCAAACTAGAGACTAGGAGATTTTTTTATTTCTCTTTCTCTCTGGTGCCCCACTTTACACCAATCACCCAAGGCTATCAATTTTGCTTCCTAAGTAACACCCCCCATCCAAGCTGCTCCTTTGGGTCCTCATTAACTCTTTCCTAGAATATTGTAAAACTTTCCTAACTCTTCCTCCTCCAATGCCCTTCCAATCCTTTCTTCACACTACTGCCAAAGTGATTTTTCTAAGGCATAAATCTGACTGCATTGTTTGAGACAAAATTCTTCCAGTGGTTTCCCCATGCCTTCACGTCATTTATAAGTCCTTCTGTTTTAGCTTCATCTCTCTCTGCGTCTAACTCACACTATACCCCAAGCATTGAATCTTCAATGTCTTGCCATGAATTTCCCAAATTCACTGTGTTATTTAATCCCCCCACTATTTGTATACTCTGTTTCCTTTGGTAAACATCTTTCTTTATCTAATTGACTAGTGAACTAATCCCTTAAAAAACCGTGTGTGGTCATTATTTATGCACTTAAATCTTCCCTAACATCCTGCAGAAAGAGGAAATAATAAAACCACATATTTATGTCTTATACCCACTTGTATTCATTCCCACATCAGGGCCTTTGCACCTGATGTTTCCACTTCCTGGAAGGCTTTCCCCCTAATTCTTCACATGATGACTTTTTCTAATCATTTAAGTCTCGGTTCAAATGTTACTCTAGAAGGCCTTCTGTCTATTCATTCTAACAGAGCTCTCCACCACCACCCTGGGCCCTAGAAGTATCACCCTTACACTGGGTCTTTAAAGGGCCTTCTCCCATGCCCACCTGGGATCTGGCATCAGTCATGGCTGCAAGACTACATGGGTGGGGTGCCCTGAGCCCAATCCGGGACCTGCACGGACCCCAGACACATTTAAATACTTCAGGGCATTTTCCAGCCATCTATTCCCCACATGGGGTCAACCAGATGCCCCAAGTAACTCCCAGACTTGTGTTTATGAGGTTAACCAATGGCTCCATGTCCAGTCCTGGTTTCAGGAAGGCAGCCTGGCTGGCAAATCACTCCAGCTGACTGGTGCAATACTTCTGTCAGGGGATCATGCAAGATTGGGTACCCAGAATGGTGCTGCCATATTGATTTGGAGTGACTCAAATTGTTTATATAGAACAGGTCCCACATATCCCGGGAATGACACTGCTCCTCCGTAGCACTTACACAATTTGAAACTGCCCTGTTATTAGTTTGTTTATTCATTTATTTTCTGAATCCCACTCTCCCACAAATAGAAGTAAGTTATAAGCTCTGTGAAAAGAGTACTCTTAGCTATCTTGTTCACTATTGGATATTTAATGACAAAACAGTTCCTGGCACAGAAGGTATTCAGTAAATTTCTGTTGAGCAGAAAAATGAATGATTGCATAAAATGGTATATTTAATTACAGACCTCTTTCCTGCTCTAGAATGTAAGTTCTCAAGACAAAGGGTTTTGTCTTATTCACCTTGGTCCTCAAAGCTGGCATAACGCCTGCCATATGAGAAGGCATGAAATCAACATCTTTGAATGCATAAATAAATTAATGAATATACAGATGAATAAGTGAATTAATGAACATATATTATCTAGACTCCAAGTTCTTAACCTTGTCTTCATGACTCTAATGTGAAGATAAAGTTAAGAACCTCTAGTTCTTAAAAGCTATTAGGGAGCTTTTAAAAACTGCACTGCTCAGGACCAATTAAACCAGAATCTCTGGGGCTGCATCCCAGGCATGAGTATTTTTCAAGCTGTCCAGGCAATCTCAGTGCGCAACCATAGCTAAAAACAGGGTGACCAGTCATCCATATTTGTGCAAGACTGAGGGATCTCCCGAGATGCAGAAATTTTGATGCTAACATTGACTATACCAGGCAAACTGGGGTGATTAGTCACCCGAGTTGAGAAACACTGATCCAAAACGTCATCCAGGACCATTCTTGAGTGACATATTTTCAGTTTTTGAAAAGTCAAGACTCACTGGCTTCATGCTTTCCTTTGACATGTATCACATTACCTTCAAGTAGCTCACATTGATCTCAGTGACTGCTTCCTGCTGTGTGTCCTTCTTCAGATTTGTATTGCTACTATTGACTTAGGTGACACATAAATATGTGGCATACAAATGGCAAAGGAAATAATTAAACCATTACAGCAGGTCCACAATGACCAGCAGAGCAGCTAAAGAAGCCAAGAAAAATATAAATTGTTACCTTTCCAAACGCAGCCCCAAGGAGCCTTCACTTTTCTTTCCTTCAAGCTGATGACAGTGCATTTTGACATGGTCCTGTTACCACTTGTTTGTGCCAGTGACCCTGGTATGAGTTTACAGTCTCTGTTGTTACCTGAAGAGATAAGAAATATATTTTTATGAAAAAATCCCTGTGTAAACTGAATTCATATCCATCATTCCAAACACTAATTATTTTACTACAAGTGTGTGGTTTATACTGAATCCATCAGTGTGTGGACACCAAAATCAGATGTTATGACCCAAAAGTCAGCAAATAATAAATATCAGTAAGGAGTGGAGGAAAGGGAACCCTGGTGCACTGTTGGTGAGATTGTAAATCGGTGCAGCCACTATGGAAAACAGTATGGAGGTTCCTCAAAAAATTAAGACTAGAATGACCATAGGACCCAGCAATTCCACTTCTGGGCATTAATCCGAAGAAAACGAAAACACTAATTTGAAAAGATATGTGCACCCCTATGTTCAACGCAGCATTATTTACAATAGCCAAGACATGGAAGCAACCTGGGTGTCCATCCACAGATGAATGGATAAGGCTGTGGTATGTAATGTAATATTATGCAGCAATGAAAAAAGAATGAAATCTTGCTATTTGTGACAACATGGATGCATCTAGAGGGTATTATACTAAGTGAAGTAAGTCAGGCAGAGAAAGACAAATACTATATGGTTTCGCTTATATGTGGAATCTAAAAAAAAAATGAACGAACAAAACAAAGGCAGACTTACAGAAACAGAGACCAAAGGGATGGTTACCAGAAGGGAGAGGGTGGGGGGATGAGTGAAAAAGGGGAAGGGGCGTATAGTCAATAATACTGTGTGATAAGTTTGCACAGTGACAGGTGATTACTAGAATTATTGGGGTGATCACATTGTAAGGTATAAAAATGTTGAATCGCTATACTGTACACCTGAAACTAATATAATATTGTATATCAACTAAAAAATAAAAATAAAAATAAAAGATTGTCGAGCCGTGGTTCTTTATGGCTAATTTTGTCTTCTTTCATCCCTGGGGGAATTTGGCAATGCCTGGAGGTGTTTATAATTGTCATGACTTTGAACAGAGGTGCTGTTGGCATCTAATGGGTTGAGTCCAGAGATGCTGCTAAATATTCTACAATTACAGGAAATCCCCCACAATAAAGGATAATCCTGCCCAAAATACCAATAGTGCCAAGTTTCAGAAACCCTGCTGTACAACTGAGTCTACTCTTCAGGAAGAGGGGTATTGATGGGAGTGATAAAGTGGATCACCTTGGTGCAATAACTGATCATTTTCTCTCTCCCATTTTCTCCCACTTGTCTATTGTACACAGGAGCCAATGCCTCGGCCCCAGACCAACTGAGCTTGGCTTTAGCCTGGAACAGAGTCGACATCGCTCGCAGCCAGATCTTTATTTATGGGCAACAGTGGCCGGTAGAGTATACGTCATCATCTCTGAAAAGCCCACTTGCTTGGGCAAGGGTATTTGTTTAAGGAGCCTCTGAGACCAGCTCAGAAATGGCTTCCTTTTCTTTAGGATGGAAATAATTTAGGAAATCACTGCCACCTAGTGGAACATACAACTAAGCACAACTCAATAAAACGTTCCAAACATTTCTATCTCTCTGAGTGGCCCTTGATAGCAATTTTCAGCAGCAAATGATGCCATTTCCTTCAAATGTCATGTATATATATGACAAAGTTGTATTAATTAAAATTAGGGAAGGATTGGAATTAGCAGTTTGTTTCTGGTTGTCTTTGAGGTCGCTGCTTTCAAGTGGTGTCACCTCATGCTGGTGTGTGGCTGGGACACCTCAGGATGCAGAATTAGCAGGATCCCCATGCAGGGGCCATCTGGTCCTGGTTGCTAAGCACAGGTCCTTCCTATTCCCAGAACAACACAGAGGGAACCAACACTTTATATAACTGTTCTTGGTTTGTTTCCCTCAACTGACTCTCCCAAAAATAAAAATCTGGAAAATTCGCCATTGGGTGATGGATGCGTGTATCCCCAGGAGGCAGCCAGCACCCTGAAATTTGATTTCTGTGCCTGGAATCACTGAAAAACAATCTCATGTACAGAGCTTTTTTAACCCTTCCTTTTCCCCAGAGAGCTTCTGCCTAGGATGGAGCCCCCGAATGCGTTTAGTGCAGCTAGTGGATTGCTAGTGTGGAAACATTTGTCAAAGAGCCTGGACAATGGGAAATTTTTGTGACAGGAATAAATAAAACCCTAGTATACAGACCAAAGGACCTAAATAATTGCTAGGTCTCTGGGTAGAAATGGATGAAACGAAAGCAAGGTACTATTACTTAAGTTAAAAAAATAAATGGAACTGCCTACTTTCTAATCTGCTTACTAGGGCTCCTCTTCTCAAGTCAGCCAGGGTCTGATTCTGAGTCTAAGGAAGATGAAAACAAGTACAGCAAAGTACCCACTTTAGTACTTCACTGCTATTGCAGAAGGTTGGTCAGAGAGCTGGGAGAAGAAAAGCTTTGTAAACCGTTGTACCTTCCCAACAATGAGAGAGAGAGAGAGAGAGAGAGAGAGAGAGAGAGGGAGTTTTTTTCAAGGGGGGAATAAATTTTGGACCTAGAAATCCTTGAATTCCATTTGCAAAGACAGGCCCCAAAACACAGGAGCGATTATGACTGTCCCAAAAGTGGAGTTGAAAACAGTCTTGCATGTTCTTGAATGTGCTGAATGTTTACCAGATGTCAAAGGCATCCATTTCTAAACTATTGCAATAAATGACAAAAACTGCATCTCTAGACCCTGGGGCAGACTAACTCAGTGACTTGATTTGCAGGTGGGGTCTCTGGAGCAAGCCATGTTGGATGCCCTAGTTTTGGACAGAGTGGATTTTGTGAAATTACTCATAGAGAATGGAGTAAGCATGCACCGTTTTCTCACCATCTCCAGACTAGAGGAATTGTACAATACGGTAGGACCAAGCTAAGGCACTTTTTGTTTTCTTTACATTTTTTGTTTTACCTTCTCCTGCTCCCCACATGCCTGTGAGTCTCCCCTCTCCCCTCCAAATGCATGAATCATTTTTTACAAATGCTTCCTTAGATGTGTGTAGACAACACACACCAAGATTCCACTTGTTTTAACTGCTCAGTTGTCAGCATCTAAGGCAGAAAGTTATGCGATCACCAAAAGGTAACCCTCTCAGATTCTTACACTAAACCATGAGGCTCTAGAAATTAGAATATAGTTTACTTGTAAGCCCAGCAAGTGTTGAGGCAATCAGCAGAGGAGGATTGATTTAACTCCAAGCATCAAAGGAGACCGATTAACTATCCTGCACCATCTTGTTATCCTCAGAGCTATAAAATTCATTCCTTTCCCACTATAATGGAATAAAATGTAAAACACCTCATTTGGAGTTATCCAAAAACATTTTTTGTTGTTTTGTAATGATTTGTTAATTCACTTACTAGGGATACCAAGGAGTAATCGTAAGAAAAACTACTATTTATGAAGTTTTCGAAAGTATTCAATGAGTTAAGCGCATTGGCTCTGAGCCGATTCTCACTAAAATCCAGTGAAGTTTAAAATGTAAATATTGCTCTCTCCCATTTTACAGATAAGAAAACTGAGGGCAAAGAGTATATTGGTTTATTCACAGTCACAAAATTCCTAAGAATGAAGCTAATACTGAAGCAAAGCTAGTCTCAGAGATTCTGCTTCCCCTTATTTGTCACAATGCTTCTCTGTCCTACCACCCACTGTGGGACAGATGAGATGGAGTTTATTGACCTATTCCCAGCCAGTGATAGGTGTTAGATGGTACCACCCTGTTTCTATCTTATTCCTACTGCTGGAAGTAGAAAACAGATTAGTAGAGTGGCTCCAGGTTTCTGTTTTCACTGCAGATTTCATTGTTGTTGTTCAGCATACTGAGACTTTCAGTAAGAATAATGGACCATAATGGTGGATGGAGTAGGAGGCCTAACCTTCTACCCCCACAAAAAGATAAACAATTAGCCATAGAAGAAATGGATACATCCCTAGAAACATACAACCCACCAAGTCTGAATCATAAAGACACAGAAAAAGTGATCATATTAATAACAGGTAAGGAGGTTGATCACCTTACAATGTGATCACCCCGGTAATCAAAAACCTCCCAACAAAGAAAAGCCCAAGAACAGGTGGCTTCACAGGTGAATTTTACAAAACATTTAAAGAATTAACCCCAACTCTTTTCCAACTCTTAAAAAAATTGAAGAGGAGGGAACACTCCCAAATTCATTGTTATGAGGTCGACATTAACCTGATTCCAAAGCCAGATAAGGATACTACAAGAAAAGAAAAATATAGGCCAATATCCCTGATAGATATAGACGGAAAAATTATTTAAAAAAAAAATACTGACAAAGCAAATTTAACAGCACATTAAAAAGATTATGCACCATGATGGAGTTAGATTCATTTCTAGATACAAGGGTGGTTCAACATGTTACAAATTGATAAATGTGATACATCACGATAATAGAATGAATGATAAAATCATATAATCACATCTATAGATACAGAAAAAGCATTTGACAAAATTTAATACCCTTTCGTGGTAAAAACTGTCAGCACATTGTGTATAGAAGGAACACACCTCAACATAAAAAAGCCATATATGACAAACCCACACTCAGTAGTGAAAGGTTGAAAGCTTTCCCTCTGAGATCAGCCAGAGAAAAGACACAGGTGCCCACTCTCACCACTCCTATTTAATATACTACTTGAAGTCTCAGCCAGAGCAATTAGACAAGAAAAAGAAATAATAAAAGACATCCAATTTGGAAAGGAGTAAGTAAAATTGTCTCTGTTGGCTGATAACATAATCTTATACATAGAAAATTCTATAGACTCCACCCAAAAACTGTTAGAACTAAATGAATTCAGCAAAATTTCAGGATACAAAACCGACATTCAAAATTCAGTTTCATTTCTACACACTAACTATGAATTATCTGAAAAAGAAATAAAGAAAACTATCCCATTTACAATAGCATCAAAAACAATAAATTACTTAGGAATAAATTTAACCAAAGAAATGAATACCTATATGCCAAAAACTATAAGACACTGATGAAAGAAATTGAAGAAGACCCAAATAAATGGAAAGATATCACATGTTCTTGGATTAGAAGTGTTAATATTGTTAAAGGGTCCATACTACCCAAAGCCATCTGTAGATTCAGTATAATCCCTTTAAAATTCCAATGACATTTTTCACAGAAACAGAAAAAAACAATCTAAAATTTGAAACCACAAAAGATCCTGAATAGCCCAAACAACCTTGAGAAAGAAGAACAATGATGGCAGCATCATACTTGCTGATTTCACACAAAGCTGTAGTAATCAAAACATAAGGTGTTGCCATAAAAACAGACACATAGACCCATGGATCAGAATTGAGAGCCCAGCAATAAACCTGTGCATATATTGGTCAACTAACTAGTAATTGACAAGGGAGCCAAATATTAAAAAACAAACAAACAAACAAAAACACTGTAGAAGTTCCTCAAAAAATTGGGGGTTGAGGGGTGGTGAAAATGGGGAGATATTGGCCAAAAGGTACAAGCTTTCAGTTATGAGTGAGTTCCAGGGATCTACAGTACAACATGGAGACTTTATTTAACAATACTGTATTGTATACTTGAAAGTTGCTATGAGAGTAGAGCTCTAATGTTCTTGCCATAACAACAATGAAATAGTAATTATATGAGGTGAAGGATGTGCTGTGTAACCTTGTGACAAACATCTCACAATATATACAAGTATCAAATCATCACATTGTATACCTTAAACTTACACAATGTTATGTGTGAAGTGTATCTCAGTAAGTCTGGGGGAGAAAAGAAGAGTGGGTTTTTAGTAACATAAAAAAATAAAACATGGAGTTGAGTGACTTGCATATCACTTAGAGAACCAAGAAAGTAGAGTGACTTATTCCAATAATTGGAAAGAAGTAAGTAGGAACGTTCTAGATGGAGAAAGTCCAATAGATTTCAGCACTCCAATCAACTGGTGGTGTTTTCCTGGAGTGCCCTGTTGATAAGGGCTATGGTATAGTGAATGGCCTCAGTAATAATAACAGCTAATGTATTTTAAGTGCTAAGCACGCCTTTAGTAGCTTTATAAACGTTTCATCTTTTAATCTTCCCAACAACCGTATCAGATGAGTGGTATGGTTATCCTCATTTTAGAGATGGTACTACTGAGTCACAGTTAAGTAGCTTGCCCATGGTCACAGCTGGTACCAAGCCGAGCCATGCTTGGAGCCAGGCATTCTGACTCCAGAGCCCGCATGCTTAATCCCTACACAATCCTGCATCCCTCCGTGGAAAAAGAGTTCTGATAAGTATCTCTGCATGAACAGGCAGGGAGTGCAGGCAGCACTCAGGGACTGTCTGTCCTTGAATGTGTCTTTAAGGATTTGTCATCACTGTTTGAGATCTTCCGATTATTTTATTTAGCAAATAAAAATACAGGATCCCCATTTAAATTTGAATTTCAGATAAGCAATAATTTTTAGTATAAGTGTGTCCCAAATATTGCATGGGACATACTTATATGAGAAATTATTCATTGTCCATCTGAAATTCAAACTTAACGGGGCATCCTATATTTTATCTAGCGTTCCTATTCCTGAAAAACAATTATGTGGCAAACAATTCTGTTTTATTCTTACCTTAAGCAAACATACATCTTTTTCCCAAGCCTCTCTTTTTCCCAAATTACCTGTGGCTTTTTCTTTAAACCAGAATTTAGCAAACTACCACCCAACAACCAAATCAAGCTGACTGCCTGTTTTTATATGGCCCGCAAGACTAAGAATGACCTTTTACATTTTTCAATGGTTGAAAAAAAATCAAAAGAATGATATTTTGTGACATATTAAATTATGAAATTTTAGTTTTTGTGTTCACAAATAAAGTTTCACTGAAATATAGGCAAGCTCATTTGTTTAGGTATTGTCTCTAGCTGCTTTCATACAACGGAGGAGTTAAACAGTTGCCGCAAAGACTGTATAGCCCACAAAGTCTAAAATGTTGACTATCTGGGTATTTACAGAAGAAGCTTGCCAACCTCTGCTTTAGCTAGTTTCTCATTCATTATGGGTAATAAACAAGTTGCGATTGGCAATATGCCAAAGTATATTTCCAAAGCGGTAAATTGGCACCTTTGTCTCCCCCCGACCTGCTTCAAAACTAGCCCCTTAAATGATGTTTTGGCCCAGCTGTCAAAAGAGTTGATGGCTTCCTTTATAAAGTTTGAACCTAGAACCTCAAAATGCTTTTTCTTGAGCAACCACCATCCAAACCTCTGCCAGGTGTTTAGAAAAGACTGAGCAAATACAACAAGGCCCCTCCGCCAGTCAGATCCTCCCTTCCAGATCCTTCCTGCCTTGCCAGCGAGAGCCCCTGACTAGCAAAACCATTTGATTCTTCTTTATTGTTTTCAGAGACACGGGCCCTCAAACACATTGTACCACTTGGTCAGGGATGTCAAAAAGGTAAGAACCCTCTCGACTGCAGGTCGGAGGCCCTGTTGTGAATGCTTCCTGTGATTAGAAAGCACCTGTTTTGCATTGCATGAGCTGCCGGAGTATTCCTGTCTTTGCCAGACCCCTCATTGCAGGACATCGTGTGTGTGTGTGTGTGTGTGTGTGTGTGTGTGTGTGTGTGTGTGTGTGTGTGTCTTTTAACTCTGACATTTCTGCTTACGATGCAGCTGTGGTTTTATCTCCAGTCTCTGTGGTTTTAAATGCTTTCACCAGGCATAGTGCTTTTGGATAGTGGGACTCTAGGCTTTTCCCCATGCTGTGTGGATTTATGCCATTACTTGTATTTTTCCATATGCCCCTCACTGTTTGGGGAGTCAGTTCCCAGGCTGTCCAGCTGACCATAAGAGGTATCTTCAGTGACTAGCATTGGATGCAATGTATCACTGTCACTTCTAGCATGACACAGAGTGTAGTAAACGTAGCTCAACAAGTCTCAGGACAACAGGGACTCAAACACATATATGCACTCCGTTCTCCTAACACTTTATTTTTTCCAATATATTTTTTCACATTCATTACCTAATTCGATGTGGGGGTCGGGGGAAGCCAGTAAGTTTCGGTCCGGTAGATTTGCTCCCATTTTACAGATGAGGGGGCTGAAATGCAAGGAGGTGAGAACGGTATTAAGTGGTTAGTGAAGAGCTAGGATTAGAACTCAGAGCCCCTGATTAATAATAATAACATAACAATACTTAAGATTTAGTGATGACTAGGTGCATGACACAATCTAAGCTGTCTCTGTATCTTAGCTCATTTCATCTTTACAACAATTCTGTGGACTAAAACTTTTATTTTATTATTATTATTTTGTTATTATATAGTGCTATTCCCATGTAGCAATGAGAAGGGCGAGGCACAGGGAGGTTACATTTAAACTTAGCCCGCTGCTTGCTCCTTTGCCCCACACAGCCTTTTTCAGAGGTAGCTTTGGTTCTGAGTCTTAGACAGTGTTCCCAGAAAGCGATGCTTTAACTCCAAAGGACGAAATAGATGGTGCCACTTCTCCCACCTCGCACACATGCATACACACACACAGGTATACCCACCTACCCGTTTATAGCAATTCTTCACCCAAGTCCATAGGACATAACGAAAGCTACAAGGTAAGGTCACAAATAGAGTACAATTCCTTCATGTCATAGGGCTCTGTTGGCCAGAACTGACCTTTAGGTGTCCTTTTTAATTTTTCCTTCAAAAAACCAACAAAGATCCTGGGACTGCTTATAATGTACCTATTAACCCTCTGGCCCTTTTTCACCCGTGTGAGTGAGTGAAGCATGTAGTTCTTTCAAAGCCAGGGAGACAGATGCTATGCGATGTGTAGATCCAACCCAACAACCATTTTGCCAAGACCTCACCTTTCCTTGGTCTGCCCCATTTCAAGTCAGAAGCATACCTGCCCTCAATAAACCCATTTCTCTTTTCCTCAAGTCTTCCAATTTTGTTTCATTTACCCTGGCTCAAAATTGCCTGGAAACTAAAAAGGGCAAAGTATCTCAGAAGACTAAGTGTACACATCCAATGTGTATTCTTGGCCAAGACATTTATTGTTCATGTTCGATAAAATGTCTTGAGTTTTTCCAAAATAATGAGATATCATCCCCCTTCCCTGAAGCTATTCTGTGTCACTGAAGGGATTGTGAGTTTCTCTGAGGAGACATCTGTGTCTTTGTTCCTCAGTCCCAGCCATCAGCCAATCCAAACTTTCAAATAAAGTCACTCATCCACCTCCATCACTCAGGTTCTCAATGCCTTGTCTGATTTTCAAAGGGTTTTTGCAGTTAGATTTTACTGAGTATAAATGATCAAGATCTCTCCTGTCAGGTTTTCTTCCTCTGCTTTGCAATGTCGTTTTCTCTTTTCTGAAATCCCATTAGCTGCCTCTTACATTCGCTCGCATCACTTATATTAAAAGACATGCAGGGTGTTTCTAAGGTACAAGTTTTTTCTTTTTAACTTCATAGCTAAAGATGTGTCTCAAAAAGAATAACTCATAAGAAAGAACAGGGTGGTAAGAATTGGAGAGGAAGGGATGTTAGTTAGAAGCAGTTTTATTTTTCTTTTAAGTGCGATTTAAACAGCGGAACAAGAATATAGTTACATAAGGGTTCATTTACTTACGAATTTAGTAACTGGAAAAAGAATGGTAACAAATCACCCAGGATAGTGCTGAACTGGCTTAGGAACAATTTATCCTTTTATTTGGGAATAGGGACTGCCAATATGGTGCGGAGAACAAGAAAGCCTATGTTGAGTTTCTTCCCTTGGGAACAAATAGGAGCAGGAAATGCAGACTCCATTTATTTCTGTGATAACGGTGAACATTTGACTAATGGAGAGCAAGAACAAATAGCAGTGGTGGCCAAATGAGCTGGAAATGTCTGCATTTTATGTTATATGCAATAAGGGAGCTTAAAATCAGGGGTAATTTTATTTGTGAGTTTTTAAAAAGTGAATGGTAGATAAATTAATATTGGCGCACATCTTCTTAGATGGTTTCAGATGTCTTCCAATAAGATACTCAAAGTCTAAAAAACACTAGGTCTAAAATGCTAAGAAAATCTTGGACAATTTAAGCAATTTTCAAAATTGAGGAACATAATAATTAGCATGTGCTTTGTGCTTTGTGATTATAGAACTTTATGTACATATTAGCTGATTTAATCTAAGTAGCAAAAAATTAACCAGTGAGTGTTAAGCCCCAGTACAAAATGCTGTTCATAAGCTACAAAGACGGTTCTGGACATTAAATATAGTGTTTGATAATATGTCTGTATTTGATATGTAAGTAACTCTTACGAACCCAGGGAATGCATTTAGGAATTATCAGACCATCGAAAGTTAACCAGCATGACATCTCCAAGTCCAACTAGCCTTTGAAATAACAGAACTGAACAAGAATTGCTCCCAAGCTAGTTTCAAACTCTCAAATTATTTTTATCAAGGGAGCAATCTAGCGGCAATGAAATAAAGAGTTGATATTCAGCATCAATCAGAAACTTTAAGTGATATAAGCCAACCCAATTCCCTGAGCTGTTTTCTGCATAAATCCATTGGATGTTCCAATGCTCTCTTATTAAACCAGAGTACTCTGAGTCTGTCTGCTTGTTCGTGAAATCTAACTTGTCATTTTAGTAGCTAACTGTCTGCTCAATTTGTGCCTCTGTATGTTTTAAATTAGTAGTTTTTCTTAAATGTGCTAATTCTTCAGATTACCTACATGATCCCTCCCCACCAAAGGAGGATGATATTTAAGTATTATATAGAAGTTGTGGTGAAATTATGATAGTTTAAAATTCATTCACATGAGAATCAAGACCCAGAGCTTTGCATAATGAAAACAAAAAAGCATTTCAGACACACTTTGGGTAAAGAAAGGACATTTTCATAATACGTATTTAGTAGATACATAATAGCTACTAAATTCATGCAAATTTACAAAAGTATTCTTATATTTTAAAAGATCGGTTGCTCAGTCTACTACCATGCCAAAGATTCGGGGAATGTCCTTTTTTTCATAAACTTTGACCAGAATAGCCTTTTCCCCACTCTTTCTTGGCAAACTTGACAACCAGCTATCATTTTACACCTTACATACACAGAAGGAAATAATCTCGTTTTGAAAACTTATTATAAATTTCCAGGAAAAAAAAAAGTATGTCCTTAACTGCTGAAATCTGATAGTTATATCACAAGCTGGCATCTGAAAAACAGAGTGCATTTAGAAGAGACGGTCTAATAAGTGAATTTAAACTATTCTTTTAAATAAGTCATCCTTAGGCATGGCATGGATTAAATTTTAGCTTCAAAGTAGTAGTTCATAGCATGAAAAAAAGAAGACAACATTTTCAAATTGTCAAATTTTAACTACCCATAGACCCAAGCTTCTGATTTATTCTGTGGATCAAATTACTTAAATCACGTGGCTCGTCATGTGTTCTTAAGTCATTAAATGGGAACTAAGTGTTCAGGCTTTACCAATTACCAAAGTAATTACCAAAAAGGCAAGGGGAGAATAACAGAAACAGCAAGCAGGAATGTTACTCTAGTATTCTTGTTGATTTCTTATTTAAAAAGGACCCAAGCAAAGGAAGACTCCTCCAGAAGGTTTTTGGACATTACTTGTGGTGTATGAGGTGCCATCACTTTCTCTGCTTTGTCCAGGGGGGGTGTATGTGATGAGCACAACCCCATCCCCATCGATCCCTTTTACCAACCCTTGTCTCTGAGCCCCCAGCTCCACTAACCAAACTTCAGGGAATTCATAAAACTTACATCAACTCTGAAAGCTCTGGGCAAGGGTCTTTTCCAAGTGACCTGGCAGCAAAGAAGAGCAGCCTGCCAGGTAGTGGTCAGACAATTGGACCTTTTGATGTAGATAAGACCTTAGATATAAGTGTGTCCAAACTGCCTGTTTTCAAAGTGTAAACTGTGGTAGAGAGAAAGGATGTGATCTGTCCAGGGTCACGTGGGACAGAACCAGGACCACAGCCCAGCCTAGTGCTGTTTCCACCGTGGGGTCCTACGTCTGGCTGTTCTCTGTACATCTGTGACATCCGCAGGTCACAGGTGGTCTAGGCCATCAGCCCAGCCCCTCACACAGACTCCCATGCTGCCATCCCTTTCAGAGTTCACCCAGGACACAGTAATCGCAAGGGGACTCAATTGTATCCAGTTTTATTCACTTTATGAAATCTATTTCTTCTTCCCCAAAAGGTTTCCCCTCTTCCTAGTAAAAATTGTGAAACTAACTTCCCTTAATGTCTCTGTTAGCAAAAGACTCTGGAAAGAAACAGCTGTAACCAGGCTTGCAGACTGAATTCAAACACATTACTTGGTAAAATAAGCTTTCCCTCCTCCGGATGTCACTTCAACAAAAGCATCTGATTCTCTCCTTATCCCCAAATCCTCCAATCTGCTCTGTGTTCATTTAGGTCTCCTTATTACATAAATAGAACAAGCAGGTAAACGCTGGTAAGGGTGGAACTCTCATTGGCTTCAGTTACGTGAACATCACTCCCTTGTGGTCAAACAGAATGCAGGCTAGTTCCTTTCTGGCCTTCACTGAAAGCTGGGAGAAACCAGGATAGTCCCAGAATCCTTTTTCCTGCTTCAGATCAGATCATTCATATATATGTAAATCACTCTGAAATAATCAAGGTTTATATTAGAAGGTTCTAGAAAAAGAAGATTCCAGCACCTTCTTTGGTAGTCTATAAACCTAATAGCCCTTTATGAATAATCTCATTTGCAAAAAATGTTTTATTTGCTCCTCTTAAATTTTTATTCGTTTTGAATTTTACTAGTATCACTTTCCAGGCAACCCCCACTCTTACAGACACCTCAAATGTATCAATATTGCCACTCAGTATTAGTCTTCAGGAAACATTGGTTCTTTTTCTTAGAATTCAAATCAATGCTTACACATAGGTTTCTCAAATATATATATATATATATATATATATATATATATGTGCTAGGCTCACTATTACCCACATTTTAAATATACAAAATCATTACAGGGTTAAAAATAGGCACAAATTCATAGACTTGCCATGATTGCCTTTCAATAGCATCACAATAAATCCTTTGGGGATTTTTCCGAAACCTGGTACTTGAGCATTACAGACCATAGAGGCCATGAAGTGCAACCCTTTTTCCTACAAGAGCACTGATGCCTTGAGGGAAAGTGGCTGATATGTGAAGGATAGACAGAAGCCCAGGGCAGTTCACTCATAGCTGTGTTCCCTACCCTGCCTCCCTCACAGTGCCAGGGACAGAGGATAACAGAGATTAGGGGGGCCTTCTCTGGGGGTCATCCTATGGGAGCCAAATGCATGTGAGATGAAGCTGACCCACATGTGTCCAGGCTCTGGGGCTCCTCTACTCTTAAAGTAACAGGCTTGCTCAACCATCTTTTAGAGCCAGACCATACAGAAACTGTAGCCTTGTTAACCTGTCCCCAAAAAATGCAGAAAAGTGGTTGCATGGGTAATATTTTCAAATTCAATTTAATGTTTATGGAAAGGGCAATACCTAAAAAGTTACAATCTTAAAGTAAAACCATCTCTCAGTTCCCTTTTTAATATTTTGTCCAGGCTTCGCATAAAGAAGTCAGACAATTGGGCTTTCTTGATAGCCTGAGGATGGCTTAATTTGGTGATTAGATTGATGAGATAATCTTCAAACAAAAGAGATTCCAAAATTCTGAGAAAGATGGAGAGGAGAGGAGAGACCATTTATGGGAAGGGACAATTCAGCTTGATGAAATGGATTTCAGATTGGGTTCTGATGGGCCAAGGGCAAGGATCAGAGGGATTCTATGTCTCAAAGTGCTTCCACTTCATGTATGACACACTTCACACAGTCCCATTTTGCTCAGCCCACTCAAATTAGGTCCCCAAGACTGCCTTGTGCCCCAACCCAATGGGTGGGCTGAAAACTAAGTGTAGGGGCAGCAAGGAAGTTGAAGTGTCCGGATGCCCCAGCCCACTGGTACACATGGGCTTGGTGCATCAGTTGCTATCCATTTATTTCTATCCATTGAGAATACGGATACAGCAATACACATTTTTCAAGTAAAATTTCTGCAGTAAACTGAGGCTGTCCCAAACAGGAACGACTCATTGACTATGGCTAGTTAGTACTGTTGCTGAGAATATAATACTAATAAAAACCCAAACTGAGCCTTTATCCCAACCACATCAGTTGCTGTTTTACTCATTCACATTTTCAACAGAAAAATCATTTTGAATGCCTATCATGCCCAGGCATTATAAAAGGCACTGGGAATACAAAGATAAATAAAACAATTAAAAATATAAGGTTATTCCTCCCTGCTTTCCCTTTCATCACAAGGGATGTTCATAAGTGACTTCACCCTGACATCCATCCTGCGCTCCCTTTATGAAAAAGTGCCAAATTTTCATTGTTAGGGGAGACTTGGTATTAAAGGAGATCTGAGCTCTAAGCATATCCCACAGGCTCTGGTAATAACAATCACCTTCTAGAAGGAGTCTTCGTTTAGTGAGTGTGAAGAAATAAATGATCAGCAAGAGGGCAGCATCAGGCCTGGGTCAGCGACAGGGCGGCGAGGGGGACCCCCAGGGACATCTGGGGAACCGAGTTCCTAGTGTCTGGGAGCGATAGCATTTGCCATGTCTAGCCTTGTGTTTCTTTCTGCTACCCTGGTGTTTTTTTCTCCCCAGCTGAAGACTTGAATAAATATTTTGATTTTCTGTTATTGCCGACGATTACTGCATCTTCTTATTTAACTTATGTCTTCTTTCCAAGCGAGAATATCCAGGTTTCGGTTGGATCTATTTTAAGGTGAATTAATTAACCAGCATAATAATACATTCATATGTTTCTTTTTTTAATTATATTTTTTTACTCTAAAATAGTTACAGAACACACGGAATAGAATCCCTAGTAAATCACGCTGTCTTTTGGATTTGTTTGTTTGTGTTGTTTTTCCCTGATAGGGGAACCTGCCCCCAGACTACAGAATCAGCCTGATTGACATCGGCCTGGTGATCGAGTACCTGATGGGCGGTGCTTATCGTTGCAACTACACGCGCAAGCGCTTCCGGACACTCTACCACAATCTCTTTGGCCCCAAGAGGGTGAGGCTTGCAGCAAATTCCATTTCCTGGACTCTGGGTAGGAATAGGGTGTGACAAACTTGGGGTGTGGCTTCCTTCTTTCCAAGTGGGAGATCAGATGAGAAGGCGACTGCCCCACCGCTTCTTCCCTCCACCATCAAATCCCTTGAAAAATAAGAAAAAAAGAAAAGAAAAGATATGCATTGGGCGCTCCACTCCTTTCTTATCCTCACTAGGTCCAATTCAGATCAGACACTGGCCGTGAGAGTGAGCTTTAATGATCAGAGAATAGCAATGAAATTCAAATTATTATCTACGTCAGCAATTTTCAAGGTTTTTGGTCTTGAGAGCTATTTATACATTTAAAAATTATTGAAGACTCTAAAAAGTTTTTACCTATGTGAGTTCTATCAATATTTATCATATTGGAAATTAAAATTGAGACTTTAAAAAATATTTATTAATTCATTTTAAGATAGCCATAAGTAGCCCATTTATTACGTGTTATCATAGATACCATGTATATGAAAAACAAATATGTTTTATAAACAAAAATTAGTGAATAGCATTGTTTTATATTTTTTTATTTTTCTGCAAATTTCTGTAATGTATGGCTTAGTAGAAGACAGCTAGATTGTCATGTCTACTTCTGTACTCAAATCTATTGCAAGATGTTTTGGTTGAAATATATGAAGAAAATTTGACCTCACACAGATGTGTGACAAAGATGGCAAATTAATCAAAGGAAGGAGTATTTTAACAACCTTTACAGTGATTGTAGATATTACTTTTTGATACTACATCAATATTCAACAAGTGGCAATTTCTTGAAGATTTGTTGCAACATAAAATCTGAAATGATGTCAATGAACAGTTCATACTCTGTTACATTGAAATCCATTGGTCTATCCTGTACTTTGTACGGATCTTGTAACATCATAGATTGGTCATTGTAAAATATTGGTTTGTTGAGTTATGCAGATGTGATTGTTGACATATTTCATTATACAGTTTCAAAAACTTGCATTCGTTAATACCACCTCCAATCTCATTAGAAAAGTCTTTAGGTACTAAAAAACTGTCAGGGTCAAGGGGTGATAGAAGACAAGTTTTCCAAGATTCTAATTTTTGCTTGAAAGTTTGAGTTTTGTCATTGAATTTTGTTAACCAATACTGTCAGTTGTTGTCCTTGAAAGGACAGTCCTACTTTGTTCATCTCCAACATGTCTGCCAAATATCCAAATCTAAATAACCACAGTTGTCTGTAGTTGTTCCACCAAGTAGATAGTCCACAAAACAACATGGCCATAATTCAGTCCAAATAATCCCATAAGTGTTTTTCCTGAGGATAACCCATTATAGTTCAGTATATAGCAGAAGTTCTTTATTGCATACATTCCATTTCATCCCTCAGAATGGTAAAAAGACATTTTTTACTAGCAAGGATAGAGATTTGATAAAGTTAATAATTTTTTAGGTCTTATCAAGGACATTCTTAAGTGAAACTGCTTTGTTTTGTTCTTTTTTTAACTTCAAGTGTGTAACAATGGAGTCTAATGACAACTACTAGTAAAGTTTGGTACCACCGCCTTCATTCTTGCTAAGGTACCCATCAGTGCAAATATTAATACAGTAACATCTTGGTATTATTATGAAAATAGCTTTGACTTCACAGACCCCTGGAAGGGTCTCAGGAAAGATTTGTTGAAAGGGTCACATGGTCCACAGACAACATTTTGAGAACTGCTACTCTAGCTGGTGGTGGGCACGATTTTTATTTTTACCAGAGCTCATCTTCTGATGAGAAAAGTATTTTGTGGTGCTGGAAGATAACTTTGAAGACACCACAAAGTATACATTTTTTCAAAATCACAAATTTCACATGGGCGGTCATCATAGAGGCTAAAAGAAAGGGAGAAAGATAAGTTTCAAGCTATTTCTACTTGAATGGTCAAATAAAATTTGGAGAACTGGCACCCAGCCATTCTGTAATACTTAAAACATAGAATTGGAATTCCTGACCCCTGAGATGTAATTTTGTATCTCCCCTGTTAAATATAAATCAAGCTCTATAGTTTGCTGAGTTTGCCTCCTCTCTCCATCTCGGTCTGTGCCTACTTTGCACATTACTAGCCTGACCAATGATACTTCTGTATGTACTGAGACTCCCTATGCCACTGAGTGCCTTGTACCACCATCAGCACATGCCCTTCTGGCTACACTCACTCTTGCTCTACTGAACAGCAGCATAGAGAGATGGCTACCAGGAATACATCTAAACATGTATTTCTGAGTAATATCCCAAGTCTCCAGGTCATAGAGGTCTTTCAGAAGTTTGAGAAACATCTCATGGTTTGATTGACTGTTTCATTGCTCACTCAAGTGCTTGATGTCATGGAGATGCCAAGCAGGATAGTTCTAGGAACCTAGAAGAAAGTCTGGTCCACAAAAGGGTTGATAAACCTGCAGGCTCTACCCTTGGGCAATCTCCTTAGGGCTTTCCAGTGTCCTGATTTTCTGTGATTCACCAAAATCACTAAATCCCTAATTCTCTCAGAATTTCTATAAATAGGCTCTTCTTGTGGTATTTTATTTAGTGAAATGAATAAAGTGGTATATGGTACTGTAGAGTTGTCTCATTACCTATTTGAGATATACTAGGATTCTTTTTTCATCTGTGTAAAGAATTATCTAACTTTGTGCATAAATTTTTTAACAGCCCAAAGCCTTGAAACTACTGGGAATGGAGGTGAGTGCTCAAATTATGAGTGTCAAGTATTTATTCTCTTTGTTATATATTTTTAAAATATATGTAAGTTCTTTTCAGTGGTATACCTTAGCACATGATTCTAAAATAAGAAAGTGAACTTTTTCCCGGTGTGGAGGGGTCAGGGCACAATAGCTTTGAAATTTTCACCATGAGGTTACGTTAGCTTTGCAAACAAGGAAATAACTCCTATTTGAAACACTAACTTGAAAACCAAGGAAGCATATGAATTCCAGTAAGCAAAATCTATCCATGGGTGTTTACAAATGGCAACAGATCCAAAGGCCAGAAATACTTCACAAACTCCTCTAATGAAACTCAAGATATATTATGTTTCCCATCTTTTGTTCATGTGGTTATTGTTCTACATGCAAATGCAAGTATAGGATGTCCTTGCCCTCTGAGGGCAAACAGCAGTGCTGTCCATCATGAAGTATAAATAACCCTACTTGCAGAGGGGAAAAAAAACAAAACAGACAACAGGAAAAAGAAGAAAATGGCCCATTAAAACATAGTGGGTTTTGGCTTTTTTTTAATTAAAGCATAACAATGACATGTTCCTATAGGACTGTGCTTATGCTATTCTCATTTGTTTGAAAGTTAAGCTGGTATGAGCTTGAGTTCCTTTAGAACTGGAGCTGAGCTGGGATACAGGCATACACCTCAGAGATATTGCAGGTTCAGTTCCAGACCACTGCCGTAAAGCAAGTCATAATCGTTTTGCTAATGGAGGGTCTTGCCTTCAGTTTGTACAAATCATAACATCTGTGAAGCACCATAAAATGAGGTATGCCTGTAGTTCATTTATGTATCTACCAGAGTGGGGCCAATAAGTAGTAAATATACAATAACAGTATATTGAATTTAATTAGTTCATTTCTAACCTTCCCCGCTTTATGTTTTTTCCCCCGAAATTACAGGACGATGTTCCCTTAAGGCGAGGAAGAAAGACAACCAAGAAGCGTGAAGAAGAGGTGGACATTGACTTGGATGACCCTGAGATCAATCACTTTCCTTTCCCTTTCCACGAGCTGATGGTGTGGGCCGTCCTGATGAAGCGGCAGAAGATGGCCCTGTTCTTCTGGCAGCACGGCGAGGAGGCCATGGCCAAGGCCCTGGTGGCCTGTAAGCTCTGCAAAGCCATGGCTCATGAGGCCTCCGAGAATGACATGGTGGATGACATCTCCCAGGAGCTGAACCACAACTCCAGGTTGGCCAGCCCAGCAAATGGGGTGATCAAGGAAAGGGAAGGGAAGGTGGGCCCCAAATATTGGTGGGTCTGAGCTCCCCAGACCTACAAGGGGTGTCAGTTGCACTCCAATGGTACACAGGAGGGGGGACACAATTAATTAATAATATTATTAATATAATTAATAATAGCACAGTGCTAGATACTTAGAGATACATAGAAGATTTCAGTTCATCGTCTCAGCTGCCCACCACATCCAGTATTTTCTCTGTAAGCATGTTTGCCACAAACATCTTTGCTGCAAGTGTTTTCACCACACAACTAACTGGCTGTAAGGTAATTTTGCTGTAAAAGATAAACTAACAAAAATAAAAGAGGGACGTTAAAAAGCACATAATGGAACATGAAAAATTAGTCACAAAATTTAAAAACTGTATTGCAAGAAAAAAATGAAAATACATTGTCTTTGAAGTCTTTTGTTCACAGTATTATACTTTT
>NW_017732018.1:321275-324370 GCF_001890085.2 Hipposideros armiger | reverse complement strand
AGAAGCCACAGTAAAAAAATGTATCTCTGGACTGAAAGCAAAGTCTGCTTCCCAGAGACTAGACCCTGTAGTTGTTTACTGAGAATGCAAGTAGAAGACACCACACTAACATTGCTACGAAGCCTCTTCCCCAGAGGCTGAAACAGCAGGGAGAAGGAAAGAAAGGAAGGGACCCGTGGGCTGGCTAAGTCAGGGTTAGACAGCAGTTGTCTTTAAGGTGGACCATCCTCTGACCCTAATGACAAATCCTGTCATTGCGGGAACCCTGATATCGGCTCACCCTGGACAGGATTTGAGAATCCTGCAGCTAAGTAACTCCTCTGGTCTTTTCATAGGATTAGTATTTGAGATTCTGTGTTAAACCACTCCATCCTCTCTTAGAGCAAGATATTTTCCCTGGGCCCATCCAAAATTATACGTGAAACATCAGCCTTGATTTGCTTCATTTTAGTAGCATTTAAGTAGCTTTGCTTACCTCAAAGGATCTTATCCATACTGGACATCTGTGTTCAGACAGCAAAGATTTTTCTAATTTATATTGTGCCGTTTTGTGTGTATTTGACCTGGTGACCTTCCATTTTAAGGAATGTGGGCAAAGGAAATATTTGACTGCTGGGGAAAGAAATCAGCAAAATCAGCAGGTTAATCTTTTAAGCTAGAATTAATAAAATATCAAGAATGCTTTACTTAAACTCATGGAAGACGAACCTTTTAAAAATGCATTCACTTTGTAATATATCCGAATAATAAAGGTAAAACGGGTCGTTGTGTTTTTGGCTTTGTTTTATCTGCATTGCCAGATAAATGTCATGAACTTCTCCTAATAATGTCCCAACATGTCCACAGACTCGGGGCTTTACTATGACTGTTGGGAAAGTCACTGTCCCTAGAGGTTACCTGAAGATGACACTTTCCAAGATGCCTAAAAGCCTCCAAGCTGCCTTTACTGTCATTTCATTGTGTCCCCAAATGGCATTGTATTGCTAAGCATATAAATAAGCCAAACAGAAATAGGATAATTATGTTACATACATTATAATTTATACAGGAACAAATATCATGGAACCTGAGAGTTTCTTGGAGTCAATGATCAATATTTATGGAACTTGATTGCTGTCTAGTGTGCTCTATCCACCACAGAGATTGGTTCAACTCACTGATCAAAATCAACACCTACATAGGCCATAATGTAGGATGTTACTTATTCATTAACTCAAGGTATTTTTCTAGCCAAAGTGTCCATAAAGGAATGGCAGTTACCTTCTCCAGAAATCCTATTGGTTACAAGTAAATCATTTATGACTTTTTTTTTTTAAGATTTTATTGGGGACTTGGGGTAGGGGAACAGTGTTGGGAATCAAGGAAGGGGAACAGACAAGTTGCTGTCCTTTTGTTCTTCAGTCTAGTTGTGGAAGACGTCACTTCACTGGCCCATGTTGGTATTATCATTGTGCTCTNAAAGATGTTCAAGGCAAAGAAGCTTACTGTGAAAATACCCAACATGGTGCATCACAGTTTCTGAAGGGGCAGGAGTGACTCTCATACCATTGACGTGTGTAGTTACTCAGATGTGCAAGCCCTCACACAGAGAACACACATAACACACACGTAGTGCGCGCACACACACGCACATACACACACATCCCCCTCACCTCAGGCCCTCTGATTCTAAGCAACCACCCTAATCTTAATCCTTTAAATGTGATTATTATTATTATCATTATTATTACTTTAGGTAATTCTGGGAATTCTACTTCCTCCTTCAATTCTCAGCTTGGAGTTCAAGAACAAAGACGACATGCCCTACATGACACAGGCCCAGGAAATACATCTCCAAGAGAAGGAGCCAGAAGAAGTAGAGAAGCCCACAAAAGAAAAAGATGAAGAGGATATGGAACTGACAGTAAGAAAACACTATACAGTTATTATCCATGGGGAGAATCCCCAATCCACTTGTCCTGTTGGTATGGCTTAAGATTCAATAATTCCGGAGGTCAGCCTCCCACCAGGTACTTTCATTTAAGTATTGAGGCCAGGATATCATAAAGTGTCCCCTCTGGGCACAAAGAACATGATTATAGGGACGAATTCTATGTGAAATTCTTCAGCCAGGGTCAGTGGTGCAGAACAACCCAGTGAAATTCAAAAGCAAGGCACCCTAAATTTTCCAAACCGGCGGTGCTTCATAAACAACCAGGTGATATGGCCGCCTTAGCGCACGAAGCAGCAAAAAGAATTCATGATTTGGGAGCAGCCGGCTTCACCGAGCTGGAACTGTTCCACCGATCAGAAGCTAAGCTTTTATCTGTCTTCGGGGTCAGGCTTACAATACAGGACTAATTGAATTTTGAGGTTTGTATGGAAGCTTTTATTAGCTCTTCCTGGTATAATTATAGTGCACGGATGCTTTGTTCTGCAGGGGGAATGGACCAGCTGGGCATAGGACAGCTTCCCGCAACCTCCGCCTGAGCAGCGTGACTGCCACTGGATTGTATCCAAGGTCTAAAAATATCACATGCTGTGAAAGGGACAAATAAGGCTTCATAGCTTTGGAGACACAAAGCAACAACTCCATAGGGCCTCCCTGATATTCCCCACCCTCCCCACCGCTCTGACCAATGACTATGATGACCCAGAGACGCTGTAAGGGGAAAAACAAGAATTGGTTTTGCTCAGGCGACAAAAGGCCTTCGCCTTATTATCCTAGTGGGACTGCCCTGTGAATTGTTTTTCCTCCAAATAAACACTACTTCCGTCCAGTAGGTCCTTTCTAAAGATCTATTTTCAGGCACAATTTCAGCCCCACATATAGCAGTATAAATTCATCGGCCACTCTTTCGATCAGTTGATCATTCACAGCTTTTACTCGCTGAATTTAATGCCAATATCTGCTTTCAGTTTCAAGTTATAAAAATTGGTGGAGGAGGCTACTTCCCTCTATGATAAGAACAGGTGAATGTCTTCCCTAAAGATCTTGCCATAATTTTGGCCTCTGAACCCCTTCAAGGAGAGGAAATGACGTGTTGATCATTGGCAGACACACTGTAGTAGCACCACAGAATCTTTATTGAATACTTCAGCAAAGGGGTAGAGAG
>NW_017732018.1:307826-319180 GCF_001890085.2 Hipposideros armiger | reverse complement strand
AGTTGTGGAAGACGTCACTTCACTGGCCCATGTTGGTATTATCATTGTGCTCTTCCTGGGTGAGGCAGTCGCTCGCCAACCATTGGACAGCCGCTCATGGCAGCTCACAAAAGCTCATGCCTGCGGCCAGCCAGCCCCACTGTAGCCTACACCGTCACCGGTGACTCACAGCAGCCCAGCTCCAGGTCAAGCTGTTGTTCACCATCTTAGCTGTAGAAGGTGCAGCGTCACTGGCCCTCATGTGGGATCCGAACCGGGGCCCTGCTGCTCAGAGCTGGTGTCCCAAGCCAACTCCTAACCAACACGCCACTCAGCTGGCCCATGACTTTTTATATATATGAATGCAGTGGATTTTTGAGACAATGACAAAAATAGTTGAAACTAGTATTTGATATTTTAGATAAGGTGGTTTGAAACCAGAATTACCTAGTGCCTGTCTCTGTTCTAAACTTCAAGATAAACAAATTATTTCTGTAATTAGATCTCTCAACTCTAAACCTATATTCCCAGTATTTCTTTTCATGTCCCACAAATCCTTGTCTGTCTCTGAGCACTAAAAAGACTTTATACTGTTCTCACATTTAATGAAAATTTTATTTCCCAAACATCATAGAAATAATCTTGTCTTAGAATGATACTGAAAGAATTAAAGCCAAAAAACTATGCTGTAATAGATTCCTAATAGCATACTTTTTTTTCCCCCTGGGGAGATATAAACTAGATCATTTCAGTCAAGGGTGTCTGAGAAAGTCTCAAATCACTTTAAAGATTACTGAGCACTTATTAAGTGCCAGATGTTTATTGATTGTAGATCAACTTTATAGCAGGTACTACTAATACCTTCATTCTATAGACAAAGGGAGTAAGTCTCAGAGAGGTTAAAAGACTTGCCCAAGGTGCCATGGACTGTAAGTGTTCAGGTGAGGTCTCAATCCTCCTTCTGAGTGACCCAAGGGAACTCTTCACCATTAGGATCTTAGCCATCTTTGGGACATCCTGTCACTTGCCACCCAGATGGGCATGTGTCTGCCTTTTCTCAAATTCTTCCTTTTTTGCAATAATTAATCATAATTGTTGTTGTTGCTGCTGCTGTTGTCATGAATGAGAAGGAAATAATCCCATTTTTAAGGAAATCGCCAATAGCTTGGAGATGAGGGCCTCTCCAGGTCAGGCTTGACTTCTTCTAGTCCCACCTGGTTTACTCTCCCACACAGAGGAAGGCGGTGTGTCCAGGTGTTGCCATGAAACTAACACCAACAATAATTCAGGTTTTACAGGGTTTGAAATCAGCCAACCAAGGCATATGCCTAAAGGTTGGGGAGATATTCCTGAACAACTAAGCTCCAGGCATTTCAATAATTTAATGCTCATAACTTGAATTCTCATAACTTTTTGATAAATTAGGTATTAGTGGACTAATTTACCTTTGATTTAAGAGCCATTAGCCTGAGCGGAGACACAATTTGAACCCAGATCTGCCCGTTTCACTATATATAAGGGAGAAGAGGTTGGGAGAAAAGACAGATTCGTGATCTTCCAAGGCTACTCCTTCTCCCTCTCCGAACTCTGGGTACCTTCTATCACTCCCATCTTTCAGAGGTCCCAGAGTGAAAGAGACAAGAGTGCTCAAGAAATATCCTGAAAGCCTTCCATCCCCAGCAGTTACACAGATTCTATGCATAACACAAATGCACACTTAGGGAAGGCACAACCTCTAAATCTCTGGGGGCTTTGGACAAAGCTCTCAGGTTCTACGAGCGTGTTTTCCTCATCTGTAAATGAGCACATTGAACTCCATGCTTTCCAGGGCCCTGCCGTAATGGTATGAATTCTCTTCCATTATAGGCGATGTTGGGACGAAACAATGGGGAGTCCTCCAGGAAGAAGGATGAAGAGGAAGTTCAGAGCAGGCACCGGTTAATCCCGCTCGGCAGAAAAATCTATGAGTTCTACAATGCACCCATCGTGAAGTTCTGGTTCTACACTGTAAGTATCTTCCCTTTTCTTCTTTTGAATGGATGGCCACAAAAAGCCAATGTCAATGTCTCATGCACTTGGGTGGTTTCCTCAATGAGTCGTAATATGGGGGCCACACAGGCAGAAAACAAAGCTTTATGACCTTGCTTTTTGCAATAGCTTTGCAAGATGTGTGGAGTTTGTGAGGCAGCTTCCATAGCTTCTACATTTCTCCTCCTTGCAGAAAATAAAGGAAATCGTAAAAGTGAGAACTAACAGAAATGGAAGTGAGATGAGTATGAGTCCCTTCCAGCAGGAAAATAGACATCCTTTTACAAAACGTTTTCCTGCTCTGGATGTATGAGTGCTGGATCAGAGTTGCCCATTTTAAATGACAGTGCTGGGTTTGGGGGGACATTTGGTGGGCACAGGATGAGCAGAGTGTGAGAAGTAACACTACTAAAGATACGTAGTGTTAGTGGGTAATTACTCCCACTCTGGTAGTGTCATCAAACAACCTTTCTTGCTCTACAACAGTTAACATGCAAACAAAGCAGCAAAAACTACTTGAAGCAAACTGTAGCCATGGCATATTCAGTAAGCACACCCTGCAAACATTTTCTGCCCACAAGATGAAAAATTGTCCTTGAAATAGCATCCTAATGTGGTCAAAATGGCTTGACTGTTGGGTATCTACTTCTACTTTTCAATCATATTTTAAGCTTAAGGTGAGCTGTGGCCCAGGTCATCTCTACTCTCCAGCCACAGCTGGGACTGTGCCAGATGATGGATAGATAATTCATCTATATTTTTGGTCTTTCTCACAACCAGCTACAGACCAATCACTTGAGTCAGCAATAGGATAATCACATCTGAAGGCCAGGATGACTCAAATGACCAGATGAGGTGCTTTTTGTGCAGTCCTGTATGCTAACACTTAATGGTAACAGCGTCAGCACTATCGACATTTTGGGTAGAGTAATTCTTTGTGAAGGAGAGCTGTCCTGTGCATTGTAGCATGTTTTCCAACATTCCTCACCTCTGTCCACTAGATGCCAGTAGCACTCTCCATGCCCCAACTATGACAATCAAAATGTCTCCAGATATTGCCAAATGTTCCATCGCAGGGTAAAATTGCCATCAGCTGAAAACCACTGCTCTAAAGTGTGGACTTGAGAAGGGGATGAGATATTATCAAAATATAAATATTAGATTTTTGTAATGAAATAAAAGTTCAAGTTATTAATGTTAAAAAAAAATTCTCCCTCTGAAAAAATATAGCTAAGGCATGCAAAAATCATTTCTATTGATATGTTTTCTACGGTTATGTATTATTTTTACCTTGCAAAAAACAACACAGTGGTAACACACATGGACTTTGGAATCAGACAGTCTGAGTAGAAATTCTGTCTACCTCTGTATTCGTAAAGTAACTTGTGACCTCAAGCAAGTTATTTTAGCATTCTGTCCCTAGTTTTCTTAAGATGGGGATAATAATAATAATACCTACTTTATAAGGTTTAGTAAAGATTAAATGTGTTAAAATATGTAAAGCACTTAGAACAGTGCCTGGAATGTGTAAGCACAATACAAACATAACTTGTTGTTCCCAGGCTAGTTCCACTGAAGAGCACTAGTCAGTGTTTTATTCATCCATCCACTCAACAATAATAAAATACCATTTATTGAACACCTGCTGTGAGGCACTGTTCTAGGTGCTTTATATACACTTTCCCTAATCTAAGTTTAATCAAGGTGGTATTTTGACTGCATTTTACATTCAGGTGTGTCCTTCCTCTTAGAATAGGGCTGCCTCCACTGTGTCACCTAGGACAGGACTTGACGAACAAGGACCCATGAGCCCCATCTAGCCCACTGCCTGTTATTGTGGCCTGCGAGCTAAGAATAGACTTACATTTTTAAAGAGTTAAAATAAAATCAAAGGAAGAATATTTTGTGCCCCATAAAAATTATATCAAATTTGCATTTCAGTGTACTTAAATGAAGTTTCATTAGGACACAGTCAGACTCATGCCTTTACCTGTACTCTGACTGCTTTTATGCTACAACTGTTGAGTTTGACTGTTTGTAATAGAGCCCATCAGGCCCACAAAGCCTTAAAAATTTACTATCTGGCCCTTTACAAAAAATGTTTGCAGACTCCTGATCCAGAGCATAAAAGAAATCAGTAAAAGAATTACCTATCACCTTTAAGACCAGAGTACTCACTTCTCTTATCCCTCCTCTTTTTTTCTTGATCTGTGTTCTGTATTCATTTTATTTCCTTAATTCCTCTAGCCCCCATTTTTTTTAGTTGAGGCAAGTTATTAGCCAAGAACATTTTTAAATCACAAATGCCCTGGCCAGTGGTTCTCAGCCTTGGCTATACATGGAATCACCTGGAGTGCTTTAAAAAAAAAAAAAAAGCCTGAGTTCTATTTAATCTAAATCTTTATCTATTTTTTTAAAAAATACACCTGAGTTCTAGTCTCTGAGATTCTGATGTGTTTTTTTCCGGGGCACAGCCTGGGCATGAGGATATTTCAAAGCTCCCAGGTGGTTGTAATGAACAGCCAGAACTGAGAACCACTACCCCAGACAGAGGACTGAGGTATTAGCCCAGTATTTCCAAAACTTCCATAATGATAAGAAGTTTTGTTAGAAATGCAAATTCCTGGCCCCATCATAGACCCACTAAGTCAAGTCTCTAGGGCACAGCCTGAGAGGCTGTATGTGTAACAAACATCCCAGGTGAGCCTTGTGGTCCAGGAAACGTGGGACACACTGCTTCCCTTGTATCATGGGCAGCAGATGGTGAAACTGCTTCTTTGGGAATGGAGCGCCTATATCCCACTGCCTTCTGCATGGCTGACTGGATTAGCCTCAGCAAGCCCATCAGACTGCATGCTCCAGCCGTGTTCGATTGTGTTTACACAACTATTTCCAGAAATCCATGTTTATGTATTAACAAAACCCAGCCTCAAGGAAGTAAATGGAGATGGGGAGTGCCAGCCTTCTAAATACCCAGAGATGTTTCACCATAAAATTCAGCTTTAGATCAAAGGTGCCATTTGCTTTTGGTTGTGTTCTTTTCTGTAGGAGAATTTCCCACTCTTATTTCTGAAAGTATCCCCTTCTACACCCTCAAGGTTCTGAAAGTAGGACACACCTCATTTCCACATAACCTCACTTCCATGTCGTCACAAGTTTCCAAAGGAGCAGGCTCAGTCCCCTTCTGTTCCAAGAGGAAAGGAGGCAGAGATCCAACTGGCTTCCAGGCCATGTTTGTGATGAGAGCGCCTTTCAAGTACCCAGCGGGAGAGGATGCAAATTCAAGGTGTGAAGTGGACCCAGGTCAGAGGGCAGGGCGTGTGCTCTGATCAGCAGTGACACATCGTCCCTCTGCTAACACCATGTGCCCCTCCACTCTCCAGGGGCAGCAGGAAAAGGAGGAAATAAGGAGTGGCATAGCCCCCCAGGGATCCACAGGCCGTGGCAGCAGGCACTGGGCTTGTGTTTCCCAGTTTCACAGTCATGCATCTTGGTTCCTGGAAAACGTATAAAAAGAATATATAAGCATATAAAATACAAATTCTTATAGGATTCCCACAGACTTAAATAAGAATCATGAGGTTATATTTCTTTTCAAAGCTTTGATGTTCTACATCAAGCTTGTTAAAGCTTACAGAATATAAGCTATATATATATAAGCTTACAGAATATAATGTAGTGTGACTGCACACACACACACACACACACACACACACACACACACACACACCATTAAATCACGTCTTGTTCAGGTAGTCTGCAGCAGGGGGCCATGAGTGTTCTAAGGTAGGTTGCTTCCAAAATAGCAGCCACTGCTCTGCTGGGCCATGTAATCATGTTCAAAGCCCTATTTGTGGAAGTCCATATTTTGAGTTGTCCCAAATATTCTATTATAGCTTGATTATGAGAAGAAAAGCATTGTAGAGTGTGATTTCAAGGACAGGCAGGAGCTAAAAAGGATAATTGTGGAGGAAACATAAACAATAATGAGGGCAATTCTAAAAAGAAAGAAAAAGAGATATGAATTGTTGTTAACAGAGGATCAAAAGGAAACAAGGACTGAGGTAAGAGGAGACAAGAGGAATAAAAGTGTCTTGGAAAAAAAGGCAAATAATAATGTGATCCACCGTTCATTGGGCCTCCACACTGTGTCAGGAGATAAATACATAACACACACACACACACACACACACACACACACACACACACACACACACAGTCCTTCCAAAAGCAAACATCTTCATTTCACAAAATGGAGGCCCAGGCAGGTGAACTGATATACACAAAATGAAACAGCAAGGAAGTACTTGAGATAGGATTTAAATCCAGCTTTTACTGTCTTCTGCATCTACATTCCTTCCACCAAACACCATTTCTTCCACTAAACACTATTCCTTCCACCAAACAAGTACGCTAGACCTGTATTCAGAGGACAGAGGCAGTTTGGAGGAGTTACAGGCATACATACATCATTTTATTGGGCTCCACTTCATTGTGCTTTACAGATGTTATATTTTTTATAAATTGAAGGTAAGACCTTCTACCAGCAAAAAGACTGTGACTTGTTTTATTGCAATGCTCACTTAATTGCAGTTGTCTGGAACCGAATCCGCAATATCTCTGAGGTACGCCTGTACTTAAGCACTAAAAGGCAGAGGTTCTGAAATAATTGTGTGTGTGTGTCACTGGGCCTACATGTGACAAGAGAAGATAATGCTTTGGAATGTTTTGCAACGAATTGGGTAAAATAATAAAAACTGGGGAAGTTAACAAGATTCATTTCACTTAGAACGGATAGAATATGATCCAACAAAGAAAAAGAAAGCAACCAGAAAGAGAGAAGGATTTTAGGTCAGAAGGAGGCTTAGAGTACATTTTAGAGTTTGAAACCACTGAAGTCCTTTTTTTTGCATTTGACAAAATACAGTACACACAGAAACTGGAGAGTGGAGGCCAGTATATAATGGCGAACAGGAACCATATGAACCAAATCCCATTTTAAATAGTGTCTTACATGATTTCAAGTACAGTAGACTCTGCTCAGGCGAGGGGCTAATGATCCTGAAGGGCAGGGGTAGGAGCTGAGGCATGGACTAAAATGACAGTCCCTGAGCAGGTGGCTGTACAAGAGCAAAGCTCTCCTGTGGAGGAGGAGCCCTGCGGGCCCTCCAACATCTAAATAACTGTTCTCATGCTTCCATATGTGATCTCCCAACTGAATGTTCGTCCCTCAAGAGATGAGAAATTATATGGTTGTGTCTGTAAATGCGTCCACATAATAGGGTCTCAGAAAATACCTTTGACTCATAGTAAGAATCTATGCATTTACAAAAAAAAAAGGAAGGAAGGAAGGGAGGGAGGGAGGGAGGGAAAGAGGGAGGTCCCATTAGTAGCGAAAGCAGCATTTCTCCAGCTCTGTAGGTTGCCATTTTCCCTTTGTATCTCCCAGCCATGTTGCATCTTCCTCTGCCTTCTAAGCTGCCCCAGGGCTCTCCAGCGGTCACAGTCTATCTCCAGAACCCTCAAGGCTTCAATCCTTTACCCACACTATGTCCTATTTGCTATGCAGGCTCCAATGAGTGCGGATTTGAATAAACTCACTCTTAGTTCCTACTCATAGCCCCTAAGGCCCCTAAATCCAGCAAGTGCCATCCTCAACTTGAAGCATTTCCTAGAAAGGTTTAAGTTACTTGCCATTTTCCCTAGGTGAGCTGTTTTTTTTTTCTCTCCAGAGGCTCCTTGGCCCCTTATGCAAGAACTTCACCAGCCCTCCTACATTCTGCTGATCTAGACATAACTGAATCCTCCAGTGACAGTCACCAAACTTGAACCCTGAGGAGTTTTCCAGGGATACCCAGCAATTTAGCCCGTCCCATCAGGGTTCAGCCTCTGATATTAGAGCCTCATGAAGATTAAACCCCACTCCAAGCTACAGTAGGCCACACAGAATGGCCACACAGTTAGCCATTTCTTTCTATAAATTGCCTTTTCTTCTCTTGTTTCAAAGAAGCAGAAACCAGTAAGGAATATCTCAACAGGAATAGGGCAGGAAGGTGATACAATGGAAAATAGGTAAAACCTTCCCAGGGCACTGTCAAGCCCTGCACATTAAAGTAGGAGGGGAAAAAAGACATTAACTCAGGAGAGAGTTAAAGTGGGGATTCTAGACAAAGTCCAGGCTATTTTTACGTTGGTTTGACCAATTTACAAGTATAGCAAGTGTCTTCTTTTCCTTCTTCCTGACTTTTAATCCACCTGGCATTCATTAGGCAAAAATCCATGGCGCTGCCCTTGTTTGAGAACTTGAGGCTCATGCACGAGCAAGAGCAGCGCCTAAGAGGAGACGTTCCCCTTTTAGCTGGGAAGTCACGGGCAGCTTGGCCATTGCCAAACAAAATGATGCATCATGACGCACAGATACAAGCAAAGTCCTGGGACCCAGACTTATGTAAGGGCCACAAGGAAGATTGCATATCAAATTATTTCATGTAGTACAGTCTTTGTTCTTCTTTTGATAGTTTACAGCTTTGAAGTTCGTTTCTTCAGGCATCTGCGTCCCGCTTGCCGACCTTGTTCTTGTCCTGCCACACAGTGGCCTTGCCCAGGGGCAGGGCTTCCAGGTTTTGCAGCTAGGGCACCGACTATATTGTGTTTCCTTACAGCTGGCGTACATCGGATACCTGATGCTCTTCAACTATATCGTGTTAGTGAAGATGGAACGCTGGCCTTCCACCCAGGAATGGATCGTCATTTCCTATATTTTCACACTGGGAATAGAAAAGATGAGAGAGGTAACCGGTTTCATAAAAAAATTTTAAAAATTTTAAAAAAAGAACTTAGGAGAAAAAACAATGGTTAGTTACATTTGTGCATGGAGAGGAGAGGGGGACACTTGAGATCCAAATTAATCCAGACACTATTTTCTCTCATGCTGCCACAGCAATCTGGACTTGGCTTTGCAGGCTGCTGATAAACCTGAGGAGGCCTCACAGTGTGTGTTCATAGGGTTGTCACTCCATGAGCGCTTAGGGTTTAGTCATTTTCTGCTAACATAGCTCTTGCCCCAAGAAACCCTCAAGTTGTTTTCAATGCTGTTTACTCCTCTCTTTCCACATCTCTATAAACATAACTTTTTTTTTCTTTTTTATTGGGGAATTGGGGGGATGGGAACAGCAGAATTGGGGGAAAGGGAACAGACAAGCTGCTGTCGTTTTGTTCTTCAGTCTAGTTGTGGAGGACGTTGCTTCACTGGCCCAAGTTGGCACCATCATTGCGCTCTTCACAGGTGAGGCAGATCAGTCAGCTTCTGGACGGCTGCTCACTGCGGCTGCTGGCCGCTCACGCTGGCTGCTGGCTACACACGGTAGCCCATGGCAACCCACTGCAGCAGGGGCTGCAGCCTACGCCGTCACAGGCGACTCATGGCAGCCCAGCTCCAGGTTGAGCTGTTTGTTGTTCAGCATCTTAGCTGTGGAGGGCAGTGTCACTGGCCCTCATATGTGGGATCCGAACTGGGACCCTCTGGAGTCCCAAGCCAGTTCTTAACCATCACGCCACTCAGCCGGCCCTAAACATAACTTTTTAAATGTTTCCACTTTTTATCTTTTTTTTTTATCTTTAAATTTTCCACTTTTAATTCCCATTGCAACCCTTCACGCTGGGTCTTTTTGGACACAGTCCACCAACACCTGTGATTCCCCAAATGCATTTCAGCGGCTCTGGGAGGAGCTATGCTTTTATTCCTTACTTTATTATCTGGTTTACTCCCCTCTCGATATTTATTTTGCACCTGCTGGGCACCAGCTTTTCCACCAATCTTGGGCATCACATGGGTGAATTGAGCATATTTCTCATCCTTCAGGTTGAGGATGTAGGTCCCTCTCTTCTACTCCCTACCCCCAGTGAGAAAAGGACCGATCAGAACACCACCCCCACGTGACTTACTGGAAGTCAGAGCTAGCCTCAGAGGCCGTCAAACTCAGAGCCGCTGAAGTGAATGTAGTCAAGCAACGGTCCACCAGAGGGCACTGCAGCCCTGCTCAACGCGCTCCACACGCTCCCCCTTCCACGCCTGGAGGGAAGGCCGGCTTCTGCGGCATGACATTCCTCTGCACTTCCGCCTTGAAACTAGTCTGCAGGAGAGAGCTTTTCTGGAAGAATTGCTCCCTGTCAAGTCCACGGCACCCTCTAGAGCCCTGGAACAATCCTACTCACTGTGCTACAGTGAGTGGGGGAATATATTGGGCTCCACAGAAAACAAGGATCCCTACAAATCCACAAATTTGCCCTTACATTGCTCAAACAGATGGAAAGACCCTATCTTAGATTTTAGCTCTAGAGTGTTCTCCTCCAAAGAAAAAGATGCAGTATCTATTAGATACCATCGTACTGGGATCATTAAAAAAAAAAAATCTCATGTATATATTTAGAGCCCTCCTCTTGGGTTTAATCTGCTTCGGGTATATTTAAATGCTAGCCAGCATGCCCCCATCCTGAGAGTTTGGATATGGATAAAATGGGATACCAGTCCCGTTTTATCGATTTCCAAAATATCTAAAAGAATAACTAAAAAAGATGCCTTGCCTTCTTGCCTTTTTCCAACCAGCTGATAGTGCCTTCTACGTCCTGACCAGTTTGTGGATCTCCCATCTGTAAACTGAAAAGCAGTAATAAATTTGCTTCGGTCTCTGTGTGGGTCTCTCTGAGCTGAGGCCTGCTTCCTGCTAAGGACGGTTGCTGTGAAGTGTCAGCTCACTCTCTGGTGATTTAACGCCCAGATGCATATTCCTTCCCCATGCGCAGAAAAGGGAAAGACTTGAGCAGGGAGGCTGGACTCTCTCCAGGGACTAGACTGGAAGAAGACAGGGAGCAGTCTGTCCTCCACAGACTGTTCTGGAAGAGGCTGCCAAGCCGGCGGGCTGCCAGGAACCTCAAGGCCTGGCTATCCATTTCTCCTGAGGCGGCATATAATCGCAGAGAGGGCAGGGCTTTAGAGGCTGGGGTCAGCGAGGGGTCAAGGGAAGAGTCCTTGCTTCTGAGGAAGCTGTGAGGAGGCAGGCGCTGACCATCTTAGCGTCTGACCTTTTCCTCTTGAGTCTGGTGAGGTAACTAGCTTGCTCACCCCCAACCCCTGGGGCCCTGAGGCCATTAAACAAACGCCCAAGTGCCAAGGGCGTGAGCACCCCACATGTCCCACCTTCGTGCCTCCTCAGCACACAGGCCGGCGAGACTCAAGATCCTGGAAACATGGGCAAGTTTGTAGGCCTTCTGAGGGATATACAAGGAGGGCTGTACAAGGCTTCATGGCCTCAAATGCTTCGCTCCCACTGCTGGCACCACATCCTTCT